>NW_028288891.1:0-322896 GCF_059628265.1 Tinamus guttatus
TCTCTGCACTAGCTAACACTGCTGTTCCTTGGGTCAAATTAACCTGAGTTCTGTCTCATGTGTCCCTGATTTACAGTAACCTCTGTTTTACAATAACAGATGGAAAATCTCAGGAATGCCTTAGTGAATAATAATTTTTAGAAGTCACTAATTCTTTGAAATTTATTTGCTGAAGTGTTATGAAAATACACTAGCGTGTATCAAAGAAGAATCAAAATGATCTCAGACTAACATCAGGAAAACCGTGACTTTGACTATTCTGTGACACAGTTGGATACTTGCAAACTGCTTTTTTTCTTTTTGGTGCACACATCTTACCACATGAGAAAGCGAAATAAGGCTTCACTTGTGCCTGAGCAGTTTTCTTCAGACACAGCTAGGGCTGTATCTTGTGCTGGTGATTCAGGAAAGCAAGAGAACTCCAGGGCCTGGAGAACAGCAAGATGTGCCCAAACCTTGGTCTGTAATTTCTCAGAATTCCTCGTAGCTTTGTCCTGCTCCTTCAGGCATGGACACATCCAAAGTTCATGTCCTTCCGCTGCACAGATGCAGAGAGAGCAGTAAAACCAAGGATGCTTAAGCATTATCCCACGACAGGAAGCAAAGGCAAGGATGGAATACTTTGTGATATCAGTTTGCTTGACTATGAGCTCTGGCTTTGCTTGTCGAAGAGCCTCTTCAATTGTGGGCGTGAAAACCCATCAAAGACCATGGCTGTCAGGACCCAGACTGTAGCACCAGCTTCGTGCCGTTACACAGCTGTGGCTTGACTAGTGCATCTCCTTGGTGCTTGATTTCTGCTACAGAGATAGTTCTACTTTTTAAAAACAGAAGATTTCAGGAGATGAGCTACAAAACCACATTTGCCCGGCATCCTTAGCAAAACCTTTTCACATTCAGGGCTGGCAGAGGGGATGGATTTTGGCCTCAGGCATCAGCGGTTTTGAGCTCACCCTGCCGACATAGAGGACATCTACGGACGTAAGGACCTCGTCTGGGAGGGCTGGGAGAGGAATGGCCACTTAGGGCCAGGACACAGAGTTAACCACTTTCAATTAACATAATTAATAAAGACACTTATAAGCAAATGCTTTCTATATTTCTATTCCAGACTCATACAGCTAAATGTATGTTTTTTAACCATGATAAACCACACATCACTTACTTACTTTGTGCTGGTTATCTTTTATTTCATACCTTGCCCATGGTGTGTTAAGCAGCTTTGCTTTCCTTCCTCTGAGCCTAGCTGCACGTGTTGGCCTCAGCTGCTGAACAGGCTGCACCGTGAACCAGGCTCCAGGGACCCAAATAAGCCCCAAAATGCTTAACTGGCAGGGGGAACAGTTCTCTCTGCACTGCTGCAGTTGTAAAGGCACTATGATGTCCATTGGCAATTGCCAGTGCCTGTTTCTGTGTGTCCAGGGTCTGATGAAGCTTTGGGGGCACTGACTGCTCCAGCACGGCCCCAGAGCCTGGTGCTACTCAACACAACACACCACAAACAGGGGCTTGGACTAGATGATGGCCACCCTGTGCCACATGCTCTAGGTGTCCGTGCTGGAGCAGGAGGGTTGAACTAGATGATTTCTAGAGTTCCTTCGAACCTCAACCATTCTGGGATTCTATGGAGCCAAGGATGGCCACTGAGTGGCACCCCAGCTCACTCCCAAGGCTACACCTACAGGGACTACCAACTACTGCGGCAGCATCAGCCACTGGTGCCACTAACAGCCCAGTGCTCGGGTTCTCTTGCTGTGTGGACTCTTAGGAGGAGCCACATAAAACACCAAGTCAAGATAAGGAGGCAAAATAGGAAAGTTTTGGTGTGAGGAGTCTGGTTGGTGGCTATAGTTCCTGTTGGATCCACAGTTGTACTTGTCTGTGCTGTTGTGTCCTGCAAAAGACAACAAATGCAGCAAATACACCAGCGGGAGAATTACTGGGCTGTGTGCTTGCTTGCTACATGTTCTCCTATGGAGTCAGGGTAACACTCGAGAAAACAACAGTGAGGAGAGGTTTAAGGAACAGCAGCTACAAGAAACAGTGAAATGTTTGACTGTCCTTGTGACATCATGCACACTGTGGCCCAGATGTCCCCGCTGTCCATCAGGACTGAGAATCTGTTAGAGGTGACAGCACCCTGGTGGCCGGTGTGACACTTCATAGGATGGGGCTGCACCGTGGGCCGCAGTGGCCACGAGTGCAGCGGGCAGTGCGCCGGGGCCATGCTGGGCGCTACCTGTGAGGCTGGTGTGGAGAGACGCCACAGCCAAAGGCCACATGGGATGCATCGCGCCCAGCGCTGTAGGAAGGAGGGCTACAAAGACACGAGACAGTCACTGTGGTAAACCCGGACCGGCAAAGAGAGTTGCACTCCACACAGTGGAAGAGGGAGGCGAGTGGAGGGTACAGAGGTCCAGGAAGGAAGGTCCTGGGCTGCTCTTCTTGTCAGTGTGGCCCAAGGACGCGGTAGCTCCTGGAACTTGTTGCTTGGCCAAAGCCATCGGCACTGGGGTGTAACAGATGTGGCTTTATGGATACTGGCGCTCACACAGGTCCCTTTGGTGCCTGGTGAAGATGTTGGCTTGCTGATGATGACCAGTTCGGCTGAACACCTCACCTTGCACCATGGTGCTGAAGTAGCTCTAGTTGTCGGCTTTGCAAATCATTTCTCGGGGGTTCTGAGCAGTGTGTAAGCACAAGGTTGCCAGGAAGGAAACATTTCACATTTGCAGATTCCCTCGCTCAGGAATTTCCCTGTGACACAGTATTTGTAAGTGTGAATCTACAGAGGCGCTGCGCAGAAAGGTAGGGCTGGGGTGTTCTTCACGCCAGCATTTTACCCCATCACATGGAGCACACGGCAACGCTCCCCCCCCCCCACCCCGCCCTGTTTCACTTTTCACCTTCACCCTCCTATCCCACCATCGCAGTCTGCGCCTGGTCCTGGTAAGTCTGTCTCACCTGCCATCAGCAGCAAGCGGAAGAGGGCCCGGAGCCGAGAAGGCTATAAACTTGGGTAAGAAAGAACCTTGTTTTGACAACGACATGGAGCAAGAGGGCAAAAGACAAATATGAGTGACATAGATTACTTCACAGACACAAACATGCTTGGTGTATGCAGCAGCCGCATGCGTGAGCACGGCTACAGTGGCTTCTGACAGCTGCCTTCCTGGTGAAAAATGCCTCCAGGGTTAGCTCTGTTCTTTTTGTTTCACCACTAGTTTCTTGTGCAAACCGGGCTAATAAAATTCCTTGCAGTTCCTGTTTTGCACTATCATCTCAGAGATTCATTCTCACACCTGCAAAATGCATCACATCGGCAGGCCAAGAAAATTCTCCTTTTGATTCATTTAAGGGCAAGGGACGTCTTTAGAGAGCTGATCACTGAGGTATGCCTTGAGTGCCAGGCATTGCAGCCACTTTATACCTTCAAAAATGCCATGCTATTATTCAAGACAATAAACCATTGTTAAATCCTACCATTTCAGGGTCTCTAACAGTAGTGCTGTTACCTTTTTTTTTCTTTTTTCTTTTAGCTAAGAATCTATAGAGCCCTCCCAACCCTGCTCTGCCAGTAGCTAGTGCTGGGGCTCAAGGAACGGAAATGTGGAATGATGGAGGCAGTCAGAGTTCCCCTTTCTAGAGAAAAGAGCAAGACAGGATTTTGCAAGTATAACATCATACATTTATTACTGAACAACTCTCTCAACTCCAAAAGTGGGCACAGGGATTAAAAATAAAAATTCATTGCACTACTTAGTAAAGCATTACTAGTAACTCTCATAAAAAATGTACAAATCTTGTTAAAAATTTATAAAGCCTTCAAATGATTTGGTTACAGATATTTATAATACCTTTGAAACTACATGTTAAATGATACAATAGATTATGATTTAAAGAAAACGCTTGACAAAATACAATTCCAACAAAACCCAAAAGCTTTCACAATCATCAGAGAATCTGAAACACAGGTAGCAAAATGAGGTAACTGAATGTACCAAAGGAAAAACACAGTTTTTATAAAGGCCTAAAGATAACTCAGTCAAAAATATTTTTTCAGAAGTAAAACAAAATTAAAAAAAGTGAATCTCATCCCCAGTATTACATGATGTGTTAACAGCTGTAAAAAAATCACATTCAAGAGCCTGCACAAAGTGGCGTATGATGAAAGGCTTTTTCCTTTTTTTTTTTTTTCTTTTTTCTTTTTTTTTTTTGCAAAGAAAACTACAAAACGAGAGCTTGGAATTATCTGTAGGCCTCAATACCCAGGGAGATGGCCCTGCTCCTTGTGGCAGTTCCCAGGGACGTGGCACAGGAGCGCATGGAGCCAGATCCCGCAGGAAGCGCTGGGACAGCCTGATCCACCACTGCGCATGGGGCCGCACAGTATCTTGCAGCGCCCGCAGGGACCTCGCTCCCCGCACGCGGCCATGCCAGGGAGAGGCTCCTCTCCCCCATCCACACTGAGCACGGCAGTGTTTGCACCGCCAACATCTGTACAGGTAGAAACTTGCTTTGAAGCTATAAAAAAGACCCCAGCTCTTGTAAGACATATGTGGCATATGTATTTTTAAACAAAATGATTTTGTTAAAAAAATAAATTTTACTATATGCAATTTAACCTGTTTGGCGTTGCTGTGAAGTCCATTCTTTAAGAGAGAGGAAAATCCAGTATTTTGAAGTTGATGTAGTGGTGTGTTTTTCTTCATCTTGCAGTTTATCTGACGGTTATGAACAAATCAGACTGTTTCTGAGAAGCACTTGCAAGACCAAAAGAAGGAGGAGTGTCCAGGACAACGGCAAAATTGTGCTTTTATTTTACTGGAGCCACCTGCAGAGACTGCTCTGTAAAGCTTTCCAAGCAGGGCCAGCAGCATGAAAACAGCATCGGAAAGGATAAAGAACAAACTTAAAGCTGAGACTGGCAGCAAGTCACAGCAATATTGCTAACTGTGCCACTTGGGTTACTGCAGCCCGAATCGTGGCACTGACCTCAGGAGAAAATGTTCTGATGCAGAAAAGGGGCATCCACTGAATAACTGCAGCGTGGGGAGGCCTAACTGCTCTACTTGGACATCTCGAAGGTCTCAACAGTCCAGAACGTTTGACATGAAGCTTATTTCTTCAACACCACAACTAAAATCATCCAGAGGGTGACTGAATGAAGCTTATTTCCCATTTCAGTGCTTTTTCTGTTCTGGAAGATGCTTCAATTTTCTTTTTCTACCAAAGAAGTCAAATGACTCTGGAAACCTTACTGCGAAAATCAATTTCTTGTTTCTTGTTCATATTATATAGATTGTGACACTAGGAAAGTAAGAAGCATCACCCCAGGACAACTGAAACCTTCAGCAAGTGAACAGAAAACATCCCATTTCATGGTGCAATGACACCAACAGCAAAGAAATCAGAAGTTCTACTTCTCTGAGAAAATGCTAACAATTTTATTTTATTCGGGAAGTCGCAGGAATAAAATTGTAATCCCTTACAAGTAGTTTTAACCATATACAAACTCCCCTGTAAATGACAAAGAATGTAAGTGATTCAGGTCGATGTTTGCAGGCTGGTGGGTGCCGTGCTCGGCCAAGGCCGAGGGCTACTGCAGAAACACCTCCCCTGGCGCCCTGCCCGCGGCCAAGGAGCTCCAAAATGTGCCAAGGGAGCTCCAAAATGCAGCATCTTCAGAAGTCCGGAACGAGCCGAACACAAGTGAGAGCCACCGGGAAAAAAAGACTAAAACCAGGGGCATCGGTGTTGCGGTCACCAACACAAAGTGCTAATATTGCTCACTGATTTGTGCCATGTTGCATCCTGGCACTCACAGAATTACTCATAGATTTGCCGTTGTGAAATCCAGATTTCGTTAAGGTATGCTTCAGAAAAAGGGGTCCTCGTGCGTGAGCAATCAATGCCCTCGCTACTGGTGCACTAGGAAGCCTCCAGGGCAGGGGAAGAGCTGCGGCTGTCAGGACAACAACAGGGAAAAAAGCTCTTTGAACCAGCGGCTATGTCGGGGCTGGGGGCGGGGGGAATACTAAACGTCTGTAAGTGCTGCACCTGTCGCACTGAGTGTGCAACTGCAAGCACAAGGAAAGAAACCAGTGTCCAGTGCTAGTACTGCTTAAATAACACACAGGATTACACATTGCAGCATAATTAATACGACACGCGCACGTCCTCGGTGCACACTGGCATCCGGGCTCCCGCGCACACGCACAGCCTCGCCCCAGCACGTGCCACTCGCACTGCCACCTCCACGCAGAGCGTCCCAAGGCTCTGCGTAAGGTAGACTGCTATATGGTCTGGAGCTACCCGCCCCCGCCTTTTTTTTCTTTTCCTTTTTCTTTTATACAAAAGCACATGCTAAAAGATCACATCCACTGTAATCTTGCAGCAACACTCGGAATGGTCACACAAACACCAGGGAATGTTAGTGCACACACAAAGTTAAGGGGGGGGAAAAAAAAAAGTTGTCTTTGGAGTTCCAATCACACTGTTAGTATAACAATCCCATAACTGTGAAGACTGGCTATTATAAGCTCTATAATCGGTTAAGTCACACAGTGCAAAACAGGTGCGTCAGCCCCGCTGCGCGGCAGGAGGGCCGGGATGCTCCTGTGGTCACTCCGAATCCCGGTGCACCTCTGATGCATCCGCCCGGCAGATGGGGCACGTCCGGTTGGCCTGCGGAATGAGAGGCAGAGCAGGGTTTGCACCATGGACAGCGCGGCCAGGGGACGGCCCCTGCGCCCTCCCCTGCTGCGGTTCGCTACCACGACAGAGTCACTCGAGAGGTTGATTGGAAAAATGATGACAGAAATTACGGGCATTTTGTCTGCAAACATCAATGGGAGCAGCAATAGGACAAAGCCAGAAGCAGACCAGGGAGAAAGGGTTTTGGTAAAATCTTTAATAAAACCTTAACATCATCTGACCTCTTTAGCAGAAGGCTCACGTGGGGAAGATGGGCTGTCTAAATGGGTGTTCGACACTCAGGAACACACAGCAGGAGCTCCCCGTTCAGCTCCTGAGTATGGCACCCTAAAGACACATCCCCTGCACCTCTTCCACAGTCCCTGGAAGGCAGGAGACGCCAGAGCCCAGGCTCTGCGAGCCGCTGGGAGCGCATTCCCAGGAAATATGCCTCTTCCCAAGCATGGGAATCTTCGCATTTTGCAACATTTTACGTTTTTACAGAGAAAGGGCTCAAGCCAAACAGCCCACGCTGCAGATAAAAACGTTCCTTCCTCAAAGCAAAGGGAGAAGGTTAAATCATCCCTGCCTCAAAACCCCTGCTTCAGAATTCAACATTTTGGGATCAACCAAACTCACGACTTCCCTAGGGCAGACAAACTTTTCCCTCGTATATTACTAAGCGCATCAAGAATCACAGAGCAGCTGGTCCAGCTTCAGAAACCACCGACACCTACTTTCAACCCAAACTACAAGCACCAGTTAAAGGAACATTTGTTACTACTGGAAACATCTTATGCTAATGTAGGTTAGAATATTTTAGGGCACATTTAAAAGTGTATTTGAAATAAATTTTAAAGTATAAATTTATTCTTTTTTTCTGTCAATTACTAATGTTTCAATTGTCTTGCAGGTTTAATTATAGCTATTATTTCTTCACAGAATTGGGGAAGTATGGATGGGAGAATCGATTCAAAAAATATTCCTTGCTCTTTCACTAGTGATTTCATAACTACATGATGACAATCCTGCAACTTGGTCTCTATTTTCTAGTTGTACTATCCTACACATAATTCAGCTAATGCATTTTTAAAAATAAAAACACAAATTCTTCCAACTGAAACAAACTGATGAAAGAACAAGTATCTTTCAAGATAAATACTCCAGCATTTGCCATTTATAGGATGAAACAGAGCATTCAGCAAATATATTACTAAAATAAAAATTTCTGATAGGAAACTACTGAAACAAATTCTCTATGCCAGGACGAAATGAAGTTTGCCATGCAAACTTCAGTACCGTTTTTTTTTTTTAAATAAGATGCCACTACAATCAAATCTGTTTAAGATTTCTTAGTGTTTTTAAGAGATCCATTCCCCTTCCTGACCTCCATGGGGACGCTTTGGTGCACAGCGGGAGGGCCATGTAACATGGCACCGCCGGCGTTGATTCGAGGTGTGGAAAGCGCCCATTGCTGCAAATTTCTCCACGAGGCGGGAATGCGCTCAGAAACAGGGAAGCGGGTGGAGAAATCCTGCACTCGCACAGAGAGGGGAGCTGGTGAGGCCAGGAGAGCCGCTTCCCAGCAAAATGAGCGCATGGCTGCACTGAAAATGCAGTCACACTGTCGACTTGTGAAGCAAGTTGTCAAATGCATAAAGGAATGTATTAAAAAAAATGCATATATACACGCACGCGCACACACACATATATATGTCTTCCAGTTATCAACATGTTCAGGTTTGCAAATACCAGCTTTAACTGTAAGGGCATTAACTACAATAGACTGGATGCAGCTACCCAGGAACTTTTTTCCCGCTTTGTAAGCAGAATCATCTGTATTTCAGTAAGACATGACATTGTGTAGCTCTGCACGCATGATGTAAATGCACTGGTTCAGGTTCACGGGCAACCTGAGACATGCAACTTTATGAATTAAAAGAAAAGCAGACGTTTTCCTTCCTCTTGCTGATTTTCAGATACGTTATGTGGATCCAGGGTAACGCAGGACAACGGTCTAGCCCTGAGACGCTGCACATGAAGAGTGATGTCCAGAGACAACCTGCAGGCTCTGTGCTTGCCTGTGCTGGGCACTGTAGCCCGGAGGCTGCCTCGGATCCCACTCTTGAAAAACGTCACGATCATTCCTGGAAACGGGGTAGTCAACATAATGCCGTAGATATCAACTTACCACTTTGTGTAGGACTTTAATGCGGATTTCTCCCATGTAAAAATACATGTCCTCTGTAGCAATACATTCATAAGCAAATACTCAAGACAAAAAAACAACAGCTTTCGACAGATGGCTGTCAGTTTTGGGGGGGTATTTTTGGAGGATGGGGGAATATTTTTTTGGCTGGCATTTTTTTTTCAAAAAAAATATGAGAAACTATCCATAAATCTGTGAACTGTACCCTTTTCTTTTTCCCCCAACAGGATCACTGTGATTTCAGTTACTCTACACAACAGACTACACACAGACAAGCCTAAATCTGCATACAATAAAATATTGAAAAAAAATGAGACAAAACAGGAATCGATACCCTGTTATTACCAGCTCTTCATAACATCGCTTGCAGAGAATGCTGTTTATCACCTTCTGCTTAATCACATTACCTGTCCTTCCCTTCTGCTGATACTCTCTGATCCTGCCGGGCTGTCCTGCTTCTAGGTCTCTTTTTTTCCTTGCCCTCCTCATAAATTGCTTAGAAAGAGCCTGGCACACGGAGTATGTGTAAGCCCATAACCACACGGTAAATCCTAGCTGTATAATTTATAATGTAGATAAATGCATGCATATGCACGCGCCCGTATGCATACACACACACACGTATAGGCGTGCACGCCTATGCACACATATATACACAAACTTTGCATGCATTATCCACACGTATGCGCACACACATTTGATATGCCCCAAAACCTCCGTTTCAACACCCAGTTTTGCTAAGCAGGCCAGGCAACACAGTGTTAAAGCACTGTGTTCAGACAAACCCCAGTTTGAGCTCCCTGTGTTGCTATAAACCTGAGCTTGTTAGCATTGCTTTGCAGAAACAGAAAGCAACACGATCCAACAGCCGAAAACCCGCCCTCCTTCTCCTTATGCTAAAGGTTTCTTTAAAAACATTCCCTCTAATTTAAAGTGTTAGGAAATAATGGGAGCAGGAAACGCTTTGGGCCTGCGGGCCTTTCTAGGCTGAGTATTGCAAGAAGGGAACAGAAGAGGATATGCCGTAGCAAAATAACAACACTACCCCCCAAAACTCCCCAAACCAATAAAACCCCCAGCCCCCCCAAACTGCGTAATAAATTCCCTGTTTTTATTTATTTTTTACCTTAAGCCATTTATCGACACACTTGGCATGGAACTCGTGGTTACAGGGCAAGACTCTAAGTAGCTGCCTTGACTCAAAATCACACATGCACACTACACACCTAAAAAAATAAGATGGCAAAATTTAAAGAAATCTGCTTTTTAAGAACAACACGTTTGTATTCCATCATCAGCCCGTAAGGTTATGTCTGCAATGGGGTAGCAGGTCTACCCCTGTGGTAGCTCCTGCAGTGAGTATTTATGGTGGGAAATCTCTACTGTAGCAGTGTGCACTGAAAATTGCCTTTCTGCTTCTTGCTGTGATTTCAAACTATAAAGCAAGTAAAGGCACAGAGCTCATCAACAGAGCAAACACATGCTGGTGTATACACTGGCAGGATAAACCCGTAACACTTTCCTTTCAGGTCTGCCTTCCTGTCAAAAGTAAGTAATGTTGAGCATTTCCCAAAACAAATTGGTTAAAGTAAGTTCACACACTTTTTAAGTGAGAAATTACCCCCTTTTTCCACTGATGTTTTATTAAAAATATTTTTCCTCCAGGCAAAATGGCTGTCAACTTAAAAGAAACAAAAAAAAAAACAGAATTCATTTTGATTACAAAATTGATTCCCTCTCCCTATTTATGTTAAAAACCATGCTGAAGATAACTGTAACTGGATTAAAAAAAAATCTTAATTATAGATATTAAGACAGCATTTGGCAGTAAGTCATTTGGCCATCCTTCCACCTACAGTGCATTTTCCACTTGGTATGCAGACCTTTCAAAGTTAAAGGTTTTTACGAATTAGAAAAGACACCCTTAAACCACTAAAGTTTTTCAGAAGCACTTCAAAAGTAAACACTTGAAGCTATTTTAACATGGGCTTAATTTCAAGTGGACAATGCCTCCTCAATGTCTAATATGCTGAACTAAACTTAAAAAGAAACCTTTCTTTAACTTAGTTTTCTGAAATTCTGAGCTACTAGATTGGAACATCTCCAAATGAAGTGAGACAAGATAGAAATTTTAAGGTTAGGATGCGCAGTATTGTATTTGGTTAGCTGTCTAAGAAAAAAAATATCTTTACTGAGACATGACTGCTTTTAAAGTATGTCCATATACATTTTTGGCCTAAGTGGGTGTGTATTTGGAAGAAATTATAATAAAGTCACATAAACTGTTCAGCTTTGAGATATGTACTTACAAGGTCTGTTCCGACTGGTGGTTATTGGGGTTGAACCTGTACGATGGGAGCTGCTCAATATCTGCCTTGGTCAGCCCTCGGGGTTTGGCCTCTCCCAGACGTTCTGCCAAGTTCAGCAGTGCCTGCAAGACATGTAGGTTGTACAAAAAATCGTTTTAAAAATCACTCATGGGGAGTTGAGCCGGAATCGCTGCTTCTACAGCAACACGTCTTCACCCCACCCAGCAGAGCAAGACACTCCGTCAGGAAGCAGTCAGGATGTGGCCTCTCCCCTTACAGAACGAGCTGCATGCAAAGCCTTCTGGAGCTCAGCTACTTCTCTGAGTTATTCCAGATGTACTCGCTGTGATTTCAAAACCTCCATTACACATTTTTTAACTACTCTTCTGGCTCCTTGATTAGTCCTTTACTTCTGAGGGCACTTTGAAATTAACAGTGCAATTAACAATTAACAGTGCAATTAACAGTGAAATTAACTTTGAAATTAACATTAATGGGGAGAATTTGCTGCCAGATTTATTTCCAAGGAAAATATACAAGGAGTCTGGCCCTCAAAGTGTTTAAAGGGACAATGTCTGATTTTTACTAGCCACCTGAACAGAGACAGGGACCTGTTATCCCGAACTCTGGAAAATGAAACATGGCACCAAACTCAGACCTTTTTTTGCTAAAATCTCATGCCCATTTTTTATGCACTACTCATAACAACTAATTGCCCCTCTGGTGATGAATCTGCTCTCCATGGTGTATATGATTTGAGCTGCTTCATGATGATACTGAGAAAAATATCAGTATCAACTTGATAGAAAGCAAAGAGATGCAAAATGAAGGGTAGCTGATGATTCCTTTTGAGTGTGAAGGTACTAAAGTAGTACCAGCAATCAGCTTGATTTATTTTACTGTTCTGTGTTAACACTATTCTGCAAAGTCATCACAGCACAAAAACGTAGCTTTGTTCTTCTGTATATGCTTTACTTCTGTACGATAATTAAAATTCCACGGGAGAAGAGTAGTATGCAGAACATAAAGCTGATTCAATATAATGATCACTGGCCTAGAAGGGTGGAATCTGATAAAAAAACTAAGCAAAAAACTTGAAAGTATGGGTTTTTCTGAATTCTGCCCTCAGAGTCTTTACCTTTATTTCAAGGGCAAAAGCAGGACTGAAAGAAAAGTATAAATCATTTTTGAGAATCCTCTGAGTCTCTCAAATGTATCTGTGGTTCCCAGACCAACCTCATAGTTTTCGACTTCCCCATCTTCCACGTCCAACTCAAAGCTTGTCCAGGCTGGTCCAACTGCCGGTGGCACTGGGAGCATCGACCTGCCATGGGAGCAAGCAACGACAGCGTTCAGCACCTTGCTAAAGAACAGCACACGACACACAGCTGAGGCAAAGCAACCTTCCTGGTCCCTCTTGAATCAAAAAGACTGTAAAACCAATAAGCAGGAGGCCAAGAATTAACATCTCGTGGGAAAGAGTTGAAAGAAAAGGCATTCCTGATGCTTTTTGGTACTGTCTATATTGCCTTTTTATTTGAATGCTTGTCGCTATGCCTCACCTGATTCTTCATAATGAGGCTCAGCACTATTACAGAAACAAAATTTCTCAATGGCCACATATCATGGGGATCTAATATTAATACTGAACAGAGGTCCTGATGCTAAATGTAAGTGCCTAAGCTATGGGACAAGGTAGGGAACCCTAAATTCACCTGGCTCTGCAACGCCAAACTGCAGGATGTCCCCAAAGGCACCATGAACATAATCAGGATATACCAGAGACCAGCTTCCACATCGAGGGCAAGCTCAAACTTGCCTCCCCACGCACTGTGGTGTTGGTCAAGCAGAACCTGCTTGGATACTGTGGCAAGACAGAGATCCTTCTGCTTTTAAGTGAACGAGCATTTTTACCCCTCAAGATGGGATAAACACAGGACGCGCAGAACTAGATTAACAAACTCATTGCACTAAAAGCTTCATCTCAATGAACTTGCCAGAAATTACTGTGCTCCACTCTGACCTCGAGAGACAGACTGTGATGTCTGAGCTCCGCATGCAATGTCCAACAGCATTACTGCATGAAAGGCAGCCGGGGCCATTTTCATGCTGAAACCGCACGGGGAGACACCACAAGCCAGTGTGCCCACAACGAGTGACAAAGCCTGGGCGAGTACCACGCTGTCCCTGCGAGCCAGGCACAGGAAGGGAGGCGGCGCGCGGGACTTACAGCACGTAGGGCAGCAGGCTGGGGTGGTAGGGATGTGGCGGTGCTGGCGGCTGCGAGCGGAGGCGGCTGCGGCCCGGGAGCCGTCGCGGCAGGAACGGCGGGTAGGACTGCGGGGAAGGACGCACGTGCAGTTAAAAGAAAAGAAATCCGCTTCAATGCGAATCACATTTTTCCAGAAATATTCAAAGTAGCAATTTTTAAGGAGATTTTCACAGCTGAAATTCATATTGCTATTGAATTCATATTCAAAAATGTTAAGGTTTCTTTTTTTTTGAAAGGAAAAACATTCCAGTGTTTTATTAGCATGTTTTTCTCTTCCCATGTTTGAGACTTCGGAACACAGAGAAACTCAACAAAACAGAAGATTAACCTGAAAAAAACTGACTTAACGACAGAAACATTATTAACAGACAGCCACAAACATACATAAAATTTACACAGTAAAATAACCACAATGTAAAACAACCATGGTCTTTTTCTTGAAAGATCTCAAACCATACACAGTAAATATCAACTTTATTGCTTTGTGAAATTTGTATTCTAAACAAAAGCACTAGAAAGCACTGTTCTCACTTTTAGGTCTACGACTTTTAGGTCCTGTTTTCACTTCTTTAGAGACTCTGAACAAAGGAGAGCCAGAAATGCAACCATTCCATAATAATTTCATTATAAAGCAAATACAACCAAACTTTGCTGAAAACCATTTCGAGTCACTGCAGATTGAGGATTTGCTTTTTAAACGGCCATGGGATGACTCATAAAATACCTCTACTCTGCCCCTCCGTCGGTCACGTACAGCCCAGAAACCAAGCATCGGAGAGCACAGGCATTGCATAACCTGCAAACCCAAAAAAGTGGTATTTTGTTCTCTATTTACTTTTAAAATCTGAATTTGGAATGAAGAAGATCTCCAGCCAGGAGAATTGCTTAATTGCAATTTCTCTATCAAGCACACAAATCGAATACAAGCAATTTATGGAATGTTTTGAAGTGCACCTAAAGCTCTGTAGAACTGCAAAATCTTTAATATCTGCATACTTCTAGCTTAACACTGAACTCAGTAATTTTTTTGAAAATGTGGAGCTTTATGCTTTATACAGCAACTGTTTAATTTCATTCAGAGATAGGCTGCATTATTTCAAACAGATTAAAGCAAAATACCTGTATATCCTTGAAGCCACAGAGCCTAAAATTTGTTTCTCAATAAAAATTTTTGAGAGACAATGGGCCACTAAAAGCATTTGTCAAGATGACAACACGCAGCTAAACAAAACAAAACAAAAAAATCAGAACCTAGCTGTGACTTGTGGCTCCTCCGTCAAGTCTTTCGCAGGTCCTTAAGGCCTCTGTACTACCACATCATCTGCAGCATAGAGGCATTCTAAGGCTCCTTGCAAACACTCCGAAAAACTATTGTTTTTAAAGCACTGTAGTTTTAAAGCACTCTCCTGACCCGTGGAAATTCAACACACTTCAGGAAGAATTAGCAGAAACCCAAGTGAAACTACATTTTCTGAACTACACTTACTAGTTTCTGCAGCACAAGTACTGGACCGTGTGGCAACACAGACGAATAATCTCCCAGCAACTGCTATTGCCCACACCACAAATAGCGTGATCAGAAGTCATCGACTGATGTCACTAAGCAAGCTGCCCTTAGCTTAATTAAAATGAACTTATGGAAAATATAAAGCACACAGCTGTTGTCATTAACGAAAATCCAACTGCAAGAAGTGCCACTTTCCAACAAAATATGCTACAGAATAAAGATTGAGAATGTTAACTCAGCATGAATGAGAATGTACTGAGGAAGGCAATACTTACCACACCAAATGACACCTCCTGGTGTATAGGATCATGGGCTAAGAATTGGAGAGGAGCTGAGGGAGGCAATGTTGGTGGATGGCCTGAGGGAGGGTATGTGAAACCTCCTACAGGAAGATGTTCTCCAAGTAGCTCTACTTCATTTTCTATTCTTTGAAGTGGCTAAAAGAAACACAGGCTTTGTTGCATTAATACAGATGCAATTGCCCCCACTGAAGAACTGCCACTGTATAGTTTCTGGTCAGTTTTACAGAGTACAATGTGTTTGCACTGTCACAGGGTCTATCTTTTCCACACAGTAACACCAGGAAAACTCTGCATCACTAATGCTACCACAGCAAATAGTTGCAGCTGTAGACTAGGAATTTATGTAATCTAACAGATACAAGAGGGGCTGTAATTTCCTGGGTGTTGCGTTTTTTTTTAGGACAAATATTGCTCTCTTTCTTGCCAGACTGCTGTCTCTGTGAAACTATGTGAAAGGCAAAAAATGATCCAAAGACCTTTTTAGAAAATACTTTTTTTTTTTTTTTCTATCTCGCTGGCCAGTGCAACGGCTAAAAAGAGACATAAGATTTTGCCATATAATTTGCAAGTAACATGGATGGCGGACATGGCTATTTCAGCGGTACTGAACGGATCATGATACTCAATAATGAGGCAGCTGCTTGTCCCACCAAGGACAGTCCAGAGGTTTCAGAAGCACGGGTTTCCAGCTTAGTCCTGTGAGACAGTCAATTGCAATAAATCCGTCAGGGCCTCAAAATACACCCAAATTCTGCACGGATCTAACCCTCGCCTCAATCTTCTCTCCTAATATCTCTCAGTCATTAAGGATGCTGCAACTCTGACAAGATAGGGCAGGTAAAGTAGTCTTTAAAGTAAACCACTGCAGGAACTCAAGCATTTATTATCTAGTTTATCAGATAGCATATGCAAGGAATCAATGGCTAACCTGCATAATAATAATAACAATAATAAAGAGCTCTTAAGCTGAAGAAAAGAGTTCTAGATCATTGTCATCAACCATAAATGAGAATGATCCATAAAACGCAACAGGAAATCAAAAAGTTTCTTAGGAAAGAACTCAGCATTTACATAATAAACAAAAATTAACCCCATTTTCCTCCTTCAGTGGTCCCATCAAAAGCAGAAGAATTGGTGGGTTCCTGGTTTATCTGTTTTCTGGAGTTTATGAGGAATTTATAAATAACTTTCTGCTATTTATATATTTCTGCTATTTATATTCGCTTTTTATAACTTTATAGCTTTCTGCTATTTATAAATAGCTTTCTGCACTCTGCTATTCCCCACACAGCGCAGGGAATAAACAAGAAGAGTAAGAGATCTGTGGGCAGTCGCAGGGCCACAATCTCACGGCAGCTACAGGGACATGGGGGCACAGATCGGATAGCCTGCGTGCTGCCAAGGACGGCTCTGTGTAGGAAAAGCATCACAGGAAAGTGAGGCGACGGAGTTGTGACAGAGCAACTGGCTCTACCTAGGGGTGGATAATAGAGGAGCCAGGAGCTTCTGGGTGGGGATTACGGAGTGGCCCAAAACATGGGGGATATTGTTATGGGTGTTCACCACAAGCCACCTGATCAGGAAGATGTTGTCCCCTGGGCCCTCTACAGACAGCTGGAAGCAGCCTCATGGGCATGGGCACTGGCTGCACAGAGACGAGTGGTTATCTGCTGGAAAGACAGCAGGGACTGGCACAGATAGTGCCAGGAGCTCCGGCAGGGCATGAGGGTAACTGTGGACAAGGGGTGGAGGAGCCAACAGGGAGATCTGTGCCCTGGACCGAAGGGCAGTTGGGCATGTGGAGGTTGGGGGCAACCTTAGCTGCAGTGATGCGGCCAGGAGAAAGCAGGGTGAGCATGATTTCAACACAGGACTTGAGGGCAGGAAACTTCGGCCCCCTCAGGAATGTGTCTGGAAAAATTCCATGGGCTAGGGGCATAAAAAGAAGCAGGAAAGATGGTTAATATTCAAGGATCACTTTCTCCAAACTCAAGATCAGTGCATTCCTATGAGTAAGAAGTCAAGCAAAGCAGGTAGGAGACCCTCACGAATGAGCAAAGCGCTCCTGGCAAAATCCCAAAGCAGAAGAATGAAGTATAGAGGTGTGGAGAAATGGACATGCTACTTGGGATGAATATAGAAATGTGCCAGAGCATGCAGGGATCTGAGGAGGAAAGCTAAGGCCCGTCTGGAATCAAATCTGGCAAAGGATGTCAAGGACAACAAAAATGACTTCTTCCAATGTATCAGCAGCAAAAGGATGATTAGGCAAAATGCAGGTCTGCTATTGAATAGGATAAGTGTCCTCGTGACAAAGGATACAGAGAAGGCAGAGTTACAAAACACATTCTTTGCTTCAGTCTTTACTGCTAACGCCAGCCCTCTGGGATCTCAGACTCCGAAAACAAGAAAGAGTCTGGAAAATGAAAGAGATTTCTCTTGGTCAAGGACTGGCTTAGAGATCATTTAGGCAAACTTGACTCGCACACAAATCCCTGGCCCCAGTGGGATGCTCCCACGTGCGCTGAGGGAACTAGGGCTCTTTCCCTCACCTCTGAAAGGTGCCAGAGATCAGAAGAGGTGCCTGAGGACTGGATGAAAGCCAGTGTGACTCCAGTCTTTACAAAGGGCAATACAGATGACACAGGAAACTAACTAAGCACCACTCCAGCCTCAGCTCTATTCCTGGAAAGACAACTGAACAACTCATTGTGGATGTCATCTGCAAGAACATGGAGCTGGTGTAGGCACTGCGGAGTCACCATGGGGCAATCCCCCTTTGCCAACCTGGCAGCCTTCTGTGCAAGGACGAACGGTGGGCTAGACGAGCAGGGAGCAGTGGAGGTTGCCTACCTTGGCTTCAGCAGGGCTTGCAACACTGTCTCTCCTAACACCCCTCACAGACAAACAAGAAGCGAGGTGCTAGGGGGCCAAGCTGGCCCTCAGGCCGCAGCATGGCCTCAAGGCCAAGGCCAGCAGCACCCTGGCCTGCAGCAGGACAAGCACTGCCAGCATGTTCTGGTAAGACAGACAAACAGGTGGACATGAGCGCACAGATAACCAACCCCACAGCCACAGAAGTGGGGCAGAAACCTAACTTCTCCCCTCAGATTGAAAGCTGTGGTTTCATGGTCTCTAATGTTAGGCCATGTACTTTTCAGCCAGTCAGCGGAAATTAAAGCAGTCAATCTTCACAAGTGAAAAACAGGAGGAAGGGAGATATTCTTCGTTTATGAAGGTTTCTGGAAGACCTGAAGCCAGAATACTTTACTGTTCCAAGGAAAACCCTGGTCATTTAAAGAGCAACTTGGAAGTAAAGCAGTAAGAGCCCATAATGAGAGTAACATTCTGTGTTTTCACATTTCCCTGCTAAGCTTTTCTCCAAGACCACTGGTGCACTACACAGTCTCCTCTGGATTCTCCTCTTTCTGGAAAGGCAGCATCTGAAGGAACACTAAAGTAAAACAAACACAAATCTTTGCCGTACAAGCCTATGGAGAAACAGCACTGACAGCACTGATGAAAACCTAGGAGAATTAGAGTGAATTTAAAAATTATTAATTCCTTATCTTTACAGGTGGTTACAGGTTTGCTTAGAAAGCATCAGCACAAAAAAAAAAAAAAAAAAGATTCCTTCCAACAAAACTCATTTATCTCCTCAGTGAGGTAGGAAAAGGGATACAGCATTTGCCCATCCAGCCCAACCTATTCCAAGGTGAGAGGGTAAGAAGCATTACTTACCGACCGTGCCTGCTGTGCTTGGAAAGGAACAAACTGTCCTGGAGCTGGCAAGTGAGGAGGATGATGTGGAGAGAGATGAGGAGGGTGCAAAAGGAATGGATCGCTAGAAATGAGGGGTGGGAATGCTGCATACGGTACTGGTAGGTGCTGGACTGAACATGCCTGAAGCATCTGAAACAAAAATGAAAACAAAACTCATTTTTGCCGCTGGAATGAACATTTCTGGAATCAAAATAGACTTTTTTTAAGGAGTAGTAACAAAAACCATACCCATACTCTTGTAAATTCTACCCTTCTCATGCGTTACCTCCTAAGTATCAAGCCAAGGCAATGGCTTTGCAGCAATTTTAAAGCTCTAGAGGAGTCGAGGGACTTGTAGCTGCTGCCCCCCACTGTTGCCTAACATTTTGAAACACAGTTCACAAGCTCTGTTCAGTTCAGTGCTCCGAGATATCTTTCATGCTGGGAAGGCAGCATTGTGAGCAAGAGCTACTGTAGGAAGTAGCCTTTCCTCCCTCTCCTCCCTGAAATCTGTCATGCAAAAGCAATTTGAACTAGTGGAGTGGTGAAGGCAGTGTAGGGGGCGCAGACATATCCTTAATTTCTTCTTCTGGCTCTGCAAGAGGAGGAAAGAGAAGAAATGCCTTTCCTTTTTCCTGCTCCTTGAGCTGTCCTCAGGTGTGCTCCCTCCCATTTTTGACCATTAAAGGAGCACCTAAGAGTATACTTGTCAGTTGGCAAACAACCAGCACCACCTTTGTCTTAGGTGAACAGAAGATAATTATTATGGTCATCTTCGTTTCTAAAACCTTACCGTTCCACTTGTGAAGCACGCCTAACTTTGTGAAGTCATGTACAGGACCCACTGCTACTCTCTCAATTGTTCTTCTTAGTCAGGCGTTACACAACATCCTGAGCATACAGATTGTAATGATCGCACAGCAACAACAGATATAGTTTAAAACCACATTCATGGAGTTAAAGTGGAATCACCACCTCATTTACTGTGGTCATGACCTACAATAAATCTTTACCTGCTCTGAAACAACAGAAGATTAATCTGATCTATATGTACTTTTTAAATGCACCATTTTCTTAAAAAAAAAATAAGCTAAATGTTTCAATAATTACAATATTTTTATCATAATAAAGTGAACTGAATTTCAGTAAATTGAAACCAATTGAAGATGAATTTTCAGGTCCAGTGTCACAGTGTTCGGGAATGATCTGTGCTATGACAAAGTACAAAAAATTGCTTATTTCAATGGTCCTTCAGAGTGACCTTATACACACTTAATCAATTATGTTGAAAAGCAGATTATATTCTACACCCCATACATCTGCATGTGATGATAGGAGATAATAATCATAGTGAGAGTTCATTTAAACCGAAACAAATTACCCTTGTTTTCTGTTGTTATGTTACAACAGGCACGGCAATGTACTCGTGCACTCAGCAAGACCCACTGCGCACTGCACTACATTACTAAGAGTGTAACTAGAACGTCATCCTTCCCCTCTGCTGGGTACCTGTGAGGCTGCATCTGAGCCCAGTTTTGGGCTTCCCAGTACTAAAAAAAGACACTCTGAGACTGAAACGGGTGCATGAAAAGCCACCGCGTCAGCGATGACGTTGGTATAGAAAGCACACAAAAAGCAACTGTGTTTATTCAGCTTCAGTAGAAGACTAAGCCAGGATGTGAGCATCTGTCTTCAGCAGGTGTGTGCAGAACTGATCTCTTCTGGGAGCAAGCAGAGCAAGGACAACCAGCAAAGAGAGCAAGCTCCATCAGGGGATTTCCAGCCACACAGAACAAGGAATTTCACCACAGAAGGGGTGGAATGCTGGAGCACGGGCTCAGAGGGGTTGTGAAACTTCTATCCTGGAGAACTGTCTGTTCTCTGAGCAGCGACCACTGCACCCATTCTCTTAGTGAGCCTCTCAATGAGCCTGGTTAAATACAACTAACCCAAATTCATTCATGTGTATGTTAAAAGGAAAGTTGCACTGCTGAATTTTGAAATATTTACAAACTGCAGAGTTAGAGTCTCTGCAAGAGACTATCAGCCCTTACAATCTGATGTTTGGATTTCCTTCGAGCCCAACATACAGCTTGAGAAGACTTCTTTCAAAGTTGTTGCTTAGTGTTTCTTGCACTGATATTGCACTTTTGCTTTGATGAAGCTGCTGTGCCAGCTCTGCTCCCAATGCACGTGGTTCGAGGCCACTCTTTGTCACAGAACGACAACAAGGAGCAGAAACACTCTGTTCTTCACACAGAAATAGTAATTAGAAGAAGACGTTCTCTCCCATCCTGCCCCAGGGATACACATTGACTGCTGTGGAAGGCAAGGGGAGACACTGGGTGCTTCGGTCCGTCTGGCAGCCTGAACATGGACAGCATGAATGTTCCTCCTCAGCTCAGCTTCTGCACCAGGGCTGGTCAGGCTGGTACCAGCAGTGTGAATGACGGAACAGGAATCCACATCAAGAGTTTTTCCCGCTGACACAGGTTTGTTCATGGCCTTCGGTCACAAACATACACTTAGCAGGAACACAGGAAAGGCACAATCACACACTGCTAGCAAGCAGCCAGGCAGCCAAGACGTGTGCATGTATGCACACCCCATAAGCGACTGTCTGGGGTATTAACTGGGGTATTAACCCAGTGGGAATAACTACCAGCATTATAAAGAGCTACCAGGCGTCATATATAACTTTTGTATTGTATTACAGACTTGTGCTAGAAATGGAGGAGCAGTTGCAGCTCCTCACGGGTGTTCTGCAGCCTTCATGTTGCACAGCTGAACACTCCTGTGTGGACAGTTCCCCTCCGGACTCCTGATGCCTGTGAGCACTTGCTGATGGAATCTCCACCGGATGTCCATCTGCGAGGATGCAACTGGAAATCAGCACTTCCCAGGAGACATGTGAAAACTTATGGAGAAGGAGTTCAAATCCTTCCAAATTAATTTGATAAGCTCCCACTCAAGTCAGTTTACTGATGTCTCAAAGAAAAACATCATTTAAAAAAAGAGTACTTTGACTCATTTTGAGAGAGCATTTGCAAACAGAAAATAATGTAGCTTTTACTGATTTTTCACAATCTTACCACTTCTCAGGAACAACAAACAAACAAATAAACAAAACACAGCTGACTCTGGAGCTGACTCTGACTGATCTTCTCCACATATAATCAATCCCTGTGCAAGGTCTCCTCTCCTCAGTAAAACTGCTAGGTGAGTTGCCTCATGAGCTTGAAACATCTGAAAATGCCCGCGATATTTGCTGATAAGAGACCAGATCATAAACCAACATTTATCTGGAATGAAAAAACACATCAGGCTAAGATGTCATAGCATGCAAGGGAAGCGCCACACAGTTGCCATCTCCAAGGCCTAGGCTGTTGGACACGGCTGCAGTTTACCCCAGGAAAGGCAGGTTTTCCCAGGATGGAAGCTGGCATAGCCATGGGCGGCACTTACGGGAGTCGGTGCGCTGCACACAGGCAGGTGCTGCCCGCTGAGCACCACGGAGCAGCCCGGCATGGGTGGCGCGCTGCACGCAGGCACGGGCTGCCCCGCGCACAGCGGGATCCCGTGTGGCGCCACCGTTGTCACCGCGTACGACACCGGCACTGGGGGCATCTGCAGAAGTAAGAACAGGGTGTTAATCAGCGTGAGCTCCCGGCAGCCGCACACGGTTATGGTGTGGACGCACCACATTAACTTTCACCTACAAGAAAAAGAAACACATTCACAAAGTACACCTACCTGTAATTCCTGTTCTTCAAACATTCCTCTCCATGGAATACTACTCTGATCACAGCGCAAGGCCTGGAGAGACCTCTCAGCTTAAAAGGCTAAAGCCTTCAAGGTGCCTTGGCATTCAAGTAGTATCTCAAACCAGCGAGGCCCCCACACACCCTGAGGTTAGTCCTTATAAAATAAGATGGCTATAATTAAAAGCCAATAAAGCAGCTAAAAGCCCACAAGTAGTTAAAGAGTCAACTCTGGAAGAAAAATGAATTGAATGATAAGCCACAAACCCGTATCTTAAAGAACAGTAGCTTTATAGATATTTTCTTTCCTTCAAAGAGGCCAATCTCTGATTCCTGCTCATATCAACACTTACAGGATGTCTCTTAACCTAACTGTAACAGAAAGACAGCTGGAAAGCTGGGTAAGAGAGCTAATATAAACGTTTCTGCGGCATCAAATTATGTGTCTGTGGACATACTACAAAAGACACCCAGGCATATGGATTTATAGTTAGCAATATTTTGTGGAATTTAATCAGAAACCAAAAGTAGATGGTGTTATGTGTGTAGACACTGGCTTTTTTATTTTTTATTTTTTACATTAACTATGAAATCTGATGATATCTGCAACGAAATAGAGTCATAGGAGCATAAATCCATAGGAAGTAATTACTTCAAACCTCTTTCTTACTTCATGATTTGCTAAAAGGGAAGTCACCTGTGAGCAATGAATGAGCAATCGCAGCTTGTTACAACGCTGGAAACAAGTAAATGAAAGACTGCTGACCTCTTGAACCAGCCAACAGACCTGGCCCAAACTGGAACAGGGATCACTGGGCTTGAAACCCCAACCTCAAGCGACAGGCCTCACTCTGAGGAGACACACTGACTTTGACCTAGCTTTGTCTCAGGAACAAAAGCAGATTATTTGTCAGAGGTTTATCAGGGACTTTCTTGCAACAGAAGTTGGACATCCAGTGCAATGCTGGATGCGATTCAGGCTCTTACAGGATACAGAGGGAAAAACTGACCTCTTATAGTTCTTTCTTCCCAGAATTAGCCTATAGACACCACCACCATGGAAGACATCAGCGAGTTTGGAAACACTGACATCTGAAGCAAGATGGTGCCTGGAAGATAAAGGCAGTGCCATGGTTTTCATCTGGACTTATCACTGTCACGGTGTAACGTTACCACACAAAGCAAGGCCACAACTTGTCTTTTGAAGATGCTGCCCTAACACAACTGCTCATCCGAATGGGAAGCTGAAAGAAGAAGCATCTCCTCATGGGCTGCGCTGTAGCTGGGTCCTCCACTGCGAGGAACTCTCTGTCAGCACCTCTTTCAGAGGAGATCTAACTTTATTTTCTGGACTAAGTGGAGAGCTCATGTTTTCACCCCATTTCAGTCTGAATTCATTGAAGTTAGGCTGGCTGATGCAGTGATGAGAAATTGCTGTCACGAGTTCTGCAACTAAGCAGACGTTCCACTACAAGCAACACGATTCTACCTAAAATAATGCATTTTGGTACTTAGAACCTTTACAGAAGGTACTCCTCATGCCAATCAAAACATGCACCACGTCTGTAACGCCCGACCTGCTCATGGATGTCCAGCAGCATGGCGCTCTGGGCGGCGGTGTGCAGCATGCGCGCGGGCACGCTGGGCGCGGGGAAGGCCCGCGGCTCCTCTGCCGCTGCTGCTGCCGGCCCGTAGGGCATGTGGTGGAAGTTCTCATCCTGGCTGGCGGAGCTGTGTCGTGACAGGCGCTCCCTCCGTGCTCTCTGACGCCGGGCAGGAGGGCTGGAAACGCACCAAAGAGGGTGGGGATTACACAAACACCACAAAAAGTTCTCAGAAACTGCAAACATGTGAGAATACAGCACCACGAAAAAGCAGACACTGCAAAATGCTGCTGGAAATGGTTTTATTGGCTTGGAGTGTAATTTCTTACCAACAGAACTTCTAAAAACCTTAGTAGTGACACTCATTTCCATGTAAGGGTGCTTAGCAGAATGTAACTTAATGCCATAGGAAGGAACAGGGGCACTTACATGAACATGAGCCCATGAGGAAGACCTCACTTGTGTTGCCATGCCAATGCTTAGATGTCAAGATGGCAAACCTGAGGAGACTTAAAGAGGCTCCGGTGCATTTATGCTGGCCGAGAACCCCGCAACCGTGCAGACTGTCCTGAGCTCCCTGCTCCCGACAGGCACAAGACATTTACTGCTCATAACATAACATCAGACAAAGCCAAGACTGCTCTAAAGACAAAGGCAATCCTGTTCAGCTCTCACATCCTCGGTAAGTATGGGAGTACTTCACGGAATTCCCTTCAGAAGGTCTCAGGAAGCTCTGATTTTGGTAACATTTCCATTTTATAGTGCAAAACTGTCAAGTAGATTGATTTAGGCCAGAGCATCCAGCTACATCAGGTAAGCAGCCTACTGACGTGAGACGTGATGAGGTCACTTTTTTTAACTATGTATATGCTGTGCAGACCAGACTCGCCAATACTTCGAGCCGTAAGTTCTGCGCATCAGAACTTGGGGTCAGTCCTCAGGAAATGGAGCACATCCAAGAAACCACCCTTGTGCGAGGAGTTTTCATGGAGCAGCAAAGGACTTTGGAAGGAAACCTAGGATTCTTCACTCTCACTCTTCCTGTTACCACATAGTCCTTGAAACCCACTGGAAAACCACTGTTTGAACTAGACATTGTTCAAGCTGAGCGCAGCTTTTGGGCTGCGCAGCACAGGAGTCCTCCAGGGAAGGGGGTGCATACTACCCACTACTCCTACCATGAAGATGTGACAGAATGTCCCAAGATACTATTATCTGCCCCAGTTCAGAGGGTCTTCATGCTATCACTGCCTTCCATGAGGATGAAACAAATGGGAAGTAACTCGATCAGACAGCAGGCCAAAGGACTGTCTAAAAGAGCATTCTAAAAACATCAGAGCGCCCTTTTTCTTTACAAATTACGTCAAAAATGCAAAAGCTGTGTTTTTCACTAAACAAGAGAACCTAAATTTATAATTTCAACTGTTTTAATAAAACATTTGCCTTAACCTCAACCTCCTTTGCCAGAGTTTTTGTTCCACCCTCCACCTCTTTTACCTCTATTACTTATCTATTCAACATTTTGTTATTAAAATAGTGTACACGATTTCTAACCACAGAGCAGTTTAACATTTAATGCAAAAAATGTTTTACCTTTTCTGTATATTACAGTCATATCTTCAAAGTTGCTGTTCCATGATACAAAAAAAAAAAAAAAAGGAAAAGGTCTAAATGCTTTTAACAAACCCTGTATGCAACTTTTCTTGTTTGGAAAATTTGTAGGAGTGGAGGAAGTAGAGGAAGCGGAAGAAGGTTTCAAATAACAGGGCCAATCTTTGCAAAAGGAATTAGGAAATTCCCTAATTAGCATCAACACTGACTTCCTGACAGGGTAGATCCTCGTAAAACCACTTTACGTGCGTCTCTTGAAAGGTTAAGCTTTCATTTTTCATGGAGCCAAAATTATGAGCAAGAATCACTTCTGACTAATTTTTACAATTAATGGATTAGGGTTCACTGAAAAAAAAAAAAAGAAGTGTCATTCAGCAGAATTTAGGACACCCAGACATGCAGGTCTGTACATTTCCTAAATGACTGTGAATGAGTTAGTTATTGATCTCGGTATTTCTCTAATAAAGGTGGTTTCCTTCCACTTTCTCAAACGTTGTTACATTCAGAATTACCTTTGTGGTAAGGAGGAAAGAAAAGCAGAGGAGAGGTGAGGCACAGCAATGGGGCAGAAGTCCCCTCTTCACAGCAACTACTGAGGACAAAATAGGAAACCTCCTTCGCTGCTTCCTGTAGGCTTGTAGTGGGCTTCTGCTTTCACAGTTTATCTGCACAAATAGTTGAACTCGAAAAGCATCTTCTTTCTCAAAATCCAAATCAGAAAGCAGGAGGTTATCTTCTCAAGTCCTGTATACATATTTGCTATGATGAACTTGAAAAACCCAAATACAAGGAGGACACTGCTGTGCTAAGCACAGCACAAAAACCCTTACATAAAGGTGTTACGGTCTAAACAGTAACACAAGCAGTGGAAAAATACACATAAAAAACACTCAAAAAAAAAAAAAGAAAAAGGAAGAAGGAAAAAAGACAAAGGAAAAAGGCAATGCAAACGACCGCACGAGCAGAGCCTTTGCAGCCCAATAGTGGTGGGTATATAGAACGAGGGACCTGGTGCTGATGGTGTCAGGTCAGAACCACGTCCACACTACAGACATCTCAGGGGCTGGGTTTGGACGAGCCTTGTGCTGTTAAAAGCCTAATGGTTGGAAAGCCTATTTGCAACCAGGGTGTGGCTTTCAGAGTCACTTTATCTCAAAAGAGTTGAGTTCATGAGCTCTGTGACCACTCCGAAACAGGAGCAGAAGCAAAGCAGCTGAGATGAGAAGGAAATTTGCTTCAAAAACACAAACATAATGCCCAGTAAACTATTATTAACAAATGCACTCACAATGATCTTAAGAAATCAAGCTTTGATTCTGACTCGAAAACCCTCCTGTGAAAGACAAATGTGTTTTTACGATGGTCAGTTTGCAAGCTGTAAACCTGCGCCTGGGTGAGGGATAACTGCACTTGGGCGCCAGGACACTGTACATAAGACAGCCATGGACATCCATCCCCTCCTCAACCCATTCTCCTCCTTCCTCCCACAGCATCTCCAGACTGACTAGATTCACTGCAGCCTGGGAAGGTGTCTGCTTACTCTGCAGGAGACTCTAATGAACAGCTGCAAATAAACCTCCGTAACCTGGCTGAATGCCAGCCAAAGCTGCTAGATCTAGCACGTTATGGGCATCGTGGTTCAAAGCACTTCTGGGTAAAATGGATTTTGTTGGCAAAATACCCCCATGGAGCAGCACTGAACCAAAGCTTTGTGAAGATCTGTGCCGTTCTGAATGACACTGACTCGAAGCTGCCAGGTTTGTGGGCTTTTAATGGAGGAAAAAAACCCATATTTTTTAAGTCTCTCACCTCACAATCACAGCATAATCATGATTGACTTTAAAAACAAAACAAAACTGTATTTCTAATCTCAAGCCTAATATTGTGCATCCATGAAAAAGCACAGTTCCTTAAAATTTAGTAGAAATCAAATTGTAATACTTTTCTGAATCAGACAGAGCAGCGTGCTTTAACTTGAATTAAGTGATTTAACATTTTTGAGCCCAAGCATAGGCAAGTGAAAGCTTGTGTTTTGGATAATTAGCCTTAGTGGTGGAGAAATCTGTACTTTTACGCTTTCCTCTACTGTCATGAATGTGCCAGGTCAGCCTGACCATCCAAAAACTCTACTCTCCCACAACTAAACTAAAAAAAAAAAAAAATTGCTTTTGTGAGTTTTATGAAACTTATGCTAATAAACAAAACGAAAACACCCTTCTAACAATATCTGAAACACCCCCCTTACCAACTACATGTGGGGCTATGCCAACCTCCCCTCTCTACCCAAATGCGTCTCTTTCATTTAATTTTTTTTTATGGAAGAAAAGGACTAAGTGTGAGCACAGTGAAAATTACGGTAGCACAGAAAGAGCTGCTAGCACATTTCAGGCACCCTGATGAGGAGCGGGGTTTTAGTCATGTTTTCTCCCTTTTCACCCCCATTTCCCCTGCTCGCAGCGCAGGGCGCCTACCTCCTCCTGCTGCGCGCCGGCGTGAGGCAGCGCTCGCCTGCCGCAGGCGGCCTCGTTGCCGTCACCTCCCATGGTCGCATCGGCGGCGATGGGGCAGGTGCCGCCGCCGTGTACTCGAGGGCTGCGTGGGTCAGGCGCTGCCGCTTGGCGCTGGGGCTCTCCTCGGCCTGCGAAAGTGTGAAAGCAGAAAGTCCACGTGAGTGAGGCGCAACCCGCAGCAACGCTCGGCAGCCATGGCGCGCGCCCAGTGTTGCACAGAGGGACCCACTCAAATCAGCAGGCTGAAATACCATGAAATCCAACACCTGCAAAGGGCTGAATGTAGGGAAAACCTGTAAGGGCTCCCTTCGCCCTGGAAGGAATTGCTACTCACATACACTTTAGCAGCAACTCTAATGACCGCATAAAAATTGTACCTGAAAAGAGAATAACTTTTTTTTTAGTAAGGTAAATCCTATTTTACACTGTTCCCTTGGACATTTACAGGCCACAGATACATAAAACCACTGTAAAATGTCCGACCACATGGAAAGATGATCTGCGCACCAGTGCAACCCGCACGCATTGGAAAGCACCGTTCTCGAGCTCAGCGTTGCACCCAGTTCTCACCTGGCTGATCTGATTTCTGCTGTGTTTGGCATCATTGCTTTGCCCATTTTTAATTCCACGTCTGGTTCTGGCACAGGTTCCTTAGGAACAAAAGACTCCTAAGAACATGATGCATATATCTGCTTGTTATCCAACTGCTTCTTTATCCAGCTTTTCAACCAACTTCGCATGAATTTGACAGGGCAAAACATCACTCAAAAGATAGTCAGGCTCTGCAAGCCCCATGCAGGCAGATGCTGGCCATGGGCTCCTCCTGAAGAGTTTTTTCTCTTGTATTTGCAGAGCACCACTCCAAACACAGCAGAGATTCTGAAGCTCCGTAAGAAGCGCTCCTTGTGCTATGTGTTAAGCAATTGTATTTTCACCCCAGCTAGTTTGCCATGCAGTAAGTATAGATAGAGTCATCTTTGGTGCAACATAACCATAGTTTTAAACCTAATGATGCTTTTTTCCTGTACAGAAAATAACATAACCTGAATTGTTTGCAAAGTGATGAAACTTTTTTAAAAAATGTTTTATTTTGGTTTTGATTAAGCAAACAATTCTCAAGTGATGGCTGCAAGCAAGGTTAAAACAGCATATAGGAAAGTACAGGAAACTAATGATAGACCAATCACAGACTCACAGGAGAGCTGAGGTTGGCAGGAACCTCTAGAGACCATCTAGCCCAAGCCCCCTGCTCCAGCAGGGACACTCAGAGTACGTGGCACAGGGTGGCATCCAGGTGGGTTTGAAGATCTCCAGAGAAGGAGACTCCGCAGCCTCTCTAGGTAGCCTGTTCCAGGGCTCTGTCACCCTCACAGGAAAGAAGTTCTTCCTCACATGGAGATGGAACTGCCAGGGATTCAACTTATACCCGTTATCCCTTGTCCCGTCACCGGCCACCACTGAGAAGAGCCTGGCCCCATCCTCTTTACATTCTCCCCTCAGGTACTTGAAGACGTTAATCAGATCCCCTCTCAATCTTCTCTTCTCCAGGCTAACCAGGCCCAGGTTGCTTAGTCTTTTCTCGTATGATAGATGCTGCAGTCCCTTCATCATCTTTGTTGCTCTACGCAGACCCCTCTCTAGAAGCTCCACGTCCCTCTTGTCCTGGGGAGCCCAGAATTGCACACAAACCCTTGTGTTTATGTCAGTTTCAATGTTATTATCAGTCCATAAGTACAACAGTTTGTTAGGGGAATACTGTATTTCCAGAACGAATGATTGCTCCCCAAATCTCCAAACCACTTTTGTTCCATCTTGCTAATATCCAAAACTCTCTCTGGGACGACCACTACTCTTTACAGCCATTCTGCACTGTTTTTCCCTATTTCCAACAAGCAGCAAGAGCAGAGTCCCTGGCAGCTGCCACGAACACTGCACCCACCTTTTACCTAGCAAGGGAAAAATACTACCCTATTTGAAGTATTTATACACTTGTACAAATTACTTGGTATTTAAGGCATCTTACTACCATTAGCAGGAAATAAAACTTATTGCCAGGACATAAGAAGTGAATCTCATCCCTAGAAGTCACAAAAACTTTCTAAAATCTGTGTCTGGATGATCATCTCAAACAGTTCACAGGGAGATGCTCCAAACACATTCTCATCTTCATGCCCGAGGGCATCTCAGCAAGCAGCATTGCCAGAGGTGATTAAAAAGCATATTTACTCACGAAATACCCTTTAGCTGAGACATGTCGCCAGAAGAAAAGGCACACGTGGTGTTTTGTTTTGTTTTGTTTTCCTTGTAGTGGTATGTCTGAATCCTGTTCCAATTGATATGTTTTTTGATGACAGCAACACACCTCAAGGTGTTTCTCTGTTCCAAGTAAACTATGAATATTACATGTACAAGCTAATTAGAAGGTCGCACAGAGTCACAGAACAGCTGAGGTTGGAAGGGACCTCTAGAGATCATCCAGTCCAACCCCCTGCTCCAACAGGGACATCCAGAGCACGTGGCACCGGGTGGCATCCAGGCAGGTTTGGAAGATCTCCAGAGAAGGAGACTCCAAAGCCTCTCTGGGCAGCCTGTTCCAATGTTGCTATCTTCACAATTTTTTTTTTTCGCTCAAATTCAGGCAGAATTTACCTAAATTTGCCTTTGTTTCAGTTTGTGTTCGATGCCTCTTGTCCTAACACTGACCACCACTCAAAAGAATCCGTCCCCATCCTCTTGACACTCTCGCCTAAGGTATTTGTATACACTGACAAGATCCCCCCTTAGTCTTCTCTTCTTTAGGGTAAACAGGCCCAGCTCTCTCCGCCTCTCCTCATATAAGACGCTCCAGTCCCCTAATTCTCTTGGCAGGCCTATGCTGGGCTCTCTGCAGTAGCTCCATGTCCATCTTGTACTGGGGAGTCCAGAACTGCGCACAGTACTCCAGACATGGCCTCACCGGGCTGTATAGATGGGCAGGATCCCCTCCCTCAACCTGCTGGCAACACTCCTCCTATCGCACCCCAGGATCCCAATAGTCTCCTTGGCCACGAGGGCATATTCCTGTCTCATGGCCAGTCTGCAGTCTGACAGGACTCCCAGGTCCTTCTCTGCGGAGCTGCTTTCCAGCACGACAACCTACAACTTGTCCTGGTGGCTGGTCTTATTCCTCTTCAGGTGCCAGACTCTGCACTTGCCTTTGTTGAATTTCAGAGGGCTCCTCTCTGCCCAGCTCTCCAGCCAGACCAGGTCCCTCTGAATGGCAGCCCAGCCCTCTGGGCTGTCAGTCACTCCTCCCAGCAAACTTGCTGAGGGTGCCCTCTGTCCCCTCACATCTGGGTCATTGGTGAATAAGCCCAACAAGACTGGACCCACTACTGACCTTGGGGGATGCTGCTAGCCGTAGGTCATCTATGAGACCTGGTAACACTGAGCACAGCACACTGAGCTCTGCTGTTCAGGCAGTTTTCAATGCACCCTACTATCTTCCCATCTAGCCTGTACTTCTTGATTTTGCCTATGAGGGTGTTCTTGGAGGCAGTCAAGGTCTCTGAAGTCAAGTCAACCACTGCAGACGAAAATTATTACCCAAAATGAAGCTTTTGGTATGCAAAACCTCTCTTCTCTCCAAATCAATGCACACTGTTCGTGAGTTGTCCTGGGGAAGGACTCAGGTGTAATGTAGCTGTCCTCTTCAGGCTTACAAAGGGAGTTATACTGAGGCTGGGGCTCAACAGAGTTCAGCCTACACAGTGCTCAACTGCAAAACACAACGAGCACACTTACACTTCCAGAAAAGTAAGGGAAATATCCCCCAAACCCACATTTCAAAAGCAAAGAGAATTTAAAGACAACTAGAATCATTCAATATAGTAGTACAATTTACCCAAAAGCTGATTTTCCAGTACAAGGTTAACATGCTATTTTATTTCTTAAAAATTCCCACAGGAAACTAAAGATGGTGCAAGTCTCATGCTGGCTGATATACAAAGTCTCAGAAATACTGCAAAAGAGTCGCTTCAAAAAGTTGACTGTGACTGTCTAGAGCAGTATTAATCCTGATTCTGAAGTGAGACCCTTTGATTTTCATTCTATTAAATGTCAAGCAATCTGAAACACTTCAGACCACCCAGAAAGTGCAACTCTTCCCAGAATGATGCAAAGCATCTTGCTTAAACAGTAATCTTCACTTGGGAGACTGAAAAGGGAGCTAATTTAGGCCCTAAAATGAGATCTGCTGTTCCTCTTAGCTGCAATTTTAATTGCAGTATTTTACAGCAACTTCTTTTACTTGCATGTTCAAGTCGCCATCCTGCCTTCCTGAAAATGCAATTTTTCATCTCAAGCACAAACAATAGCTAAAAAAATTTGCATATATTAGACAAACTTCTCATCCTTTCAGCATTTATAAAGTCTCTGGTACCCTGGGCTAACAGTTCACACAACAAATAAGCATGTTTTTAAATGCCCTTTAAAGCTGTTTTTGCTAAAATTTTGCAAGATAAAAACAAGGTTTGCGTTTCACGGTAGCTCTTGCCAGCCAACCATCGGTGTACCAAAATGGATCTCCTGCATCTTGGGAACTGTTCGTAACCTGGAGAGCAACCAGCCATGAGGTGACTACCCCATTCCCAATCTTCCAAGGCCAAGATACTCTGCACTGGGAAGCAGAGGAGTTATTTCAGTGTAACAACTGTGGCCGCAGCTCGTCTCCTCTTCCTCAACGAGGATACAAACATCATCTTTCCAAACAAAATACTAATAATGTGGCTGCGATTTCATTTCAGGCAGGAGAGGGCAGCAAATAAGCCCTTTTGTACATCAGGGAGTGAAAAGTCAAGCAACGTCACTTTCAGACTTGATGAAAGGTGAGCCCAGAAAGTTAATGAAAACTGAAGCTTCCCTGCTTCCATAAAAGGAAAGCAAATGAAGCTGCTCCTCATCCCACCAAAACCTCCTTCCCCACAGATGGAGACCTTCCCTTTCCTCCACAAAGCCCTCTGCCAGAAGCCAGGACAGCCCAGGCTTCTCCTGGACTTACCTCAGTGTATCCTCTGCAAAGCTTTTATCCCAGAACTCTCGTGGGAACTAATAATTCTGTCAGATTTTGTGGGGCTTTTGGTCTTCCTCTGAGGAGATCTTCCCTCATGGACACAACCACCATCGAGTCTCAGCATTTGAACACATGAACTACAGAGGTGTGTTTCAGATTTTCATATTTTCACAATGCAGACCCAGCTCCAGTGTCCTGCCACAGCCGCAACCCATGTAAGATCTTCATTGTTACAGGTAGTTTGCTGACTTTACACAACAAAAATTTGTTCTTCTGATGTGCCCTGCTCTCAGCTGCAACACTGTGGCACACAGGCCTGGTTCTTCTGGCCACAGTCTGGATGCAAATGCCTAGAAGGACGACAAGATCCACCACTCGTGGCCTCCCCACGCATGGAAAACCCATAATGCCACAACGCAAGGAAATCTGCTTTGTTGCGGTCAGAACGGGAGGCTCAGTAGCTAGGAGCTAGAACACCACTAAATTTTCAAAGCAAATTTAGTGCTAAAAATTCAAACCAACTAAAATCTTTTCACAAGTGATAAGAATAAAAAAGGGATGGAAGCTAATGACAGACACCTAGTTCTTTATCACTTTTTTATTGTTGTTGTTAATCAAAGGAATAAATATAAAAATAGGTCTTTTATATAAAACGTATCTTCACAGTAAAGAAAGAGCCAGTGAAAACAGCTGTCACTGGAACATAAAAGCAATGATTCAACAAGTTTGCAGTAAATATCTCCAAAAGAACCAGCTTCACTTAGTGAATCTACCAGATTTCTATTCAAAAAAAAGACAGCTATCAAAAAAAAGTTTTGGTTTTTTTTTTTTAACCTCTTTTTAAAAAGCAAGGATAAAATCAAGAGATAAAGCAAATGTACCAAATATGCTGTGTTTCTGTTTCAGTAAAGTACCTGGTGCTGACAGAGACAGTGAGGCTCCTGTAAATGTTTCTACATTACATCTTTGTGTATGGTAAGAATGGAAACGACTCAAGGAAATACACTTTATAAAGAACTGTCATGGAATGTACACAGAAATGCACACGGGATGCAAGGAAGAAGGAAAAGGGAAGAGGGAAATGAACGGACTGTCAAGTGTTTTTTACTTTTCATTTTTTACATGAAAAATGATGTTTATTACATATTATGGACAAAGCTCTGGCATTTTACCTGTTGGCTCCTGCTTATGGCTGAGGCACCTATGAGAGGTCTGTTCTTTGATGCCTACAATCACATTCCACTTGCTTCTGTTTAATGTTGGGATCAGCCTGATTCCAGACTTGAGGACAACGAAGGCTGAGCGGCTGCTGCAGTATCTTTCTCCAGTTGTACCCAGGAACCAAAGGAGACTCTTCTTCAGGAATCAGCCACGGACTGTTTTCCCTGGCCCCTGGTGGCTGTCTGCAGCCACCTACACAAGTCAGCTGCCTAGAGCTGCAACCAAATTCGGTTAAAACACTTCCAGGATGCTCCTGCGACCAAGTCATTTTCGCAGCTAAGCCACTGCACTGACTCGTACCAAAACTAGCAGTCCTTCCAGACAAACTTTCAAAGAACATTTCCCATCATCCGCCCACTCTAAGAGCAGTATTTTCTTTCCATGTTTGGGCCACACAGGTATTAACTGTGCAAGAAGTCTGGTTTGATTCTTATCTACCATTGGTCTAACTAAGAAAGGTCTCTCACAGAAAAGTGTTTATGTTTAAACTGAGTAACACAACTACTTACGTTGCAGCAGACGGACAACTCTGTGCAACACTAACTGACTCTACGGTTCTTCACAGAACGGAAAAACTCGTGATCCCCTGTGCAGGGGACAGCACGGGTATCAATTCCAGGTGCCAAAACACTAACAGAAGCAAACTGCTCCTTCTCCCCTCACCAGGCTCCCACCACACATAAAGCAACAAGTTATGAGGACGCTAGATACGACAGTGCAGGAAGAACGGTGTAAAGAGCATCCACAAAGATGGTACACGCTAAGGGGTATAAGCTAACGTGCTCGCACCTCTTACCCTGAATAGAATCACAGGGTGGATGAGGTTGGAAGAGACCATCTCTGGAGACCACCGAGTCCAGTTCCCTGCTCCAGCAGGATCAGGCAGAGCGCCTTGCCCAGAGCTGTATCTGGAGGGCTCTGGAGCGGATTCAAGAGTGGAGACTCCACAACACATACGGGCAGCCTGTTCCAGGCCTGCCACCTTCACAGCACAGGAGATTTTTCTACACATTCTGGCAGAGCTTCCTGTGGCTCATCTGAGCTCGCTACCTCTCATCCTGTTGCTGGGCGCCACTGAAGAGTGTACGACCCGCTCCTCCCACACCAGGTGTCCTTCAGACACTGCCTCAGTCTCTGCCAGGCTGAACAGCTCCAGCTCCCCCAGCCCTTCCTCACATGAGAGATACTCCAGCCCCACCGTTATCTTCACAGCCCTTATCTGGACTTGCTCCAGTGTCTCCATGTCCCTCGTACTCTGGGAAGCTCAGAACGGGGCACCAGACTCCAAGTGTGCCCTCACTAGGACAGTGTGCATGGGAAGGATCAGCTTCCCTGACCCTGATGGCAGTGCTCTTCCCTGTGGGCCACAACACCACTTGTCGTTTTGACTGTGGGGGCACACTGTTGTCTAATGGCCAGTGTGGTGCCCAGGTAACTGAGAATTCCAGGATCTCCTCTGCAAAGACGCTCTCCAGCAGGTCAATCCACAACTTGTCCCAGTGCTTGGTGTTACTCCACCCCAGGTGCAAGACTTGGCACTTGCCCTGGTTGAACCCCACGAGATTCCCCTTTGCGCAGTTCTCCAGCCCACGCAGGCTCTCTGAATGGCCCTGGTGTAGCACAACTCTCTGGTTTATCCACACCCCCTCTCAACTCTGTACCTACAGTTAACCTGCTGAGAGTGTGCTCTGCACTTCCACCAGGTCACTGGTGAACAAACCAAACAGGACTCACTGCGGACCTCTGGGCACAGCGCCAGCTTCAAAGCCTCCAGCTACACTCTGCACCACTGACCACAGCACTCCGAGCTCTCCCATTCGACCAGTTCTCACTCACCTAACCTGCTCTTTCTGAGCTTGACTGCGAGTACTTTACAGGAGACGGAGTTGCAAGCCTTGCTGCAGTCAAGGCGGACACCATGCATTGCTCTCCTCTCACCCACCCATCGCAGCCTCAGGCGGGCTAAGGATGATTGCCCCTTGGAAGCTCCATGCTGACTACACCTCCCTTTGCTCCGCACACTTAGTGATGACATCCAGAATGAGCTACTCCATGTCTTTTCCGGGGACTGAGACGAGGCTGGATGTGGCCATGGTTCCATGGCTCCTCCTGTTCGCCTGTTGAGAGGCTGGAGGTCCCCCTCTTTACTGCATTCCTCAGGCACCTAGCCTGATTGCCATGACCTTTCAAAGTCAATGGAGGTGACCTAGCAAGGACATCTGCAAGCTCCCTGGGCACTCGTCACGGCCCACAGAGTGCTGGATGCTGAGGATGCCTAAACAATTCTAATACAATCCTACTCCAGCAACGGAAAGTGTTCCTTTCTCCCGAATTTCTCTTGATCTCCAGGTTCTGGGCTGGTCTTACCAGTAAAGACTGATGCAAAGAAGGCACTGAAGGTGCCTGCAGTGCTCCTAGCTCAGCACTGCCCACATGGACAGCCGTGCTACCCACAACCAGCTACCCTAACAGCACACTGTGGCAAACTTGATTCCTTTACACCAAGTTAACCCTGAAAATGCGGGTAAAGGCCAGCACGATCAGCACTGTGTTTGTTGTCAATACAACACATCACTGGATACTTCCAGTTGTCCAGATTTAACAGTCATGACTGAGCACGGGAATGTCAGCACCAAGGCACAGCGGAGCAGCACTGAGCAGCGAGTCCTGAGCAACATTCAGCAAAACACAGATGCTCACCCACCATCCGAGTCATGGTGCCGAGACAGCCAACAGTATGTATCGACAGCGCCCTAGAAAAGATCAGCAAAATTCAACAGGAAAACTCATTTCACAGGAACAACTAACATTAAATTCACACACCTGCCCAATCCTATGTGCTCGCATAGCAGCTGCTGTATCCTGCAGGACAGTTTGCTAAAACAGGCATACACTCCTCTGTATGGATTCTTCATTTTATTTCAACTTCAGCTTCCTCACAGACAACTAAACAATAAAAGGTTTACAGCTACCTGCAGAGCATAACCTGTTTATTTCAAGGCTTCACAGAGTATTATGATTGATCCTCTTACACACGCTACTCCCATTTATGTTACTGGCTTATAAAATGAAACTGAACAGACATCAGGCAAGAGTCATCTTGTGTCTGTTAGTACTCTGGTACTAATAATCCTGATGTCAGCAGCAAAGAGCCACCCAAACAGCATCTACTGCCCAGGAAGCCACTGCTTCCTCAAGCACAGAACGCACAGACGTCTTGGAGGGTCTAAAGTGGGATTCGCTGCCCTCTGAAGCTCAGGACGTGAGCACAAGATTCCCTCTAACAGGTGTGCGCGTGCGCCAAGTTCCTTACCAATTTCTGCGAATTTACTGCTCCTTTTCATACCAAAACAGGGAAAATTTGTGTAGTGTGAAACGAATATACTGTTTATTGTAAAAAAAAAAAAAATCTTTATTGTATCTGAATCTTAACAGGTACAAGTTGCACTTGGCACCGCAGCACCCTTGGCAAGAGGAGATGAACAAAATTCTGCTCGGTGCAGCCATACACGAGGTACTTTTCTGGCTGCAAAAAGGATAGTGTGTCTGAGAGGGCAAACGCACCATCTGCAGGACGGCTCCTGCATGTCACAGAAGGAAATCTTAACAAATGTCTTTTAGAGGCAAACTGCTGCACGCAAACAAGAATTCCAGCCCTTTGAAGTAAACTTGGAAATCCTTATTTTTCAAATGTATAAATCAAAGCAAATTCAATACTCCTAAACACAAGGTATTTTAATATTTTATCTTTTTTTTTCCTCTATTATGGACTATTATTCAAATTTTCCACATGTCATCCAAATTTCATACAGGGAAAAAAATCAGCTATCTCACCTATCTAATGAAAAAACAGTCAAAATTTCCATACAGGGAAAAAAAAGGGCTATCTCACTTTCATAATAAAAAACAGAGGAGTTAGCTGTTAGAAAAAATACATTAATCTTACTTTTAAACCTCCATTCCTTGTCTTAATCTCACATTTGTCACTGGTGGGGATTTGCACAAGGAAAGCAGTGCAAAAACAGGAATTGCTGTTTCTGCAGAAAGTTTCTGCGATTCACATGCACCACAGTAGTGAGCAAAACCTGTCCAAGTGATCTGATTAAATACTTGCAAACTGTTTCTCTTAAAATAATGCATAAAAAATAATTATCTTAATGCATAAAAAACGCAACTGTAAAAACTATAGAACAGAAATTCCTAGTATTTAGTGTTTCTGTCTCTCTCCATATATATATCTATATATGTATGTATATGTATACAGTTCAGCATTTCATACCTGCTCATCTTTCAGTTACCTACCAAGATCTGAGTTCAAGTGTCCGTGTTTTGACATCACCACCACCTAAAACAATACAGAAAATGCAATTTCAGGAGATGGTGGTAACAGCAACTTCTGTGAAAACACAGAGCTCTGAACTCCTGTTTTGGTATGTAAACAAGACAGAAAATAAGTTTTCAACAAAAACAATAGTGCAACTCTGTTACAATGGATGATTTCCTTGTATAGAAGGCTATCCCTCACCAAACTCTGCATGCTGAGGTTGAAGGATTCGTTTGCCACTAAAAAAAAAAAAAAAAGACTTCAAATGTTGTTAAATGAATTGAAATTGATCTATTCGTAAAGTGCTATAATGGAAGGAAGAAAGGTCTGGTGAAACCCGGATGGGCTGCTCAGATATAACCATATTTCCAAAGAAGATCAAATCTCTGGTTTTTACATACTCCTCTTCTTGCAGCTGGGAAAGGGAGTCTGAAGGGGAGCCTGGCTGAAAAGCCCCTTCACAGCAGGGCCTCTCTGCTCTCAGGTTTGTACGTGTGGCATGTTCCCGCCAGTAACTGCTTCCCTAAGGATATGAAACCAACACACGGGCAGGGCTGCGCAGAGGGGAAATTCAGAGCACTTTGGAAGCAGCACACCATCCTGCCCGTCCCCTGCCTGCATTAGAATCATAGAATCCTTAAGGTTGGACAGGACCTCCCGGGATCATCTAGTCCAACCCCCTGCACACGCAGGGTCACCCAGAGCACGTGGCACAGGACTGCGTCCAGGCGGCCCTTCACATTATAAATATATAAATATATATACACACAAATATGCCTATAAACCGCAACACACCCAGATGAACAAACCAACTTTTTGGCATTAAAGACAAGGACTGCTTATTCACTGAAAGTAAATGTTCATTTTAAGCTAATTGTCTTTGCTACGATTACTATGTTTGCTCATTGCAGAACTGTCCTTCAGGTCAGCATGAACCCAGGACTTCGCTCAAGCCACTTTTTTTTTTTTCTTTTTTTTACTCTAGATAACAACATTTGATTTTAGACGGTCAGTTTTATAGCACAAATACAGTAGATTTATCAGGTGATATGTGAAGGGAATAAAGCCCCTTCACTCTCTCGGATGCTCTCTCATGAGCACGAGACCCTCATCCCTTACTTTTATTGAGGAGGAATAATAATAAACTAATTTTAAAAAAACAGCTCAGTATTAATCGAGCTCAGCAGCTGCTCCAGCTCCTTTGCTACTTCCCAGCCTTTCCATTTCCCTCGTTCCATACAACACCCAATGCAAACGCATATCGTTAAGCACAGGACACACACGTATTTTATCTGTTCACATGTATTTTATATGTTCAGCACGTGCTGATTCTCACTGAGGCACACGAGGGCCTCCCCATGTTCCTGCACCTCCGATACTGCCGCCACTTGGAGTCTCCCAGGAGCTATTTGCTGTTGGCATCTCCCTGCTGCCACGAGGACGACCGGCAGCAGGAGTCGTCAGAGGGCATCAAGAAGCAGCGGGATCGCGCTGGGCGATCCCCCAGCTCAGCAAAGGAACCTGCCCTTTCGCACAGGGATTTAACAGGGGAGGTTTAATCCCCCTCTGCGGGCAGGATTACACGAGGAGAGGCTCAGGAATCCCCTCCCGCCGCGCCAATTCCCGCCGGCTTTGCTGTTGACGTTGCACTCCTTCCCGGCTGCACTAACTTCCATGTTATCCTGCTTCGAGCTTGCACAGAATCTACTTAAATCTCAAAGACTTTCTTACAGAAAAAAAAAAAAAAGACTCGATTGTATCACTTTAAGCCATACAAATTAACTCCTTTCGCCCTTCCGATGAACCTCAGTGGCATGAATATCTTTAGACGAGCCCGCGCTTTCCAGAGAGCAAGGAACCAGCGCCAGCCCCGCGGCAGGCGCACACCAGGACGGCTCACCTTACAAGGGCTAATTAGAGCCTATTATTTTTTATTAAAATGAGAAGCCCAGGGTTCCACAAGGGGCACCTCGTCCTGCCGCGCCCGGCGGCTCCCGGCAGGAGCTGCTGTTCCCGGAGGGGACGCGCTTTCCGGAGCGGCCCGAGCCTGCGGGCACCCCCGAGCACCAGCGCGGCCGCCTCCTGCTCCCACGGGATCTCCCGCTGGGGACCCTCCCGCCTCGGCCCGCCCGCCGGTACCTCCGCGGGGCCGCCGGAGAGGACAAGGTGCCCTCCCCGTCCCGTCCCGTCCCGTCCCGCGCGGGCGTGCGGCGCCCCCGGCCAGGCCGAGCCGGGAGGGAGGGAGCTGCGCCGCGCGCTCCAACCCCGCCCACCGCAGCGCGGGCCCCGCCCCTCATGACGTCACCGCCGCGGCGGCCCCGCCTCCCTTTGTTTTCGCGGGCGGGACGGCGGGGCTAGGGCCGCCCCCGCCCGGTGTCCGTGTGTCCCGCGCCGCCGTTTCCCGCGCGCGGAGGTTCCGCTGGGGCCGCGTCACGGGCTGCACCCGCGGCTCCCACGGCGGGTTCCCGGCGCGTCTGCACCAGCCGCCAGGAGAAAAGCGACGGAAACCGCCTGGGGCGGGACGCGCGGTGCTGCTGCCGCCGCGGGAAACACGACGGTTTCGTAGCTGCCGCAGGAACACCGGTTCCGGGGACATGAGGAACGGCCGTGGCACGCCGAGCAGTGCCCTAAATTCCGCAAGAGGAAGCCACTACGCAGCTGCAAGGGGCAGTCATCACAATGACACACTTAAAATATCAGGAACAGCGAATTAAATCGCTTTGTTGAGTGTTTGGGTCGTAATGATTGGGATATACGAAGGGCTGTGGGTGTACTAAGGGTTTACGCTCCATGTGGGTGACGTTCCCAACGTGCTATAATAACATTTTATCTAATAATCTAACAGTAATACCGCAAAGTCTGATTCAATACAAAACCGGTAACGGCAGACGAGATGGTTTGCTCCGTCCATCCATCCATCCATCCCCCAAAAATGCAAAAAAAGCCCTGGCTGAATTCCTCTGGTAAGGTGGAGGCAGCTGGTGTGCCCAAAAAAAAACCCCAAAACACCAAAAAGCCCAAACCAACATAAAAAAGCTGTATGCTCTGCTGGGGTTTAAAGCAAGAGAGAGGAAACGTCACTTCTCCGGCACCCCTGCCCTGGGAAGCACCCGACACACAGTTCTCTGCAGGGCTAAAAGCGGTTTCCATCTCCCTGGTATGTCTGCCTGCCCTCTGTCTAGCCACCTCCAGGAGGAATATTTTCAGATATGGAATCACCATATGGAAAACAGCTCTGTCACTGCTTCTCAGCAGATTATCAGCAACCAATCAGAAACTTATTTTTTTTCCTTCTTTCTTTGCCCAAGCCCCAGAACCTAACACGTCCCCTCCAAGGTAGCAAGGCAGTAAAAAAGAACCTTGCACGGAAAACCAATCCATCTCTGCAACAAACAATGCCACAAACTTCTCTTTAGCCTGCTCCATAAATTCAGAGCACAAGGATTTGTGCACTTACCAAGCCATGGAGGGCCAGACAGTACTTCAATTCCCAAGAAAGTCCACTAAATTTTGCTAATTAAATACCTTTTCCTGGGCTTGTTGAGGCAACAGAAAAGCTTCCTATACATTGTCCTACTAGCAAACAATGATGAACCGATAGTACTAATCAGTCTGGATGATTAAGAATTCGGAATCTTCAGTAAAAACAAGAACAGGAACATGACAGCATGTCCCTAAAAGATGGTTCACCCTCAATCTTTTCCCTTCTGGACTGCACAGTTGAGACTATTGACCCTGACTCAAAGAGGATTAGCCTGAAACCATGATCTCTACACACACACACACACCCGCCCCCCCCCAAAAAAAAACACACACACAAAAGTTAGGAAAACACTTGCACATTACTACATAGATTGGTGTTTTAGGCAGCACTGAATAGTAGGTTCCTGTCTGCAAAACCTGGAGTATCCAAAACAGGAAAGAAAAGCCATTGCAAAAACACCCTGTCCACACATAGTTACGTCCAAACCTCAGAAGTTCCACACAACATTAATAAGATAGACAATTTACCTAAAAAAATATAGCAGTGACATTGCCATTCTTTATTACCTTGGAAGTGAGTATGGCAAACCACACATGCTTTGAATGGCAATGGGATGCAAGCAAGAAGAAAACACGCTACAAGACCATCTTCTCCTTGACTAATGATAATTTATTAACAGGCCAAGGAGATTTCAAAGAATAAGTCTGAAAATCAACTGCCGGGCCTGGAGTAAAAATAATTTTAGTAGAGTAAAAACAGTACCAAGTAAATAAATAAATAAGCCACACATCTGGTGAAGGAAACATTTGTGTGAGCCTCACCTTGTCACTGTCATCGTTGCAAATGTGATCCTGAAGGATTGACTGGCATTGAAAAATACCTACAAAACAAGGTGAAAAAAATGAAAAAAAAATGATTAAAATGATAACTGAAATTCTGTGCACACTAAAAATAAATACAGACAATTGTAGCAGCCAGATTTCTTTTTTTTTTCACCACACAGCAGAGAGGCTTTCGTTACCAAACATCTACATCACACGACTCTTGCATTTAGGTCTGATGATGGAATTAGCAGCAGAGAGACATTCTTCACAATGTACCAGCAATATCTTCACCAGATTAAAAAAAAAAAAAACCAAAGAAATAAATCATATTTTAATGAGATGAAGTTAGCACTAGTTCATCCACTGCAAATGTAAGCTCCCTCGGTAGTCACATGAGAACGGTCTCTTCTTGAGAATAACAATGAGCGGAAAAATCCAAGGTCAAAGCAGTAAAACAGAGTTTTGCTGAAATTAGTTCTGCTCATACTGTAGTTTCTCCCTACTTACTTTTATTTTATTTTACTTTACTTTACTTTATTTTATTTTCTTTTGTTTCATTTCGTTTCATTTCATTCTTAAACAAAATTTTCTCTACACCACATTCTCTTGTGTGAGACTCCAGGCCTTTCCAAAGGTTTTCCCAGTTGAGACTCCTGCCCAAGGAAGAAGAGAACTTGGAAACCCCAAGTTGGGGTTCTTGATAGTTTCACACAAATGTGGTCAGTTTTACTGAACAAATCCTTCTCACACTGTGGAGCTTCGCTTCACTTGCTTCTTTTGCTGCTCAGAAAGGTTTTATAGGGTTTTATAGGGCTCAGTTTTACAGGACTGGGTTTCTGCTTTAGCCCTAAGGGAGCCTCCTGCTTCACCCCCACGGAGGACGTGGACACCCGGCTCTGCTCATGGCACCAACAGAGGGGCTTTATTCACCGTCACTGTCGCTATCATTGCAGTTTACCTATCGGATAAATAATAATAGAAATAATGAAGAAGAGTCTTCCTCTTCCTATGAACCGTGACCAAAACTCCTTTGTAAAGCTTAACCATTTTGTGGTTTTCATTCTTTTCTGTCTACCTAGAAACATCTTCCCAGCAGTTTCTCACAGTCCTTCTTTTGCAATTGTGTAACTGTGCGATGGTGGATAGCCCTGTTTTGGGCCACTTGTAAGGATTTTCACAGGATTTTCACCCCTTTTTCATAGGCCCACGTGTTGTCCTGGGTGTGTTGTGTGAGCAAAGAGGCTTAACCGAGACAGGCACAGGTCGCGAGCAGTGAGTGCAGAGCCCCTCCAAAGCCACCAAATCGCGTAAATACTGCCTGAGTTTCACAAAACATCAGATTTTCCAAAAATCTGATGTTGCACGTGCTGGCTGAACATAATTCATTTCGAGAATTCAGTTAGAGAAACTACTTAAAGATTCTCTTTCCATAGCAAAAACTCTCCTGCTATCTCGTAAGAAATCTGACTTCATCCACAAGGAGGTTCCAAAATATCCTGACCTTATTAACAAGGATAAAATGTTCAGTTTCCTTTTCCCTGAGAGGTAATACTAACAATTTCATCCTAACATGTTTATGATTTTATCCTTCTCCTTACATGAGTTTCTTTCAAACCAGACAGCTCTTCCACCAGCTTTCAATGTGTAACATTGTGGAAGCAGTTCAAAAGTTTCGTGGGTAGGCTACTTTATTGCACAAGACCCACACATCTCTTAAAAGAGATGGCATCAAGTGGTCCCTCAGACTAGGTAAGCTACATCTCTGTGTTTGGTTCTCATACATATAAAGTAGTTTTCTTGTTCATTTTTTCAATAAAACACAAAAGTCCACACTGCCACGCTGGGGACATAAAAGTCCCTTAACACCTTCACAAAACAATTACAGAAGAAGCTTTGGTTCATTGATAGAAAATAAAAATTTCTGGTTGAAAGGGTAATTAAGAACACATTGCTGTCTCCAAAACATGCCGGTCCTGAGTACTACCCGCTGCCTGAAATGTGTTTTCCTGCATGGCCGGGAAACGCTTCCACCTCTGCCACAGCCCCCTGATACTCCCTGGACAGAACAGCTCTTCAAACGTGCAGATGACTCTCAGATTCTTAATAATATCATGGTTCAGCTTTTAGGAAAAATGATACAAAACACTGTGCCAGAATCTCCACATTACTATGAAAACAAACACAAAACATGATTTCACTTCAAATTTACTGATTTGTTACAACCTGCTTAAATAATGCATGATTATAATAAAAGGCTATGAAACCTATACAAAATGACTAGAGCTGTTTTTTTTTTTCTTTTTCTTGTTCTTTTTTTTGGTGGGGCAGAGGGGCTTGGCCAAATTTGGCACCAGCAGCCTTTAGTTTTTGTTCATTCATATCCGTTCTCGGAACCCAAACTAAAAAAAAAAAAAAAAAAAAACAGCATATACAAAGCTTAATTTTACCAAATCCAAGTCATTGTTCCAAATATGATCTACACAAGCAGTTGTGACACAGAACTGACAGTCCATAAATATTACTTTGGATTTCATGATGTGCAGGGTTTCCCTTAAACATTTGTCTTCTCGTACGTATGGAAGAACTCAGAACGTTCTAGATTTAAATCCATAAGCAAGATATTTGTGAAGAAAAGCGTAAGATAAATTTAGTACAATCAATCTGTGTGGGGAAACATACAAAAATAAAAAAGATTAGACACACACACGTATTTTAGTTTCCTTTTCAGGATAAATCCTCGTCTCTTTACTGGCCAATGTCACTTTGCAGAACTGAATTGGCCATACAGTCAATAGATACCAATATATTCAAGAGACTATAGAACTGCATCATTCTGACATTATGACATAATATTTCTAAAATGAAGTTTGATGAAGATTTGGCATATAAAATAAAAATAAAAATGAAAAAGGGTATAAATCTATAGAAAGGCTTTTCTTTGCTTTATTATGTTTTATATGTGGAAGAAATACTGGCAAATTTACCCCAAACTTGTGAGAATGAACGTAAAATAAACTCCTCATATTTACCTTTTTTTTTCATTTCACAGTCAATATCTTAACATAAAGCATAACTAATGTTGAACCTCCTGCTATTTTTTTTTCAAGGTGCTCTAAAAATACAGCTATTAATGCCATTTTGGAAAGGAGGACACATAGGAGGACCTGCGAAGCTTGCAGGTCTCCGTGGCAGGATTAAATCCTGCATCGTGTGCGTGTCCACAAAGCTGGCAGCACAAAGTTCCTGAGCGTTTTTGCTGTTAGCATATACGGACACACATTTGTGTGTATGTATATGTTGTACACACACATACATAAACACACACATGCACGTTTATATGCAGTTTTGCACAATACATCATTCACTTATTTCATAACAGACAGCTGCTGGGAATGTACTTATGGACTTCATTTAGGAAGAAAAAGGCAGCAGGGCAATATAGGCAGCTAAGGCAGAGCTGGTTTTCAAATAAGTGTTTTTAGTTACCTAAGTCCTGAACATGACAGAAAATGTGAATTGCAAGTGTGATTTTCTCCAGATTTCTGTTATGTGTTACCTACAGGATCACAAAATACAGAACAAAGTCTCCAGCCAGAAGGCCATCCATGCTAAAATACAAAGCTTAAGAAAAACCTAGGGAATAGCAAAAGGACAAGGATAGTAACATTGAAGCTGCCACAAGACTAAAATTGTTTAGCTAGCAAAGCGCATGTAATTGCTGCTTGTAAGCCACATGAAAAAAAGGCAATATATATATATATATATATATTTTTTTTACCATTGTTTTTCAAGAGACATGCATCAAAAAGATCCCTGGAAGAAAGCAAGTACTGTAAGAGCCAGATCCCCTCCCTGACTTTATTCAAAGGCCTCTACGAACATAGCACACAACACACATCTCAATTCCTTCCTCTAGCATGTTCAAGCAAGACCACAAATAATCCTGTTTTATAACACCGTTAAAATACTACATCCATTTTCTTAATGTTGAAAATCTCAGTGCAGCAAAACCAAGAACACAAATTCTGGGAAGAAAAGTGTGAGGGCCTTTTCTGGTAGCAACACAACCTGCCAGGTGCCAGACACATATGAATCAAGCAGACATGAAAATTAACAGTCTCTTTAGACAAAACTGGCAATTTGCCAGAAAATGCCAGATTTGGAAATGTCAAATTGTTCTTTTGAAAAAAAAATCCATAAAATTGTGTTTTCTTTTGGACCCATCACTTTAGAAAGTCGTCATTTGTTTTTGCAGGAGGCCCTGGCTGTTCTGGCTTCACAGGCCATAGCAATTCCACCAGAGCATGCCAGTTTGGCTGTTGCGCACACACTGCCCAGTGCTGTGTATTTTGGGGAGAAGGAGTAACAGCAACTTCTTACAAAGCTGTGAGGAGGGAAAAATAGCTGTAGTTTTAAAGCATTCAGAATGTGTTATCCATTCTTGCTTGATTTAGACTTAGGCAAGTATTTTCATTGGGAACAGTCTATATATAGTTGCATGAAATGTGAAGTCATTCTAGCTCAGAGAGAAGTTAAATAAGAAAGAAGGAAAAAAGGAAGAAAGGGAGGGAGGGAGGGAGGGAAGGAAGGAAGGAAGGAGGGAGGGAGGGAGGGAAGGAAGGAAGGAAGGAAGGAAAGAAGGAAGGAAGGAAGGAAGGAAGGAAGGAAGGAAGGAAGGAAGGAAGGAAGGAAGGAAGGAAGGAAGGAAGGAAGGAAGGAAGGAAGGAAGGAAGGAAGGAAGGAGGGAGGGAGGGAGGGAGGGAGGGAGGGAGAGAGGGGAGGAGGATAGATCAAAGGCAGTGGACATACATTATGGATAAGGACTGATGATATTCGGCCCATCACCCCAAAGGCAGAATTAAAGCAAAATAAGAATGTAAAAGAGAGAGGAAAAATAGCAGCAGTCTGTTTCAGACAAATTTTGACAAAATATGATTACGCTTGTATTGATCATTTATTTATCTGGATAATGAAAGGCATTTCCATGCTGGATTTAGGACATCTAAGACCTTCCTCTACACTCTGTCTACCATCTGCAATTTCTTCTCTACCATAGTAAACCCACAGTGTGGTCCTTTTTTAATGCTGCTCCTCCTCAAGGACGGCTCTCCAGGAACAGCAGTCCCATACAGCGACACAATCACGAGTGAGCTTTGTTTAGGCCAAACAGTACCACAAACTATGCAGAAACCTCACGTAAGCCCTGTTTATCACAGATTCCACTTATGGATATCCATATAACCAAGAAGAAAAAGATTGGTCGTCACTGCATATTTCGGCTGTACGCAGTGGTTCTGTATACAGAGCCACAGACCACCACGTGCAGTTAGCGGAGGATATTCCAATTTTCAGCACATTTTTTTAAATAGTGTCTCATAGTCTTCTTACCACACCTGTTTCAGTTCTCATCAACGGCTCATCAATATCGTCCAGCACAATAGCAAGACATGAAACTACCCCGAAGTGTCAGCACTGCATCACCACGCAGCTTTGTGCAGAGGTTTAACAGCGAAACGGTGCTAGAGGGCTGAAGGGAACTTGAGCCAACATATATTGTCCCAGCTGCAGGGACTAGCTAGCTACTTGATTAAACCATCTTGGACTCTTGGAATTTCCAAATCTTTCGTTGAATTTCAGACCAGCTCGGGACTTCTTGCACCTTACAGCAAGCATGCTGCTATACACAATACTGTAATTCTGACTGTAATATACCCCCAGATAAAGCGGGGGAAAACCCTAAGTAACACGCCTAAGTGCTAAAAGCTGAAGTTTTGAAAACTCCAGTGAAGAAATGACTTAAGAGGAAAAACTGAGTATTTTGCCATCACAGAAACATTAGAGGCAAGTTCGAGAGATGATGCAGCGCCAGCCTTTACTTCGCTGGGGTGAGGATGAGCTGGCAGCAAACTGACTACATTAACCTCAGTCCAGTACTGCTTAGATTCTTCTCTATGCATGGAAATGGGAGCATGAAAGACCATGCAGTGCCTGGAGGATGCAGATGTAAGAGTTACATGTAACGCAGAGCAGGATTGGCACTCCTTCCCGTTCTTTCCACTTCTCTTTTTACGTCCTCCAACAAACTGAAGTTCCCCAGCTTTCCCAGAGGTTTTTGTTCACAGGTCCATGAACATGAACCGCAGTTCTTGTGGTTTATTCAACCACTAGAAGGAAAGTTACTACGTGCCGGGAACAGCTAATGTTTTTCAGTCATGTGCTGTGGCGTATCAGTGGTAGCTTCCAGCAAGCCCTGGGAATGGAGAGCATGTGTTCCGATGCCTGGGATCACATCCTAGTCAGGAAACAGCCTGAAAAACATCTGCAAGTGTCTCTATCAATGCTTTTTGCAAATTTAGGTAGTATAGGCACCACAATGGCAAAGCAGCAGCAGAAAGCCTGGTGAAGGTCAGCAAGCAGCTCACTCTCTCTGCAGTGACAAGGGAAACAGTCTGCATGCCTCGTTTCTATCGAGAAATGTGAGAAAAAAAGAAGTAACTTATTGCTCATGGTGAAAGCTGGACCCATGCTTATTTCACAAAATATGTTCAATCACACCTTTCACTGAATGGTGAATATTTTGGATATTTTTGAAGAAAAGGAGAGGAACCCAAAGGAGGCACTTTGGAAAAGAAGAAAGGAGACCTTGAAGTTGGATATAGTGTAGGAGTAATGGAGCTCAGAAAAGGGAACAGACATATTTGCTTTAATGCAGTAAAAACGAGGCATGAATACTGAGGCTGGCCTCTAAGCTTCAAAAACAAGACTGTTTATCTGTACGTCAGTCCTGAAGCAAGCACTTTTTTTTTACCTGAGGCTTCCGATGCTTCTCTGAAGGTCTGCATAAATACTCCTACTTCAAAGGGCATCATATTCCAAGGTAATTAATCTAAATTAGCAAATCCAAACCAGACTGCTCGCTCCAGAAGGTGTCCACAAAATTTCCCTCACAGTAACAATGTTAATGTCATCTGGTTCGCCTGTTCTTTCCCAGTGTGTGGAGATAAATCTGTAGAGCTTCAGAGCACATCAGCTCCAGCTTTTCTAGTACAGAGTAGCCGCAGCTGCCATTTTACATGGGTTTCATGCCTCATAGGCTCTACCGCAGTGTTTCATCCCCAGTTAAACTTGATTTTGATCCAATATCCCTGGCCCTTGGTCTCCTATAAGGAGAAACCACCACTGTGGCAGTCATCCTGCTTCAGCCTACTGGGTCCCAGTTTACACATTTTTTAAATTAAGCAAGTATCTGTGTTAAAATTGGCACCACTTCTGCACAAAAATGCCCAACAGATTCAACCTGAAAGTAACATGCTTCCCCATATACCCTAGATCTGCCTAGATTCTGAAATATTTGCGAAGACTTTTGCATTATTAAGGCTTCCATGTTCACTTGTTTCTCTCTCTGATCTCATCCAGAGCAGCTCTGGCCTTAAAACTGAAGAGTTTCATTTATTTCAGCATTTTTCCTCTTCACCCTATCCTCCCTCTTCGCAAAAACTATCTGGGGATTTATGCAAACTAAGTTGTTACTATGCCATAAAATATCCAATACTACATCAGATGATGTTCCCCACTTGACTGAGATATTACTGGATAAGCAAAGGTTTTTAATGAGCATATAAAAACTTTTATTGCCAAATTATTAGAGGCATTTTTACAGAAACTTTATATGCCTAAAATCTAGTAATCAGCAAGTCATCACATTCTGACAGGCTTCAAATAAAATTAGCACATTCTCCCTCAACAGTTAAGCAGTTCTTGAAACCAAAGGTGTTACAGACTACTGAATTTACATTTACCTTTAAAAATCCTGCCTACATTCACTGTGAAATAGGGATTATTGCATGTGCTGAATGGATGGTTCCAACATACTTCAACATTCAAGGATGGTACATAAAAAGTAACAAAACACACATGAAGCCAGTGCTCTCTGCCAGCTCTTTGCATTTCACAAACTGCTCAGAATTCCATTTGGGGAATCCCTTGGAGAAGAGAGCAAAATCTCTGCAAGTTTATCGACATCTGTGTGTTTTGCTCCGGGTAAGCCATTTCTTGAATTTTTATACAGTATGACAGTGTTCATAACATCACTCCCACCTGCTTTGTCTCTCTACAGTAGAACTTCCTTCAAATATCGGAAAAAAAAAAAAAAGAATCTAACAGACACTGCCTATAAATAAAAGCTATTAAAAGGAAGAAGTCTGAGAAACAGACCAAAATACAGTTAGACCATTCCCCCTTCATTATGTGAGGATTTTAAAAGAATTTCAGCAGTTCTCCTCACATCCTCCTACCTGTCCTCTCCTTGCATCCAATGAATCAGGTTCACAAAACACCACCATTTCCAGACTAGTGCAGAGGTCAAGCACAGAAGACTTTTAGCAAATTAAGGGGTGAGCTATTTATACCTTTAGATATACCCCCTTGCAGGAAATTCCATGATGTGGGAGGCAGGGTCTACAGGTGCAGGAGACGATATTCATTTGGGCCAAAACAGCAGCGCAGGGATCAACCCCTCCTGCTCAAGTATTTTCTAGCAGCGAAACCCTTCTGAGGCTATTTTCAAAGAGCTGACATCGACTTAAATTACTGCTGGAAACATCACCTAGTTCAGGAATCGAGTACAAAACCTCCTATCACCTCCTGCTGGCTGCTTTACAGGACTCGTTAGAGATTTACCTAAACAGAAATGGACACTTTACTGTGTACAGTGCACTGTCACATATGCTTGAAAAAATCTTTTAATGAGTTATCAACATCTGTGTGTGAACTGAAGAGAAAACGGCACTCAAGCAGCTGGAGCTATCCCTGTAAAACACAGGAGCAGGAAGCTGAGATTTCCAGATGGTTCTTTAACCATTTGTTATTGATTTCCTTGAATTTTGTCGTCTTTTATGAAAATCAGAAAACTGCTTACACATACTGTTTAAGAACATGGAATAAATAAAGCCTTCTCATTGACTACCATTTTTATAATCATTATTGTAACACTAAACAAGGACAGATGCACAATTTATTGTGTTAAACTCTGAACCTAAGCTTGATGCCTCTTAGCCTTTCAGGTTCAATTTCCTTGGTCTTTGCAAACCAGCAAACCCACCATTAATTCTGACAGGAATTTTCACTTCAGGACGAAAAACATTGCTCGTACTGTCTGACTCATGCAGCCTTTAACGCATATAGGAAACAATCTGAAGCATGCATTTTTGAGCAACTTCTTCCAGTTTCCTACTTTTATCATGGAACAACATCAGTGAACTCTTGGAAAATTATTATTATTATTATTTATTAATAATTTTAAATTATTCTATTATTATTATCTTAAATAATCCACTTTTTTTTTTCCCTTTAATACAGGTTCAATCTATTCACAAGGTAAACATCACTGGTGAAGCCCTGCTTAATCATGAATTGACCTTGCAGATACCCATTTGCAACACGACTAGTTCTGAAAGCATGATTGCTTGAGAGTGCGTGACCAAGTCATCTCCAAGCAAGTTATTTTGAATGAAAGCACAAGCTCTCTCAGGATGACTTACCTCCTGAAGTAGATACACCTGAACACAATTAAAATTGGTCTCACCCCAGGGGGACAAAAATTAAGCAGCTCTTTGTTATCATGCAAGAGCTTCACTCAAACCCAGTCTCCTTGCAGCTGATGAAATGCTCAGTATTGCAACTTGCGGTAAGCCTGTTTTGGAGATGTCATGTCTCTAACTGACCAGGTTTTCAGAGAGGAAAATCTTCACTGAAGAACCTCATCTTTCTTTCTTGGGATTATGAGGATTACCGTGCAAACCAAGACAGAGATTGTGCGAGGGTAAGAGGCCAGTGGGAGACCAGCACAGTGCAGTGCTACTCTGTAAAACAGGATTTTTTTTTTTGAGTGATTTTCAGAAAAAAAATGATCTCCTACTTTATAGTCCACCAATTCTGCATCCATCTACTGTGCAATACTGCAGTCACCTCCCACTCTTTCTTCCCGATGTGACTTTTCCGACCGGGATGCACTGCTATGGTCTTCATCCCATCTCCACCTTCCTTTTCTGGCTGTTTTTTCAATCATTTCTGTTCAGACAGAGCCACTGCTCCCGGTTCCTCTATGCCACCATTGGGATCCTCTGCCCATACTCAAAGCTTTCTCCACCAAACTGCCTGGCTCATTTGGGCCCCAGAGTCAATAGGAGACACTGGTTGCAACCTCCAGTTACAACTATAGGTAAATCATCCAACATCCAGGTAAGCAGAAAGCACCCTTTTCATTGCTCTTGGATTCTGACAATTCTGAGTTATGATTTCTTTTCCAATGATTTTGATATTTAATGACTCCATTCGTTTTGATCACAACAGTGATCCAAGTGTCCAGACTTCCGCCAAATTTCAAGTCCCAAAAGCACAATCCATAACTTGAAAAATTCTCGAAACAAATATACCAAGACCCTTATCCAACAGGGAAAAACACATTCCTGTCTTTCTTGTACCTTGGAGATAGCAGGACATTTTTGCTGAAGTCTACCCGAATGTTCCACTGGAAAACTTCTATCCGACATGTCATAGTTGGGGAGGAAATACCAAATCTATGAATAATTCAACGGTATATTGCACAGGGAACTGTTGTAATCTTACCAGCTCAGCTCTCAGGGAGGCAAACACATATTCTGAAGCTTCTGAAGCTGAACACAACTCATTTTCTGAGTAATACTAATCTCTTGCTTCTAGGATCCTCAGCTTCTCATTCAATTTCAAAGTTAAAAGATCGAACAAATCACATCAAATTAAGCTGCCTTCCCATCCTGTCTCACCACAACTGTTTGAAAAGGCAACTGGTCAATATCTAACACCTATAGGCCTAGACACAGTGCCCTGCCTTCTACACTGCTCATTTTATTGGGCCATTTCCCGCTTTGTGTTGATATACACTGAAAGCCAAGAAATAGCTTTAGATGCTATGAAACACTGGAGCACATGGTGGTAACAAACAGTTCATTCATGTTTACACCCCTTCTGCTATTACTGGCTGGCAGTAACTGTAGCATAAGTGCACTGGAAGCTTCTTCCCTAAGAAATGATCCCCAAGGCTGGATGCAGAGTTTGCCTAAGGCAAGGTTCCTGACCCAGTGCAGGCCCACAACAAACCCTTCGGTGAGAAGCAGGGAAGAGCAGCACTCAGACCGTCCTTCCTCTGACATCTTGCAGGTCAGGAATGACCTGTGATAACCAGGGATGAAACTGTCCCTGCTCAGTTTGTCCAAGTGTTTTCTGATTTCTCATTAGCAGAGTTGATGGCAGCATTTTTCAGGTTCAAATCATCCCTTCTGATATCCTTCACATCTTCCAGATGTAAAGCAGAAAACCCTGATTCAGACAGAGTTTTCCTATTGAGTAATGAACTAATTCAAATACATTTAACTTAATTTTAGGTTGAATATTGATTGTTTGATGAATTGAGTATATCTTTTTTCCTTTTTCTTTTTTTTGGTTAGTGTGTGTGTGTGCATAAGAGTGTACACAAATTGGTCTTTGCTGCTTATGGCTTTCAGATAAATACTTAACATATTTTCTGATTTTATTCTTTGCACCTCAACTAGTTATCAAAGCTAAAAAATTTATCTACTAGTTTACATATTTTAAAATAACACCCTCTGTTCTTCAAGGCGTATTAATAGTTCAACAAAAATATTAGAAATCTCCACTCTGGCCAGCAGATTGCCTTGAAAGAACTTTGTTTGAAAATTAATACTGTCCTGTAACTTAAGTGCATCGTAGCTCGTAGGCACAAGCAGAACTCAACTTTAGCAATCATAATTTTAACCACCAGATCTTTTCTTGCTCTTCCACGTGTGCTCTGTGTGTCTGTCTTCTTCCTAGCATTAGGCTCCTCAGTTTAATTAAGTGCTCTGTCCCCTTCTGGGGTGTGTGGCTTCTTTCCCAGAGCATCATCTGCACCAAGGTGCATGCAGGACATCACTGGCACCGAGGCACCTGCACCTGCAGTGAAGCAGAGCCAACGACACTTCGCTGGACTGCTGGTGGTGGTAACTATAATCCCGCTGCATCTCTCTCTCCTGCTTCCTTGCTTATCTTTCTTTTTTCCTTCTTTTTCTTCTCTCTGTCCTATTGTGCTTATGAGAATAAAGCTTACAAGGCTGTACAGCATTTGACTTCACTTGTGTCTTAATCTCGCTCTTGGGATGGTACCAAAACCTCCCCCAACACTGGATCAGGACAGGCACCAAAGCAAAGACAACAGTAAAGTACGGGGAATTATGCAAACTAACTCCCAAAATAGCATTTAGTTGCAAGACCTGAAGCTGCAACCCAGAGCTGAATTGTTCCTCCAAAAGGCAAAGCAAATGGCTGATTTGTTCCTGGGGAGCAGAGAAGAAGCCGGAAATATAGCCAGAAAACACACAATCTTTCAGTGGAGGGACATCAGCTGCAGAGTCCAAGTGATGCAGGAAGCATTACGGACACCAGCGGAGAGCGAGTAGCATCTGCCACAACTTCAGTCGACACAGAGGTGCAATCAAACTCCCTGGGACAGGCAAAAGAGCAGTTTTGGTTTATTTTAACCAATCTTGCTATACACAGAAGGATAACGAAAAGATCAATTTAAGCTATTATTTATTAAGCATCAAAAGTGTGTTCAGTGCAGGGATTTTGATCTCTGTCCTGAAAGAACACATCCTCTTTGATTATAACTTTATAACTCAGAAAAAAATGCTAACAAACACATTTCCCAGTGTCATTCTGTCCCCAGATGTAACTAATATATTTGGTCACTTCCTTATCACAATTTCTTAGGGAAAAAAATAAACCCTAAAGTGAAAGTCAGTTAAACAGTAGCAGAGCTGAAATTCCTCATTCATAAGGTGCAGGATTTGCCTGCACACACTTCAGCGACAAAACAAGGGAATAAAAACACTAAAAGGATGACAGGGAGTTCATTTTTTTTTTCTTAAGTACATCAACTCATTACTCTTTCGCCTACCTGAATCTGCAGTACTTGCAGAGCTGTGCAAATACCATGCATACCATGACACACATAATCATTTTAAGATTAGGAGTGTGGAACTGTACTATCAGTTTTGAAATGGCAAGGCAACATGTAGAAAAAAAGAAAAAAAAAGAAAACATATACAGTATTTTCTGTTGCAAAATGAGCCCCAGGTTAGAGGCTGTTTTTACATACAAGACTGGGATCTCGTTATGGAATTAATGACTTAGCAATTATTATATAGACAAATCACAGCTGTTGGAACCACAAGCAGTGGCCAAAACCATGAAACTTGCATTACTTGGGCACTTACACGTCATGTTTCCAAATTAAGAAATAAGCAGAAAACTAAAAGCCAGCAGCATCTCCTTGGGCTGTGGCCGGCAATGCCAAATTTTGGCTGCCTGCAAGACATCTCCACCACACAGCAATGAATTCTGCCATAAATGAGATTATAACAGAAGAAGACACCTGTTTTGAAATACAGCAGTAGTCATGGGAACAGCTTTAAACAGGGGTCATGAGGCTAACCACTAATTCGAGGTTAATAAATAAGTATCTTTCTTCTCCCTCCTTTCAGTATAGTCTTAAAAAAAATAAAAAGACTTAAATACGAAAAAAAGACTGAGGTCTTTCATCGAATGGACTGAAAGAGAGAATTTGTGCATCTGGACCAGAGAAGAGGATACAATCATGGTGGGAACGTGACAGAGATCTCCCCAGGGCACGGAGGCACCGATATGTAGACTGGACCCCTCATCCAGAGAGGTCTGCTGCTTGCCAGGGGCCCGAATAAAGGATGTTACAGAAAGGTTCCCAAGGCTTGTTCAGGAGTCTTGACTATTACCCGCTCGCACTGTTTCACATAGGCACTAATGATGCCATGGGGAAACTGAGGGATATCAAGCGAGACTTCAGAGCCCTAGGGATGGCCATCAAAGATACAGGAGCCCAGGTAGTGTTCTCCTCTATCCTGTCAGTGAGGGGAATGGATTCAAGGAGGAGAAGGCGGATATGGCAGATTAACAACTGGCTGCGCCGTAGGGCTTGGCAACAGGGTTTTGGCTTCTATGACCCAGAGACTCTTTTTTATGACCACCAACTAGTGGGAAATGATGGGATCCATCTCAGCAAGAGGGGCACACGTCTCTTTGCCAAAAGGCTGGCCAACCTGGTTAGGAGAGCTTTAAATTAGACAAGAAGGGGGAAGGGGAGTGTCACACAGACACGGCGAACAGTACCACGCAGACTAGGTCTGATAGCTTCCAGCGGGAGTATGCTAGTGGGGAAGTGAGGATAGGAAAAGGTCACGGAGGGTCCTCTTTCACCCCTCCTGGAAAACCTGCGGGCTCGGTTACTTCCCTGAAATGCCTGTACATCAATGCGCAAAGCATGGGGAATAAGCAGGACGAACTGGAGATCGGTGTGCGGTCCCAGCGACATGATCTCATTGGAATCACAGAGACGTGGTGGGATAGCTCGCACGACTGGAGCGCTGCCATGGAAGGCTATGTGCTCTTTAGGAAGGACAGGCTGGGAAGGCGAGGTGGTGGAGTTGCTCTTTATGTGAGAGAGCAACTGGAATGCATGGAGCTCAACCTGGGAGTGGAGGATGAGCCAGTTGAGAGCTTGTGGGTAAGGATTAGAGGGCAGGCTAATGTGGGAGACACTGTGGTGGGTGTCTGCTACAGGCCACCTGACCAGGACGAGGAGGTTGATCTCTTCTATACGCAGCTGGATATTGCCTCACGGTCACAGGGCCTGGTTCTCATGGGGGACTTCAACTACCCCGACATCAACTGGAAGGACAACACAGCCAGGCACAAACAGTCCTGGAGGTTCCTGCAGAGCGTCAATGATAAGTTTTTGACGCAGGTTGTGGAGGAACCAATGAGGAGAGGTGGGCTACTGGACCTCGTGCTATCAAATAGGGAGGGACTTGTAGGAGATGTTAAGGTGGGGGGTAGCCTCGGCTGCAGTGACCATGAGTTGGTGGAGTTCAGGATCCAACAAGGAGAAGGCAGGGCTGTAAGTAGCCTTGCAACGATGGACTTCAGGAGGGCCCACTTTAACCTCTTCAGAGACCTCCTTGGAAGAATCCCATGGGCTAGAGCTGTAGAAGGTAAGGGGGCCCAAGAGAGCTGGTTAGTTTTCAAGCGGCACTTCTTCCACACTCAGCAACAGTACATCCCTGTGTGTAAGAAGTCAGGCAGAGGGGGCAGGAGACCTGCATGGATGAGCAGGGAGCTTGTGGCAATGCTCAAGCAGAAGGCAGCGGTATACAGAATGTGGAAAAAAGGACAGGCCCGCTGGGAGAAATACAGGAATGTAGTCAGGGAATGCAGAGATGCGGCAAGGAAAGCTAAGGCACGGTTGGAACGCAATCTGGCAAGGGACCTTAAAAATAACAAGAGAAACTTCTTCAAATACATTAACAGCAAAAGGAAGATCAGGGAAAACGTGGGTCCGCTGGTGAACGGGGTGGGTACCCTGGTTACAAACAACACAGAAAAAGCAGAGTTGCTGAATGGCTTCTTTGTTTCAGTGTTTACCAAGGGCAGCCCTTTAGAGCCCCAGGCCCTAGGGACAAGAGAAGAAGCCTGGAGAGAGGAAGACTCGCCCTGGGTAGAGGAAGATTGGGTCAGAGAGCACCTAAGGAAACTCAATACCCACAAATCCATGGGCCCTGATGGGATGCACCCCAGAGTGCTGCAGGAGCTGGTGGATGTCATAGCTAAGCTGCTCTCCATCATCTTTGAAAGATCCTGGAGAACGGGGGAGCTGCCGGAGGACTGGAAGAAGGCCAATGTCACGCCAGTCTTCAAAAAAGACAAGAAGGAGGACCCAGGCAACTACAGGCCAGTGAGCCTCACCTCCATCCCCGGAAAAGTGATGGAACGGCTCATACTGGCTGTTGTCTCCAGGCACATGGAGGACAAGAAGGTGCTCAAGAGTAGTCAGCATGGATTCACCAAGGGGAAATCTTGCTTGACTAATCTGATAGACTTCTATAATGGAATGACCAGCTGGATAGACAAGGGGAGAGCGGTGGATATCGTCTGTCTCCACTTCATCAAGGCTTTTGACACCATCCCTCACAACATCCTCCTGGGCAAGCTCCGGAAGTGTGAGATAGATGAGTGCACAGTGAGGTGGATTAGGAACTGGCTGGATGGCAGAGCTCAGAGAGTGGTGATCAGTGGTGCAGAGTCTAGTTGGAGGCCTGTTGCTAGCGGGGTCCCCCAGAGGTCAGTCCTTGGTCCAGTCCTGTTCAATTTATTCATCAATGACCTGGAGGAAGGCACAAAGTGCTCCCTCAGCAAGTTTGCTGATGATATCAAACTGGAAGGAGCATCCAATAGCCCAGAGGTCTGCGCTGCCATCCAGAGGGATCTGGACAGACTGGACAAATGGGAGGTGAAAAAACCCTCATGAAATTCATCAAGGCCAAGTGGAAGGTTCTGCACCTGGGGAGGAATAACCCCAGACACCAGTACAGGCTGGGGACCGACCTTGTGGAGAGCAGCTCTGCAGAGAAAGACCTGGGTGTCATGGTAGACAACAAGTTGACCATGAGACAGCAGTGTGCGCTCTTAGCCAAGAAGGCCAATGGGATCCTGGGCTGCATTAAGAACAGCGTTTCCAGCAGATCGTGGGAGGTGATCCCGCCCCTCTACTCAGTGCTGGTGAGGCCGCATCTGGAGTATTGTGTCCAGTCCAGGACCCCACAGTACAAGAGGGATGTGGAGCTGCTGGAGAGAGTCTAGCACAGGGCTACAAGGATGATCAGGGGCCTGGAACATCTGCCCTATGAGGAGAGGCTGAGAGAGCTGGGCCTGTTCAGCCTGGAGAAGAGAAGGCTGAGAGGGGACCTGATCAGTGTCTATAAGTACCTCAAGGGAGGCAGTGAGGAGGATGGTGCTGGCCTCTTTTCCCGGGTGGCCACTGACAGAACTAGAGGTAATGGCCACAAACTGAAGCACCAAAAGTTCCACATGAACTTAAGGAGAATTTTTTTAACAGTGAGGGTGACAGAGCACTGGAACAGGCTACCCAGAGAGGTTGTGGAGTCTCCTTCTCCACAGAAGAGAGATTTTCAAAACCCGTTTGGATGCAGTCCTGTGTCACGTGCTCTAGGTGACCCTGCGTATGCAGGGGGGTTGGACTGGATGACCTCTAGAGGTCCCTTCCAACCTTGAGCATTCTATGATTCTATGATCTCTCTTTATACTACTAGCAGAGACATCTCCAACAGAGCCTGCGTTCTGACAAATAATTTTAATCACTTTGACATTTACTAGAAGATTTCTGGACAGAATAGCTTCTATACACAGGTATGGGATGGGCTAAATGAGGTGGTGTAGAGCTGGAGCACCTACTGGCGAACGGGGACTAAGTAAGATTATGGCGAAATTTATTCTCTAAAACTCTTTCCTTGATACTTGTCCCAGTAGTGTCATTGCTGCTGCTGATTTTCTTAAACAAATGTGTTCAAGGGGGATCCATGCTTTAAGGCCTAAGTCCTCCCTTAGTCATCTCTTATGAAAGAGATGAAAGAAAGGATGTGTGTACTTTTTGACACTTAATTCTCCTCTTTCTTCTCTCCATACCTTAGAAAAATTATTAAAATTAAAAATTGGCTTCTTGCAGCCAACAGGTATGTAAAATTCAGAACTTAAGGGCTAGGCTCCTTCAAAATAAGATATCTGGTCACAGTGTGGGAGCAGGTTAACACCGTGTTAAACATCTACATTGTGAGGCCGCATCTGGAGTGTTGTGTCCAGTTCCAGGCTGCCCAGTAGAAGACATGAACCTTACTGGAGGGAGTGCAGAGCAGGGCCATGAAGATGATGAAGGGCTGGAGTATCTCTCTTAAATTAAGAGGCTGAGAGAGCTCAGTCTGTTCACATGTAGGAGAGAAGACTGAGAGGGGACCTTATCCAAACAGGTTACGAGAGGGTGTCGAGAGGACGGGACCAGACTCTCTTCAGTGGTGATCAGCAACAGGCACAAACTGAAATACAAGAAGCTCTGCCTGAACATTAGGAAAAGCTTCTTCACTGGGCATGTGTCACCACTAGAACAGATGGCCTACAAGGGCTGTGGAGTCTTTGCCCTTGGAGACATCCAAAAACCACCTGGACATGCTCATGGGCACGAGGTGGCCTCTGGACTAAAGGATCTCCAGAACGCCTTTCCAACCTCCACAGTGGTGTGTGTGATTCTGTAACAGTTCTGTAAGAGTTCCCAGGCTGAACGGACTCTCCTTCCAGGAAAGGATGAGGAGGCTGCAGTTTATCTTGGAGTCTGGCTCAGTTCCCCTTCTCCAGAACAAGCCATGAGAGGAACAATAGAACTACAAGAGCTCCACCAATTTATGTTCATTTTGCGAGCTCTGAGAACAACAAAACATCTGCTTACTGTTTCTCCAATACAGGTATAAATTTAATCTCTCATTACCAACACTGTCCTGCCACCTGCGGGTTTTGTCACTCCATGATTTCCCTCCAGAAGTTTGCAGGTGCACCTCTGGTATGTGTTATGACTGGATCACCAGGTTTAATTCATGGCTTAAATATACATGCTGTAATTTTCCAAAAGCAGTTTAGATTCTCAGTGTTCCCTAATCCAGAGCTCTTTCTACCATTAAAAGTAAGCAGAAATACAGCAATAGAGAGTACAGTACCCCAGCATTTCCTACAGTTCCTATTTGAAAGTGCACGATAAGAGAAGCTGTCAATGACAGAATAGCAAAGTAAAGTCCAGGAACGGTAACATGCAACCTGATGGCCCAGTTAAATCTATATGGTATTTTCTACACATCTGCTTGCTGCTTCCCAGTAAACGCAAGAAGCCAATCTAGGCGACATTGAATTTCACCACCAGGAAACAAAAAAGAAGGCAAGAGATCCTCTAAACAAGATGGGAGAGCAGTGCTTTGTGAACAGTGAGATGTGCAGGGCCAACTTTGGAGAACTGCTAACGGCCGAGCAGAGGTGATGACCTGCAGTGAAGCCTACAGGGGCAATTGTATATACATGGCAGATTTCTGCTACAGTGAAATACATGGCAGAATTAGAAAGAGGAAAAGTGACCAAAATTTCTTATTAAAGAACAAATATGTTACAAGCATATGGACAAGAGGAATGGCCTCAAGTTGTGACAGAGGAGGTTCAGGTTAGACATCAGGAAGAATTTGTACAATGGAAGGAGTTGTGAAGCATTGGAACAGGCTGCCCAGGGAAGTGGTGGAGTCTCCATCCCTTGCGGTGTTCAAGAATTATGTAGATGAGGCACTCACTTAGGGACATGGTTTAGCATGGTTTAGCATGGTTTAACATGGTGTTAAGGGGCTTACAGTTGGACTCAATGGTCTTAAAGGTCTTTTCCAATTGTAATGATTCTATGATTCTAGCTTTCCCCTTCGACAGCTCCATTCTAGATTTACTATTATTTATATGGTTTGGGTTGTTATCTCTTCACTTGCCTCTTTGTTTAAAACACTGTTTTACAGAGGAACAGACATACAATTGATTTTCTTGCTGTTTGTCTTGATCAGTGAAATTACATTTAGCTATTCCTTTCATTGTACAACTGGATACTTTGAATACTGTCTCACACTGTGCTGTATTGCAATTAAATTAATACTGTTGCCACTGCAAACAAACACAGGCGCAGCTGCAGTGCAATGAGCTCTGCCCCCTGCCTCCCCATCTTCCCTGTAAACACTTTCAGACCACATTTTCAAGATGCCCCACACGGTGCAGTCCCTGGTCTGCAGAAGCATCCAGCACCCTTCCCACCCCTCTATCCAGGTTTCATGAGCCAAGCCAGTCGTCTGAGTTCATAAATAGACATATCGCTGTACAAGGAGCTAGGGAACACAATATGGTGACACTGTCTCTGTGTTGAAATGAAAGTCCAGCTCCAGAATCCCTAAGTCACAGAAGCCAAGTATTTCAGAGACGTCTTCTCTCATTCTGTCTCCCCATCACTTCACTTTGGCATCACCCCGGATTAGGATCATTCACTGAGAAGACAGGCTCAGATCACTGACCATTTGTGGCGTGACACCTCTCCTAATGTATCTGCTACAGCCAACCATCTCCCTGTAAGCATAGCAAAGCCTCCCGGGCTGCAAGGCATCCTCTCACCCACCAAGTCGAGACGGGTGTTCACATCAGCTGAGTGGCCTACAGACGTTTACCTTAGCGCTGATGATGAAACCACCTATCAAGAGTGTTCACATGCTTCACAATGAACATCAGGGGAAGACAGGCTGGCTCACACGAAACAAGACAAAGCCTAGATCCATCACAGGCTTATCAAGTAGGGAGAGCGGGGATGCTTCAAGTGTCCAGTGCATGTGTTTCAGGCCAGGAGGGAGCACTTGAGAAGCAAACTACCAATTCTGCACGCAACGTGCAGGCAGGATCGAATTTGAGAGTCTGGAGATCATGACTACCCTTACTGGTATTGCTGTGTAAATCGGGTTGAAGGAGATAAAATAATCCCTAGCTCAGGTAGTGGTGCCAAACTCAACATCACTGCAAAGCAGTGCATGCAGCAATACTGGCTGCACTTTTACTGGTACCTGACTTGTTTTGCCTGGGCAAGCTTTGTCATTACTGTGGTATGTGTCCCAGCAGCACTTTGCCAGTTCTACATACCAGAATAATCCCATTTGCCAAGGGGCCCAAGGGAGTCAGACCTGGTGTCAGACAGTTCATGGGATGCACAAACCATCTGGACAAGCAGTGACATGATCAGCTGACCAGCACAAGCACACACTGTCAGGATGGGAGGTACTAGTGGCTGGATCCCCCTACCTGCCACCCAAATGAACACAGCAAAGGAAACCTCATATTATAGTTTATCTGGAAAGCAGAGCAGCTGCACGAAGGATTCTGAAGCCACCAGCTTGTCAGTGGCCAAAGCAATCAGAAACTGGGACTACCCATTCTTGGAGAGGAAGGCATCTGAACCCGACTGCGTCAGGATGCTGCATAGCACAAGGATCACGCCCTGGAGCCCTACATGCTCATGAATCCATTACAGGGCAGATGCTCGGTGGGATTTGCAGGTTCAAGTTACAAAAGCAGCTCTTATTCTCTAGAGCAGTGCTGTTACTAAAGTTCACCAGTGGCAGAGTGAATGCAGACTCACTACTTGCTTTCCCCTCTTCTTTTTACTGCAAGAAAAGAGTTGTTACCTGTGAAGACAGGAGGAGAACTAATCCGAAAAAAGCCAGCATGTGGTCTGACAGAGCTGGAGAGTGGAGGAGCTAAGCCAAGGTTCACAGTGCATGATTTCACTATGAAAACCCCTCCAAAACACCACCAAAACACAGCCAACAAACAAACAAAACCCTCCAGTCCACATCCAGCAACACCAGCCAGATTCTCTAACTGCAGAATATTCTCAGAGTTACCTGTATCTGAGCCAGAATAACTTGGCCTGCCTCCTCCTTGAGGCTGGACTTTGGGAAAGGGTAGGGATGGAAAATCATAGAATCATCGAACGCTTAAGGATGGAAAGGATGTCTAGAGGTCATCTAGTCCAACCCCCTGCACACGCAGGGTCACCTAGAGCATGCAGCACAGGCCTGCATCCAAGCGGGTTTTGAAGATCTCCAGAGAAGGAGACTCCACAACCTCTCTGGGCAGCCCCTGGGCAGCACTGGAGTGCTCTGTCACCCTCACTGTTAAGAAATTTTTCCGTAAGTTCATGTGGAACTTTTGGTGCTTCAGTTTGTGGCCATTACCTCTAGTTCTGTCAGTGGCCACCCGGGAAAAGAGGCCAGCACCATCCTCCTCACTCCCTCCCTTGAGGTACCTATAAACACTGATTAGATCCCCTCTCAGCCTTCTCTTCTCCAGGCTGAACAGGCCCAGCTCCCTCAGTCTCTCCTCATAGGGCAGATGTTCCAGGCCCCTGATCATCCTTGTAGCCCTGTGCTGGACTCTCTCCAGCAGCTCCACACCCCTCTTGAACTGCACACAATACACCAGATGCGGCCTCAGCAGGGCTGAGTAGAGGGGCGGGATCACCTCCCTCGACCTGCTGGAGACGCTGTTCTTAACACACTCCAGGATGCCATTGGCCTTCCTGGCTACGAGCGCACACTGCTGCCTCATGGTCAACTTGTTGTCCACCATGACACCCAGGTCCCTCTCTGCAGAACTGCTCTCCAGAAGGGCAATCCCCAGCCTGTTCTGGTGGCTGGGGTTATTCCTCCCTAAGGACAGGACCTTGCACTTGGCCTTGTTGAATTTCATAAAGTTTCTCATTGCCCAGTTGTCCAGTCTGCCCAAGTTCCCCTGGATGGCAGCGCAGCCCCCTGGGCTATTGGATACTCCTTCCAGTTTGGTATCATCAGCAAACTTGCTGAGGCAGCACTCTGTCCCTTCATCCAGGTCACTGATGAATAAATTGAACAGGACTGGACGGAGGACTGACCCCTAGGGGACACCGCTAGCTACAGACCTCCAAAATAAAGGACAACAAAGGACAGGCTCCTCAAATAAAGAACAACAACCATCTCTTCTCAAAAAATCTGCATACGCTCGGACTTGCTTATTTTCTTTTTCTCCTGCATCACTCCAAAGGACAAAAGTAAATGTGAAAAATGACCAGAAAAGAAAAACTGAGAGGGATATATGCTAAAAATAAATCTTAGCATTGTTTTGCTCCCTCACAGTTCAGCAGGAACTCACGAAAATGCCTTCCTAGTACCTGTGACCTCTAGACGGATCTGCTGCACTTGGGGTTCTCAGAGAGATCGGATGAGAGGTAACAGGCACAAAGTGAATCACAGGAAGCTCTTTCTAAACATGAGGAAAAGCTTCTTTACTGTGATGGTGACAGAGCTTTGGAACAGGTTGCCCAGAGAGATTGTGGAGTCTTCATCCTTGGAGACACTCCAAACTCCTCCAGGCTGGAGGAGTAAAAGCAGAAACCAAGAACTGCAGGACTTTTGGCCGGGCTTCACAAGGGAAGGAAGGCTAAAAATTAACTCCCAGTTTGGCTGAAAAGAAGAGCTAGTGTAAGAGAAAGTTTAACCGGGTTTCTAGATGTAATCAACTATTTGGTAAGGCAAAGAATCACCTACATGAAACCTAAGAACATGACCAAAACCAGTGACTTTCAGCATTAAAGAAGAGTAACACCAGGTTCAGGTTTTTGACAACGTAATGGACTTGGCCAAAATGTTGGTAACTTGAGTGCCAGCAACAAAATCGTGTTTCCAAAGAGTTTTCCCCTTTCTGAGGGTTTATTCAGTCACATCCAATGCAAAGACATGCCTGCACATATCCTCATGGCACAGCTGGCCAGCCTCTTCCTCTGTGGGAAGACAGGGAAGCTGTCCCTGCCGCCCAACTTCCACATAGGCCAGGAAACGCGTGAGAACGTAGCCCCTGAGGTGGGAGGGAAGTGGCGTTGAACTCAATGCTCACACAGCAAAAGCAAAGGCAAAGGACTCACACCGAGGTGCAGAAATCCAGTGAGAAGGCTTCACGTCGCACACGAAAGCAGCTTTACCTGCCTCATGCTCTGGTGCTCTGAAGAGAGCTGCTGGTACATGATAGCAGCCTAAAGGAAGAGAGACTTTTATGGTAGCAAAAAGTTTAATTTCATCTTTCTTATGGAAATACACCCCGCAGGGTGAAGAGCTGCATTTTCTTTATTTATTTTTTTCTTGTATTAATAGTCAAACAGATAATACCAAATAGAGGAATGCTGTTCCTCTGCCAGGTCACTCTCTAAGTCCACCTACTTGGAAGAGCGCATTTGTACTCCCTGCTCTGAGAGAGAGCCTGGTCCCTTGCCCCTCTCATCGCAATGAGCACATGCACAGCCTATACATGGAATTTTATACCACATCTTTATTCCATCCTTTGGGTGTCTGAGAGGATGGGATAATAATCATAATTCCCTGGTAATTACAGCCAGAATGTGCTAATAGCACCTATTAATACCCATAGTCATAAATACTTTTAACTCCTATCTCAGACAACAAAAGTGACAGTATATTACATCTATGTGCTAAGTTTATGCTCGCTTTTATTTACCATAAGCCCAAAGCTATCCATTTCATCACATTTTACATAATGTTGACCCCTTGACTTACCAACAATTAAATGCACTTTGGGTGATCTGACTCAAGGACCACATTTTTGATTTCCACAAGCAACTAATGCCAGAAACATGCTTTAAGAAATGACACTCCATTTCCAGCCTAATCAGACACAGAAGAACAAGTGAAAAAGATGTGCTATGTATATGGGCACCGGAGCGTTTACCAGGTGTTGTGCAGGGCCTGTGAAATCTGTGCTGCAAGTAGGAAATAGCTTCACTTCTCCTGCTGATAGAGGAGAAAGGCAGAAATGGGCAAAATCCCGCACAAAAGATCCTCTCAAGGAGATGGAGCTGCAGGAAAGTAGGACCCAAACGTAAATTACCATCCCTTATATATAGCAAAATAGGAAAAATATGCCCCCAATTTTTAAGCTTCCTAAGCTTAAAATTTTTAAATTTTCTAAGTTTAAAAATTTCAAATATTGCAAGTAACAAATACAACATGAAAAAGACGTGACTTTTAAAGCTGAGTGTCCAACAGACATTTGCTTAAAAACACTTTCCCCTCCAACAAGCATGGCGATTTTATCAAACACGCCAGTCCCAAAAAACCCAGAATTCTCACAGTTATGCAGCGCTGTTACTCATGGACCTATGACTTGACCTATGACTACAGACTTCTCAACATCCTGTTTTAAAATGATTTGTCTTTTTCTTTTTTTAACAGAAATGCAGAAGGCAAAGAGATACACTTTCCCATCTAACATATCTGGATTCTGCCTGTGCAGGGCAATGAAGGATACACATGCTCGAAAACATATAGAAGGGAATCAAAACCACATTTAACAGTAGTGCAATGCATAAGAATTTGGAACTAAAAAATTATCCTTGTTTCGACTCTTTTCATGAAGAAATCACACAGCTCACTTTTCATAATGGCAACTGAACTGACACCTTTTAGAGTGCTAGATCCTTAAATAGTTTCAAAGTTAAAATATAGCGAAAATATCATCTTGTTTATTAATTCTGTCCTACAAGCAAAAGCTATAATCACCTCAAAGTTCCTGACTATAGTTTATATGTCCCTCTATAAACACTGAACTTCTTCAAAATATCTTAATTAAGAATACACAGTAGAATCCACCCTTTTTTTTCAAATGTCTCTCCACGGGGCGGGGGGGAAAGAAAATATAAAAAAAGACGCTGTAAAAAGTTTCCCTGATCAATAAGGAATAGCTGAGAAAACAATTTGCCCAATCCTGCAAATTCCTCCAACCCCATCACTCCACAAGGATCAAGAAGGAAGCTCCTGCTGAAAATATACCTTGTCCCCCTATGATGGCAATGGAACAGAGGGAAGTCTGCTCTTTCAAAGGACTTAGTGGTAGTTGAGTGCACACAACATCTGAGACTTACAAGGAGGGGGCAAACGACAGTGTTAATTAGTGAAACAATGCAAAATAAGAGCAAAAATGAATCCAGTCTAGTTTCTGAAAGATATATTCCGGCTGCCTTTCTCATTCAGAATCCTAACTAAAGGGTTTTCTAATGTGTCAACCACAATATTTAACAACCCGTAAAACTATTGCTTCTTTTTATTATTATTACTTTTATTATTATTATTATTCCTATTTTTTAAAAAGCTTGGTGTCACCTATCTAACAGGAAACAGTGAAATATTCTAACTGCAGCTCAGATCTTCAGTGTGTGACTTTTATATGAACTTTCATGAAGCTGGTAGCCACCTCGTGGGTTAGTAAGTTATTGTGAATGCCGTGGAGGGTTATATAATGGTGTCATTAATTAGGGGAAGTCTTGCTTTTTATTAAGAGAGCTTGTTATAGAGGCGGAAAACACACTCCGGAAAGACACAGTTGTTCATAGAGACTTGAGTAAGCTGGGCCGTACCAAAAAATCTTTTTTTCGGACTACCTAAGAGCTAAATGTCCTGCCAGTAGTAATTCTGTGCAGTAGTTCAAAACAACATTGTTGTTATTCGAGGACCCGAAATGCCACCTAAGAGCCCTGGGTGAGAAGTGCAGGTTTGCTGCCGCTGCCTGGCAGAGCAGTGAAGCAAGCACCTCCCCAAACAACTACTGGGCAAGTTACAGCAAAGCAGTGGAAAACTCTGATCCTTTTTTATGGGAAGGCATTAGATTTTCCCTGAGGGCCAGTAAAACAACCTTCTGTTGCTCTAGACACATGCTCCTGGTGCAGGAGATGGAGCGGCTGGCCTGCATCCTCCAGGGACAGCTAGACCTGGGAGTGAGGACAGCGAAGCACGTGCACTTTTTGCTCTTGCAGACTGAAGAGCTTTAGAAGCTCACTGACTCAACATGGCCAAACTTCAGATCCAGGCTTATTTCTTGATAATCTAGAAAGGGGGAAGGAAGCATATCACCTTGCTTTCTCTCAAAGACACTTCCACAACAACCAGGGGCCTTCTGCAACAGAGACATCTAACTTTGCTTTCCAGAAAGAAAGCACAGCAAAAGGCTCAGAAGGTGTGTGCTATCCCCAAGGGAGCAAGCCTGCTCTGACTGTATGAAATCTTGTGTCTGGCTCTTCTCTCCATGCAGCGGGAGGTCTCCAGGAAGTTAAAAGCATTGATGCACTTGTCTACTGACAAACCTACAGAGAAATTATACTTTTCAGTGACTCCAAAAAAAAAAAAAAATCACAAGACAAGCCCAGCTTTCAAATGAAAGTGCATCTCCCAGTTCCTCCTCAAGTGTCCTTCACTTGACAAATCACAAGAGATCATCAGAAAACGAGATTTCTGACGTGCCAAAAACTGATAATGTTTATTTCAGTTTATTGTCATTGGAACCAGAGCTGACACTCTCTCCCAAAATTAGAAAGTTTAAAGTCGTAAGACGTAAAAACACTTTAACATGAACAGAAATGAGAATGTCAATTTCCCCTCCTCTTCAAGGAGGTCCTCACGGAAGCTGCAATCCAGTCACACAGCCAAAGGCAGCAAAAGTCCCTTCTTCTCCTGGAAGAGGGTCTCCAAGCACAAAGCAGAAGTCTGGACCTAAACCGGCCTTCACCGCCCAACTGCAACTGAAACACGAGAATTCAGCTTTTCCTCTCCAGGACTTGGCTTGAGTCAGGTATCGCTCAGGTGTTTAACTTCAAAGGGCCTTCAAAATTACCCCCAAGTATAAAGACAGAAAGCAGTCTGGAAGCAAAGAGGACAATTCCGGACATTCACATTTCATATACGAGCATGACAGGTTGACAGTCCTTTTCGAATCATCTCTTTGCTGTTTTCCCCTGCTTTCACACATTTTTCCCACTTCTCAAGGTAGCATACGAACCACAGACATGGATATAAGGAACATAAAACACTGCCCGCCTACAGCAACAAGGGAATAGACTGTGGTATAGGATTAAAAAAAAAAGGTAAAAAAAAAAGATTCCTGTTTACCTATCTGGAGAATAAGGAAGAAAATGCAACAGTTATTTTTCTCCTTGTACATTTGTGAAATTTCCTGTGATTCCCTCCATATCAGTCATACCAAAATATAAAGAAGTATTTTTATCTCCAGTTGGAGGGTAGTGTATCAAACGACTGAGAAATACTTAGCCAGAGAACAGCTCCCCAATGTGCATACTTTTTACAGACTTTTAGAGAAGATATGATTCTGATTTCAGTTCAATTTACCCTTTGTAAAGTTCAGTGTAAGAACTACCAATAACTATGTTTTTCTTTTCTTTCCTTTTTTTTTTTTTTTAATTTCAGAAAAGCATCATTTGGGAGAAACTTGCTGACCTTGCTGGGTTGTGGTAGAGTTCTCAACCCATAATTTCAAGCCAGCAGAATCTATTATTTTTGGCTGTTTCATAGACAGAGTTAGAAGTGGCTACAAGCTGGAACAACCATTGTTCATTAGGACTTGGAAACCTTATAAAAGCTTTTCAAAAAATGTTTTCTTATGTTCAACTTGCTGATTTTTGGACTGATCTCAGTAAGAGTACCACAAACAATCACAAAGGAGGAGGCATGCTGTGTAAGTGACTGCAAAATAAATTGAGGTGCAATGCCAAAGATGTAATCCACATAAAAAAAGGAGTTTACATATACAAATGATTCTCAAGCAGAGTCATAAAATCTGTGGCACAACTTACTTGTTTTTTAAAAAAATCATTTCAACATGGCTTATTCATGTTCATTTCTGCAAAAAATAAAATTCAACACAATGCTGAACTACTGAAAACAAAGCAAGCAGGGCCTCCTTAAATGTCAATGGTCAAAATGGTTATTTTCAAAAAAAAAAAAAAAAAAAACACTGTCCCCACTCAGCAACTACAGGCTACATGCAGAAGGAGTCAGGTTCTGCATGAAACTCGCAACTGATGTTTTATATGCCAAGAACCCAGATGTGCTGCACTTTGATGTCTTAAAGCACTTAAGAAGTAATTAAGCACTGTCATGTGCCATAGTCTGTGCTTTCATTGACGGCTATTTTAGGATTTGAAGGCAAAAAAAAGTCACAGGGATGACACTACAAGGCCACCTGTTCCAGAAATGGCGACTGCCCAGATGACCTCTAACGGCTGATGCCAACTACTTTCAACAGCATCTATAACCCAGACGAGAAGCTCAAACAAGCCCAAAAACAGCATCCACAGAGGACAGAGAAGCTGGCATACGTGCAGAACTCATCAGCATGCATCACCAAGAGAGAATAACAGTTTCAGGAAAGGTGAAATTAACATGGAATATTTGGTTCTTGTGTTAGGTGATAATTATAAAGTCTAAAATAAGCCTATTCTGGCAAGGTTAGAGAGGAAAGCATTTTCCAGTTTGTTTTCTATGAATGTACAACAGGAGATTAACTACACCTCCAGAATAAACTAATGATGTAGTAACCAAGAGGGAAGAAACATGATTTAAAAGTGATGAATACCAAGGGACTGTATTCCCTTTCGCCTTTCCTCTTTCCACTTGTTTTCTCATAAATCATTCATTTCTGATCCTTTAGTCGCTTTCCGGGATCTCCTCCCAAAGTTCTTCCTAAATTCCTTGGCAGCAAAAACTGTAAGACTAAGACACCTAAAAGCTGCCAGAAAAAGGTCTATGCTGGCCAAAAGGCTTCCAGGTGCTCTCATCTCTCCTGCCCACCTTACCGGATACCCCTGCAAGCAAACTTTTGAAACTGCAATTTGCATTAAAACTGCAAGTTTGAAACTGCAAGTTTGCATTAAAACGAAGAAAGCATTTTAGGAGACAGCATAAATAATCTCACTGCACAGAAGTCTTTACAGTCCACACAGAGAAACCACATGAACAGAGTCAGATTTACTTACACCCTTAGATGGCATCCTCGCATGCAATCCACATGCTTCCACAGGCAGAAGGAATAAGGGCTGAGTTTTGAAGAGAAATATGAAAAATTCAAGAATCAGTGAGCAGAGTTTAATTACATAAAAGACATGCAGACATAAACCAAAATTATTTTTGCATTATTTTTTGTTCTGTGGTAGAATTTATGAGGGAGGCATACGACATGCACAAAATAATTTAAAATGACAGTATGAAAGCCAATGACGAATTTCAGTGGAAAAAAATCTCCAAAAACAGCAGGAAAAGTCAAATGAATGGGAGAAGAAAAAAAAAAGTCAACAAGCACATTTAAGATTAAGGAGGATAACTTTATATAGGTTTCAAAAGAAATTACCCAGAAGGAGCTTTGATGAAGGAAGGACTGGAAGAAGAACAAAGTATATCTGCATGAGATAAAGATTATAGCATTTTCTTGGGGAATCACACATAACAAAATCTAAGCTGCAATTTCTAAAGGTATACATGAAGTTTCACACATTAACATTTTATTGGGATAAGAAATTGCTGGACAGGAAACAGGAGAGAAAATGGGAGCAAAAGAAAAACAAGAGACAGTCCAACCTTGGAAGAGTTGAGCTGTGTTTATGAAAGACAGTTTTCTTCCCAAAACACAATTTGGCTCAACATAAACCATGCTGGCAAATCTCTTTACCTGGAATTCCCCCTACTCAATCTTCCTGCCACAGTGATAAGATTTCAGAGAAAAAATTACCCAGGAGCAAAAAAGCAGGAAGACTCTTCTATATCTGAATGTCCGTAACAAGAACTAAGCCACACCACCAAAGCAGAATTTCTTCAGCACTGTCTAAAGTTGACACTTCTGGCATGCACTAGTTCAGTACTGGACACATGACTTTAGAAGCTGTATATTTTCTTTCTTTTTTGATGGCTCCAGGTGCTCCAGACAAAGACCAAGTGTTCGTGACAAAGACTACATCTGCTATCGCATCCAAAATTAGTACAAAAATGTCCTATTCTCTCACTGCAGGGCTCGCTCTTTTATTCCTTCCACTAGTTTACCTTTCATCCTGGACATAAATAATGACATAAGACAGTGCCAAATAACACAAAATTGATGACGTGAAGTTAATCATCTGGCTAGTACCTAAGCCAACAAGCACATTAATGATGATCTGCGCCTTCCTGAAGATTTCTAAAAGAAGGTGTTGAGGCCACCCCACATGGACGTAGTGGCTGCCCCACAAAAACAGCTTCTGGGATCCTTTATTTGTGTAAGAGGGATTCTTTTATTCTCCTTTTAACAAGACACACTGTCTGAGTTTGCTTATTTTAAGGCAGTAACATGTTCTAGCAGTGAGACAGAACGTGAAATTTCTGAACAAGGTACAAAATCACAAGCTACAATGGGAATGTGACAAGCTACTGGCAGCATCTCTCACAGCAGCCTGTAGCATCTGGACGGGCATTTTTAGGTCTTCCAGTCTTGTATTGGAGATGGAAATTTCTGCAATCTGTAGAGTCATAACAATCTCCCATGGGAAGCAGAGGCCAGACCTTGAGAAAGAAGATGTTTGCCTGCCTAGGCTGAGCGATAAGGAGCACAGAGGGGGCTGCTCAGCGTGGTTCACAGGCAGCCCCCTCCAAAAACCTGTTGAAGCTGGCTGCTCGGCGGGGCTTGTAGCCAACATAAACCGCAGACATCCTCCAAACTAGTTTTGAAGGTCAAACACTCAAGCAAGAGAAAGAATAGGAGGAAGGCATGACCCTCAAATTGAGGGCTGGGACGTGGCTTGATGTAGTCACCTCATTCTGGCGTGATCACTGCCGAATCCCAAGCCCATCCAGAACAAGTCTCCATCCTATCCTACAGAACATGTCATGCACATCACCTTAGCAGCCTGCTAGGATCTGAAAATGGCACGGAGAACAGGCAATCCCAACAGAAGGATTTACTCTATTAAAATAGAATAAAACAAAACAAAAATGACAATAAATAGACTGGGCTCTTTAGCTTAGAAAAGAGATGACTGAGGAGTGACTGTCAGTTCAACACCAACAGAGAGGAGGTGGGCAGAGGACAGTGCCTCTCAAAAGGCTCAGTCAAAGGCGACTGACCATAACATGCTCAACAAAACTTCCAGCCCACAAAGGCCTTGGCAGAAACTTTCTGAAGCTGGGGTGATCTGGTGGCTCACTCACAATCCCTTCCTGAGGATCTTCCTGGGCATAGCATATACTGACCTAAAACTAACTCATATCTAAGAACAAGTTCCAAAAATGCCGTTCAGTTTTCAGAAACATCTCTTCAGAGTTCTGGTCCAGTAATAGCTAGGTTTTTGCAAAGCACTTCACTATTTGTGTGTAGTACCAGGCTTAAGAACCGGGTACCCCCATCCCATGGTTTTCCAGTGCCACACGTTGATTTCTGCGGGACTGTGAGGGGAGGTTTAGAGAAAGTCTGAACTTTCTGTTAATAGACCAAGAGCTAACAGAGGTCAGATAGTTCACCTTAAGATAAGTCCTTCTTAGGAGATTGTCACAAGTCTGTATCTCCTCCTTTTGAGAGCTACCTTGAGGAGGAAAATCACAACGCATCTTTATAACTCCATCTCAGTCAGGACTCTGCTCGAGGAAGGCTTTGAAATTTGATTCTCCTCGAGTCAAGGGACTAGGATGTGCTTTGGACAGACCCTCACTTGTTCAACTACTGAGGCTTCCTGGTTTATTTCCATAACAAGCTACTCTCATAATGGAAAATTCTCCCATTTACAAGAGGAAATTTTGTTTTTTTCAATTCTAGTAGTCATTATCAGGATGAATGCTAAGCTGAAAATTAGTGTGATGATAGAAAGATGCAAATGAACAGTTCAGCCACGAAAAAAATAAAATAAAACAAAACAATAAAGTAAAAAGTGTAGTCTGATGCTCAGCTCTGTAGCAAAGGGGCAATACACTTTTCAGAAATGCCAGCATGCTTTCAGGTGATAACAGCAAGAGAAACTCACATTTTCTATTATATCCTTTATAAGAAACAAAAGCCAATTAAATTTCTCCAGCATGCCTTCAGCACACCTGTGTGTGCTTCAGCACCGTTCAAACATGGGGCAAGAAGCAGCAGAAATTTCTACGCTGGAGGAAGCCAGAGAGCAGAGACGAGCTCTTCTGTTTGATTCACACGTAGGCTGCACCATGTGAATGAACAAATCCTTCAGAGGAGCTGTCTGCACACGGGTGCCATCACATCCAGGCAGGCTAGTTCACTTGGCATTCCTGCACAGCTGCAAGCAATCACAAACCGAACCTTTTCTTCTGGACATACCCAATGAGTCCTTGATTCTCCCTCTGCCAGGCTCACATCCCTTCACCAATGGTACTATCTCTGTGGCTATCACCACCCAGAGGATAAATACATAGTTTGTCAACAGCCAAAACAGCCCACCAATGTCATAAATATTCATTCACATCTACAAAACCCTCATCCACTGTGTGGGTCTGTCTAAAATTTAATGGCTATACCTTAACAGGCCCTTAGAGATGGTGAAGACATATTACCTCTTGCAGCAAATCCTCTTTCAGATTGCTGCCTCCCTGCCTCACTTCTTGATCTGGAGTTGCTCTGAGAGAAACACATCCATCCACTCATGCAGGTGGATGCATCCCTGAAAAGGTCCCATTGGCAGAGATCAATCTTGATCTGTGTATGTCAGCAGTTCACTGGTTCATCTTAGGAGTAAGAGGTTCAGAAGTTGGGAGGGAAGGGCATCTAAAGTGTCAGCTAAGTTATGATGTTAGAAGCAAACTTTAGCATAAGGAGTAACCTGAAAATTAATGTGCCTCTGAAAAGTTAATAAATGTGCTGATGCTGAGAGCTTCAAAACAGGGACCAGAGCAAAAGAACGGAGAATAGAGAAGGCAAATGCTTTGCGAACTCTGACATGACCACAGTTGACTTCATCTGCCTTTTGTGCACCTGATGCCTCTTCATTTAGAGGAAGAAGAAGGAAAAAAAGACAGACTGCTCTTGCAGCATGTCCTGATTTCACCTTTCTCCCTGATTTGCTGCAAAGGTCCCACTGCCTCATGCACAACACGAAGGAAGAGTCTGCCTATTATCCAAACCTTTCTACAAGTGCATGCTGATGGTGTCCCTACACCGAGACAAGACCTTTCAGTCTTCACAGCAGGGCCTCTTTAAGGCTTCTCAGGTTCACCCAAGAGTTTCAGAGAGAGTTTACAGCCCGCTTCCTGGAACACAACAAGCTCTCCCAGAATTAGCACATGGAAACACACACTTATTCTCACTTCACGTGCTCTCACCTCAGCTACAGGTATTAAATTAACACAGAGCATCTTCTCAGCAGACAAACTCTAAATGCTAATTCCAGGGTGTCAAAGCACCTCAAAACACACAGACACTCAGCAACAGCTGTCTTCAACCACACTTGGCAGTGTTTAGGTAATTTAAGTAAAAGTATTTAGTATTTAGTAAAAGTATTTAGTAGAAGTCCTCCAAAACTGGACACAGTGCTTTGGAGCCAGAGCTCTCCTGGGGCCTTATACAAGGCTATAACAATCTCCTATATCTTGTTTATAGAAGACACCTCTTCTAATGCAGCCCACCAGTCTGTGACTCACTGTATTAAACCTGAGTCCTCACGTTGTCAGGAGGAGCAAGAGGAAAAGAGCCCAGTAGAGTAAAACAGCACAAGAAGAGAGACACAGGTGAAAGACACAGTAGGCTACTAGAAAAGTAAACTACTAGAAACATTTCTTTTGTCTTTCTCAAACAGAAAACGCAGCAGCCCCCGCACTCCATGGGGAAAAAAAAAAAAGACAAATGCCAGATAGGAAACGAATTCTAAATCTAACACAGAGACATCATGTAAAAGAGTATAAAGCAGGACAAGTGGCACACTCTGCTTCTGTGGAAGCGTTGAAGGCCGCTCTAGCCCATTCTGAAAAGGAGGTCTGAGAACTCCAGGAAATTCTGCTGTCGGCTCTGTCAGCTTGGCGCCCTGTGCACCGGCACAGCCTCTGCACAGCTGTTAACCAGAGACATGGATGGCACCGTGGTTAATCGTCATTGCACAAATGCACATAAATAGGAGCAAGCCTGAAAATCCTCTTTTTTAAATACACGCATTTTAAGAGCAACCCGCCAGAGAAATCACTCATTACACAAGCAGCCGTGCTCATGAAGCCTGGTTTCCATGGATTTTTGTTCTGCATTTTGGCATTCCCTCCCCAGAATAATCTCCTTCCCCAAATCCTTGAAATTCCCACTCCCTGCAATCTGTTGCATTTCCCAGCAGTGGATGCCCTTGCCCCTTCCTGCAGCCTGCAAGAGAGACCTCACACTGCAGCAGTGCCCCAGCAAGTCAGCAGCCAGCAGCCGTGCTCAGAGCCAATGAGAGCAATGTCTGCTCCAGCCCCAGCATTTCCTTCTCGGAGAATGTTAATTCATCAGGATGCTAAGTTTCAAAACCTCTCCCGAAAAAAAATTGTAAGCTACTTGCACATAAATAGGACTACAAGCAGAAAGATGTCAGCTTTACGCTTACATGCGAGCACAACTGAGGAGGTCACCTACAGCAGGGTTTGGATCTTTTCATGTTTTCTACCACACTCCTATTTTACGGTACTGACTGAATTTTTTTGGTACTTTTTTCCTCAAAAATGCTGTAGATGATTTGTGTTCTAGCAGACTGATGAAATAAAAAGTATTTAAAGATGAAATTAGGTCTGTAGACAGCACATAAGTGTATTGTCTGTGCCTTAAGTACCATGGGTACATACCTTACAAACTTAGGAAAGCTCCTATCACTGGGTAACATATCTTGAAATTCAGTTACCTGGCAGAAATGTGCACCCTGTACACATGTGTACCATGTACACCATGTACAATAGCGACATCCATGATGCCCATGAAGTTAAATAAATAAATAAGTATGGTGAGGTTTTTTTGGTCAGGAGAGGAAAACAGCTTGCCTGCAAATAAACCAACAAACATGGAAGCTGGGAAGAAGGCAGGAACACACCTATGTTTCCTGCAAACCTGAGGGCCTTGTTCAACTAGATTCTAAATTCTTACAAAGATTACAAAGAAGAAAATTCCGTCCAGTCTCCAGGCTCCTGCTCTGGTGTTTGACCATCATCTGGGTGAAAACCATTATTCATAACATCTAACAGAATCTCACGTGTTCCTGCCCAAGTTCCACCACCAGGCACGCGTGGAAGCAGGCCAGCTCCACTGCCTCCTCTGCCTTTAGAAGAGTTTACATCCCCAGATCACTGCCACAGCAGTTACTTCCACCGCATTTACCACGTATAGCTCTTCCCTGTTCCCTCTCGTTCACTCCTCCCTTTTCCGCAAAAAGAGCTTAAAATGTAGAAAATCCTTTATGTAATTTCTCCTGAATGTTCAAACTCTTAGCTATTAGCACTTTTTGTATCACACTGCATAAACACAGGACTAGGAGAGTTTGTGTCAAAAGAAAATAAACAAACAAAACAACAACAAAAAAGTTTTACTTACTGGTATATTATGAGTTTACAGATAGGCTAAATAACTTCTCCCAAGAGCTCCAATGAAGTTTTCAGAACTCAGCTGATTTCACAACCCATTGTCATTCAGGATGACAATTCTTCACTTACCTAGATTAATTTAAGGCCAGAAAGAGGAAAAAAAAACACATTTCACATTTACTCTTCTTAAAAAGCATTTATGTCATTAGGAAGAAGAGCAAAACCCTTGAGATTATTGCAATGTTGCCCTTTCAGGAAACCGAATTTGCCAACCACACGTGTGCTTGCATTCAGTCTGCCTTCTACATCACATCCAGCCTTGCTGAATTACACAGCTCAATTTCTGCACAGAGCCACTCTGGCTGCAACAAGACCAGACCCCTGGCAAGCTGCCTCCTTTGCAGTACCAAAGGAATATCAACAGTATTGCTGCTGAAATGTCTAAGCTGACATGTCTAAGTGGGCACTTCCTGAGGTTAGTTAGTTAACATAGTTAACATCAGTTAACACAATTGGGTTAGTCTATTGTTCAGTATGGAGCAGATTATCAGTTATGCAGGCACCTATGGTCACTTTTTCACTGGGAGAAACACTGTCAACTTTGACATCTATTTTGCAAGTGAGCACACGGATCTTCCTTAAAAAGGGAACAAAAAGCGCCTACAGAATGCTAGATGAGTATAGTTTACTCTCCCTTAAGAATGAAATAAAACCAATAAAAAACATGCTGAAACACAATTATGCAGCACTTTGCCTTTAATTTCAGATCCACCATCTTTCCCCTTACTCAGAGTTAAGAGGAGTCTGACCCATATGCATTTACCCTCTCAGCACCTCTGAGATGGAGGGCAAAATCTTGAACAAGAAGCCAAGACAAGTGTTGCCTGTGAGGTTTGCCCATAGAGGCAAGAGGAACATCACGAGGTTCAACAAGGACAAGTGCGGGGTCCTGCACCTGGGCAGGAATAACCCCAGGCACCAGGACAGGCTAGAGGTTGACCTGCTGGAAAGCAGCTCCATGGAGAAGGACTTGGGAGTCCTGATTCACACCAAGTTAACCATGAGTCAGCAACGTGCCCTTATGGCCAAGGTGGCCAATGGACTCCTGGCTGCAGGAGGAGGAGCGTTGCCAGCAGAGCAAGGGAGGCGATTCTGTCCCTCTGCTCAGCTCTGGGGAGGCCACACCTGGAGTCATGGGGGCAGTTTTGGGCTCCCCAGGGCAAGAGAGACATGGAGCTTCTAAAGAGGGTCCAGCCTTTCTAGAGGCAGAGAAGATGATCTGATCAACATGTTCAAGTACCTGAGAGAAGAATGTAGGCAGGATGGGGCCAGACTCTTCTTAGTGGTGGGCAGTGACAGGACAAGGGGTAATGGGTACAAGCTGAAACTCAGTAAGTTCCATCTCCATGTGAGGAACTTCTTTTCTGTGAGAGTGCCAGAGCCCTGGCACAGGCTGCCCAGAGAGGCTGTGGAGTCTCCTTCTCTGGAGATCTTCCAACCTGCCTGGATGTGACTGGGTACCCCATGCTCTGGGTGTCCCTGCTGGAGCAGGGGGTTGGACTAGATGATCTTCAGAGGTCCCTTCCAACCTCAACCTTTCTGTGACTCTGTGATAGCCATGGTGGCCAGGAGAACTAAAGGTCCTAACCTCCAGCTGAGCTGCAACAGACTAGCAGACACATCTGCCACACTCGCCCCTTTCACAGCAAGATCTATGACAGGCCATTAAAAAAAAAAAAAAAAAAGAACAGGTAGTCTAGGTTAGTGGAGTGTGATGTATAACCTCATTGTTCATGTTAAGTATCATGTTTATACCAGTTCGTAATCACTACCAGGTTAAAGTCGTACCCTAATCACTCCAGTGCCATGGTACTGGGCAAAGGTGAAAGGCAAATTCCCCAGGATGGAGGACAGTTCAATTTGAGAGTGCTCTATAGAGCAGGTTCCCCAAGAAGAAGCACTCAGGGGAATTAACTATTTTATCATGCACGCAAACAAGGATGTTTGCGTGCATGATAAACAGTGTGTTTTAAGTGAGATGTTCAGGGATGTACTGTCCCTAAAACCAGCAGATTTAAAAGCTCTCTACCCCACTGTAAAAGCTCTCAGCTCCTCATGACTCAGTGGTGTTCAGAAAGAGAAACTTTACTGCATAAAAGCATTTATGCTGGTGCACTGAGCGCTGCTGCGGCAGCTCCTACCACTGACAAGATTTACTGCAACTCTACCTTTCATGCCTTACATACCAGCAGGACTCCAGCGCACTGTCTATACTTTGTAATAAGGCATTCAGGATCTACATGTGCCAAAAAAAAAAATCCAGATCTACTGCAGGTTATTTCTGTTTAAATGGGGATTTATGTGTACATATTGTATGGCTATCCATCAAGAGTCACCCTCCAAGATGATTAGCAAAGGAAAAGTCCTGGGGCCCCAAGAGAGCATGTCAACATTTTTGAAGGAGAAGAGCCATCTTTAATGAAGAAAAGAGTCTTTTTCTGGGAATTCCTCCCTCACTTTTTTGGTCGAGCTTTAGCAGCACTTACGAAAAGCAAGACCAAGATGGGGGTATACCCCATCTTCCATTTATCTGTGATAGGCCACAGCAGTGTGCACCAGGCTGCATTACTTTTCGATAGGAAGAGTTACACAAATCCTCCTTTCAAAATATTCATCACACGAGTGTGTAAGAGCCTCCAAAAGTCATGGGGACTTTCCGAAATCAATAAGCAAGCCTAACCTGCATCCAGTCTAAAATCATCTGCAAAAGTGGTTTTCAGATCACATCATGTAATCCTGCTCAGAAACACACATCAATCACAGAGACCAAGGACTCACGGGGCTCACGAGCCAGAGGAATCGACAGCTCCCTTCCCCATCTGCACACAAAGGCTTTCCATGAGCTATAGCTTGCTCCTGCTTGGCTTGCTGCCAAATCAACTCACAAACAGGGGAAAAAAAAAGGGGGATGGCAAAGGGGAAGATCTATGGAAAGCCTGCTTGCTCTCAAGGCAGCGTCCAAACACAGACAGAAGCAGCAGTTGCAGGAGGAAGCACCAAAGGGAAGCTACAAAGCACTGAAGATTTACAGCTAGGGCAGGTGGGGGATGAAATTCAGGCGCTGCAAACATCTGCACGTGTTATTATAGAGGCAGAATTAACCGCATTCCTAAAAATCAAAGAGCTAGCCATCTTCCTCTCTCTTTCCTCCCCCAAAAAATCATCCCCTGGAGCATGCATAGGGAGGATTCTAGGGGAAAAAAAAGGTGCAATTCTCTTGTACTTTGACAAATTACAAATAACCCTTAACAACATAAATAACGTTAGTCTATTTGCTACTGGCTACATATCATGCACTTGTGCTAAAGATTCATTCATTTGAAAGCATGAAAACTCAGCAAAAGACTTAAGTGAAAATTCCTGCCTTTAAGCCCATCACTTCACATCTGGGAACTGCCCAGCAGCTGGTGACCCAGCACAAATACTTTCATTTAAGAGCTCTGAAATACTGTGGTGTTTTACTCAAACCTAGTTAGTTTAAAAAAAAAAAAAAAAAAGGCAAAAGACAGCCCCATGCACTTTCCTTTCATAGAAGCGACCTACCACCACCAAGCCGCACTGGGTGCTGGTCAATGCCGCACTACGTTCCAGATGACCCATGTGGAGCCCAAGTCCATGGGTCATTTCAGGAGAAACAGGAGAAATGCTCTGACGTGCCCACTACCCGCAGACTGAACACAGATGCCCCCCTTCCACACAACCGCAACCGAGTAGGTGATAGGACCCTGGGAACGGCTGCATGGGTGGCCAGAGCCATGGCATACGTCACACCTTGAGAAGATCTAGGGAGACCTTGTGCTTCAAGAAGGGGCAGTGGGAGCACGTCTGCCTCTTGGAGGAGCTGGGAGAACAAAAGCAGCGCGCACAGTGCGTGCTCATACACTTCCTAAAATACCTACGGCTGCGCTGTTTCAACAGCCACTTCCTGCCTCCTTCCCTGAGGACAGCCAAGTGCTCATTCCCCGCTCTGCGTTATGCAGCAAGCAACTTGCAAAATAAAGCTCAGTCTTAGGTTGTGAGCACATAAGGACAACAGCCAACATCGTTCCCCAGCAGAACGGGGAAATGTTTTCCCACAGCCAGGGAGCTCTCATAACCAAAATGGGTATTTTCTGTGCTTCACTCAGATACACACAAAGCAGGGAAAAAGCAGTTATTTTAGATGGGGGAAGGAAAAGTCCTTTAGACCAAGCATAAAGCACTGCAACCAGAAGGTGTCCAAAAAATTAAAAAAAAGCTGGGGGGAACCCACAGCGGGAGCAAGCAGAATGTTCACGCTGAATAAGCCCCCCTCAACCTGGAGAAGATGCTCCTCTGCGGCTGGGTGCCCTCGCCTGTTGTTATCCCAGCCACATTTTCCATCCTGCTCGGGCTGACAAGCCTCATGTTTCAGTGGCAGGTCTTCATCTCAGCTTCTGATATGGAGCATATTCATACCGGAAGCCCCCGAAAGTACCCAGTGTGCAAAAACTGCAGGAAAAGAAACTGCTGTGCAACTGGCTGGTGGGATTTAAAGCCTATCTTTCTCCAAAGCCACAAATTAAAAGGAGTCTGATCACATGTGGGCTTCATCTTGCCAAGATAATCTTGTAGGTGGGAAACAGATGTATAAGCAGCAGCAAAACTAAATGCATAAAAATACCTAAAAAAGCAAGCAGAACCCTGTTTTTTTTTGGGGGGGGGGTGTTTGTTTTTTAAGTTGAGCCCAGGTTTTCCAAGTTTTGACAGTGTTCACAGTCGTGCTCGCTAGCTTTTTTTTTAAAGCAGTGCAGAAGGGGCAGGTGAAGTGTGAGGACACGACCCACCTCTTCGGCCAAAACCACCCAGTTCATCACGTTTACCGCAGCCTCGAGGAGGCGGCACAGGGGACAAGAAACCAAGACGGTGGCCAGTGAGAAACCAGGCTACAGAGAAAAATACCTGCATCTCCCTGCTGTGCTTTTCCATGCAGCCCCCAAACTCGCTGCCCTTTGCACATGGGAAGGACCAACTCCAGGAGGCCACTCTGCTCCATCAGCAGACTGGGACACTACTTAGCGTCTTGACGGACTGGACCAAGAAGTTAATTTACATCATTTCATCAGCTGGCAGCATGCAGTAGAGCACGAGCTTTCAAATCTGGTTTGCCCCCTTGTATTAAGCAACAATCCATACTGTAGAGGCAAAAAAAAGTCCACTTTTCATCTGGAATGCTTCATTCCTGTGCTTCAGCATGCATTACAAGTATGCCTGTATCAGCAAAGATAGCGGTGTCCGCAGTGTCAGAAATACAACTTAATGGCATGCCTGTTAGCTTTACAAATCTTTCAAGGTCTGGAGAAAGAAAACATGAACATTTGTTTACATTGACTTGAGCTGGCTGGTGTGATTAGCACCTCAGTGGCCACCTCCCAAACTCTTTCATACAGCACTTCCACAGCATTGTGCCATTTCCTGACATAAAATTAACTCTTCCAGTCCACACCCTTGCTATTTATTAATTTACTCAAGTAGGAGCAAAAATCAATTAAAAAAATCAAAAATCAAAATAGATTTTTTGACAGAGAAGTCACATAACATCACTTAAAATGAGAGTGAACGTTATCAGAAAATAATTAACTGTTATAAAGACGTGCACATTTCTTTGGAGTTATTTCCCAAAGTAAACCCATAATTTAGAAATTCCTTTCTATTAGATAACTACTTACTTCTGGAAATAATTAAAAAAAGACATTCCATATATGTTTGCTAACATTACGCTCACAGTTAACCAGAAACTGTTTAGAGTGCACTTACTTTCTGTAAAAACAAAGCCTTCTATAATCATTTTTAATTAAAAACCAGCAAAAGTACCACGGATTTTACATCCTAGGCAGACCTGTCCCCTCCAAAAAGCACAGAACAGAAGGAAACATGTTACTTGCTTGTAAATTTGCAACAATCCTCAGCAGGAAGCACCACCAGGCCACTTATTTACTCGGGAATATTGCACTTTAACCAAATTCAAATAAAGGGGCAAGAGCAGTGTCACATTTGAGGGTTGTTTTTTTTCTTTCTTTATTTTTATATTCTTTCCCCTTGCAGCTAACCAAAATCAATGACAACTTTTGAAAACTTTCAACATACAGCGCATTTTTTGCTTTTAAACCAGAAGTGCTTAGCATGAATTTGCACAGCATACCCTTTAATAGGTTTTATGGGCCTTCTGTGTTGCTTTAAGGGATATGTTTCTTCATCAACATGACCAGCCTTTCACACATGGCACTTCTAAGTGCGTTGTAAAACAAAGCACTGGCCCTCCAATAGGCAGTGTTTCTCAGACAGAAATACCTGCCAGTTTTCAAGGTATTCTAGGACTTTGGGGTATAATGCATCTGAAAATGGCAAGACGCATTGATGGATTTTAGCAGAGTTTACCAGCTGACCCCCAAAGGGAGATTTACAAAATGCAAGAGGAAAGCTGCCTTGAGAAACGACAAGACATAAAAACACGTGGTGTTAGGTTTTCGAGACTTTTGGAGAGGGGACAAGGGGGCTGCACGTGTTGTCCCCAGCCTGCTCACCACACTCCAAGCTCACTGTGCTTGTGCTGGCAAAGCTGTTAGTAACGCAGCTTTTGTCCAAAGCCAGAGCGCCTGGACAGCCAAGGGGAGCTCGGCAAGAGGGTGCTCAGCAAAATGACCCAGGTCAGGCCCCATGCCACCAGCATCACATATGGCATGTGGCTTGCTGCTCTCTAGTGGCACAACCTTGAGGGAAACATGGAGACAGTCCCAAGTCCCAGACAGCCTTTCCTATATAGGAGCACTGTTGGGTTTTTTTTGTTGTTTTTTTTTTTTTTCTATTTCCAGAGAAGTAAAGATCAGCCAACATTCCCTACCACAGTGGAGAGGTCTGTAATGGATTTAGCCTGCAATGACGGTTTTTCTTCTTTTCTGCAGCAAGGAGTTTCCAAATCACTGGAAATACAAGGGCAGCTGTAGTACACCTGGTCCTTTTTTTTTTTTTCCTGTGAGATTGGTAAGCTTGAGAAGAGAGGTTTCAAGACCAGGCTTCAAGATGAAGTGAATGCCAAAAATGTCAAAGCAATGTAAAACAACAACAAAGGCTCATCACATAGATCCAAATCCTTCTTTTCTGGGTCACTTTTACCTCGAGAATGTTTCCTGCCTATATGATTTATGTGAAAGCCCCACATAGCTGAGGAGAAAAAGGCTTGTCCCCAGCATGGAGGAAGGGCTATTTCTCAGCTACGTAACACAACTCAACAGTAAAAACTCAAGCTCTGCCTCAACTTCTCACACAACTACACCGTGCAAAGTACGGATTTCCCGAGGAAGCCCTGCGCGAGGGACTACCGCATTTCAGCACGATCCGTCCCTCCAGCCCCGCACCCACTGCTGCCGACTTCGCAAGTCACCCGAGCGGCTCCGCGGGACGCGGGCACCGCTAGAAGCGCCTCCCGCGGGAAGGCCGGCGGGCGGCTCTGCTCCCGGCTCCCTCAGGACCTGCACGTCCCCCCTCGGCACCGCCACCAACTCCGCAGAGCGGCCGTCCGGCTCTCGAGGGGGGCAGCGCCGCGCCCGCGGCACCGGCCCGCCCCGCGGTGCCGACGGCAGCGGGGCCGCCGCCGTCCCCGGAGCGCGCCCGCGACGCCCCGGCCGCGCCGCGGAGCCCCGGGAGGAGGCGGCGCGGGGCGGCCGCTCCCGTCGCGTCGCGTCGCGTCCCGGTCGGCCTTACCTGGGGGCGGGCGGCTGGCGGTGGGGCTGCCCCGGCCCTGGCTCCAGCCCCGCGGCTCCGGCGGGCTCGGCGGCGGCGGAGGGGGGCGGCGGGCGCCACCGCCGCTGCTCATGGCCGCGCCGAGGGGGCGGCGGCGGCGACGGGCGCGGGGGGGCTCGGGCAGGCGGCGGGCGGCCTGCGCGGCCGCAGGGGGCGACACGGCGGCGGGCGGCAGGAACGGGGCGGTGGGAGAAGGCGCCGCGCGGCCGATGGGCCCCGCGCCGCCGCCGTCCCCCGCGCGGGCCGGGGCCGGGCGCTGCCGGCGGCGGGCGGGGGCGGCGGGGCCCCCGTCGGGCCGCATCGCTGCGCGCTGGGGGCGGCGGCGCTGGCGCGGCCGCGGGGGGAACAAAAGGCGGCGCCGGGGGCGGTGGCTCCGCGGCCGCTCCGCCCCGCGCCGCCGAGCAGGGGGCGGGCGGAGGACGGCGGCGGGGAGAACGAGAACGAGGGAGGGAGGGAGAGGAAGGAGCGTCCCCGCCCTCCCGCCGCTTCCTTCCTGCTGCCCGCGCTGCCCTCGGGGCCGCCCCGTGCATCCGAGCGGGGAGCAGCGGCGCGCGGGGAGCATCCCTGAGCCGCGCGGCTCGAGCGGGCTCCCAGCACCCGAGCAGGGGGAGCGCGGGGTGGGCGCTGCGAAGAGCGAACCCTCCGTTGCGTTTCTGCGTGCGCGGGGTGGATTTCGCTCTGTCATCGGCGGAACAGCCGCAGCTACGTAAGCTTTGGCTTTGGCACGCAGGGAATTGGCTTCCTTTTTCCCGTCAGGGCCGGGCTACCTTCTCCGCGTGTCTCTGGGCGATGCCGCGGCTCATCGGCACCGACCCCCGTAGTTCTCATCCCCCTTGAATTGGGGCCTCTCCCCTCGGGGAGGCAGCGCCTCTGTGGTGGACAGCCCTGCGCCCCGTGGTTTATGTTACCTGAGGCCATTCAAGGATTTTTCGAGTTAGTGTACGGAGCTGTGCCTCCAAAGTTCAGAAAATGGCCTATAGCTTGCAACACCGCTCCCCACAAGAGCGCAAGGATCCGGAGGGCTTTCCCAGCACGTCCCTGTCGGAGCCTGCACCAACTCTGCGCTTCCCAGCAGGCTGCGCGGAGCTCCTGGCAGCGTGGAGAACAGGCGCAGCAGCCTCCTGTGCTTATGACAGCGCATCTTTCCCTCGGTTCCTGCGGGGAATTTACTTTAAAAAGATTCCCATGCTGAAGATGTTACATGATACTGACTCATGACACGGTGTCCTCCAGAACTTCGCAGGAGTTGAGTGTTAGGGGATTTTCATAATGCAGGACAAGGTCTGAAAAAAACATTATTCACTCAACTGCAGTACACTTTCTTATATTGCTGCACATAGCTTGTTTTCTACAAGTAAGCAAGGAAAGGATGTTTCTGCCATCCAGGTGCAGCTCTGACTGCACACTGTCAGGAAGACTGGGAAGGCCAACTCTGCAAGGTGGGATGAGGGCCTGCAGCTTTAGGGATGTCTACCTTGGTGGCCTTGCTGTGTTCTGCTTTGGGTGTCCTGTTCTCCCCTAAAATTTCTTCTGAATTAAAGCAAAAACTCTTCCAGACAATATTATTACAAGAGCTAGACCTGGCTTTTATTCCAGGTGTCTTTTAGGGAGGACAAGAAGAGTTAGTATCTATCTTCAGCCTAATATCTTACTAGGCTAGTTACTGTAGTTACAAATATTAATATAATTTTTATAGTAAACTAAAATAGTATTTGTATTATGTCTGTGGCCTGTCAAAGTCAAGCAGATAATATTAACTGGGGGAGGGGGAGCACTTTGTATAGATTTTAGCTTTGTGGTAGATTTTCTGTAAAATGGAAACATCTCAGCTCAGAAAATGCTCAGCCCGTAGTGGAAAAGAAAAAAAAATAAGGTGAGTGCCTGTCACAGGTGTCATATTACTTGCTTGTTTGTAAACAAAGAGGAGCAAGGAATATAGCTGAAAGGAGAAGGGCTTTGCGCACAAGAAGAACTTCTGGCTTTTGTGGAATGAGCTTGTTTCCTCCTACATTTTCATTATCACCTTGGAGGAGCTTTACCAGTGTATCCCTCTGGGTGCTAAACAGCTTCACAGAGCAGCAGAGGTTAGCGTGGCTCTGGCACTATGGAATGGATGATGTTACAGGGAAATATCCCAAATGGTAGACCTCAGAGATACAAGAATGTCCATCACTGCGGGGTCTCATTTTTGGTGGAGCAGGTTGGAGAAAACTTAGGTGACGGCAAGACTTCACTGTGTTAGGTTGCTCTGCATAGACAAATGCCATGGGCAAGAAGAGCTTGTAAGTCAGATGTGCCTCCCCGTCCCTTCCTCGCCTCTCTCCTGCACAAGATGAGTGCAAGGATCTGCCTGTGAAAATGTGGCACCTTGGTTGCAGGACTCAGATTCCAGGTCCCAAGTTCGGAGGAACCCTGGGCAGAACCTCTCTCTTTCAGCAGGCACTCTGACGGGTGGGCTTATAGAATTCTTGTGGTTAGAAAAGACCTTCGAGATCATCAGATACAACCGTAAACCCACCATCACCATGCCTGCTAAACCATGTCCCTAAGTGCCTCATCTACACAGTTCTTGAGCACTGCCAGGGACGGTGACTCTACCACTTCCCTGGCCAGCTTGTTCCAATGTCTCACCACTCTTTCCATGTAGAAATTCTTCCTATTATCTAACCTAATGCACAGGCATGATGGGAACGGGGGCCTGGGGGTGGTGCTAGGAGAACAGGGGTAAGGGGAAGACCATCCCACTGGAGCTGTCCACACTCATAAAGCATGGCTTGCACATTGCATAAACACACTGCAGTACTTATTTTAACATATTTATTTTAGTGCACACTCTGAATCACTCACCATCTCAGAGCCATTTTGTCTTTGTTTTCCCAAAACAAAGTGTCTTGGAGGTGGAAGCTGGACCCACTTCCTCCCAAAGGACCAAGCCTGGGCTGATTCAGTTGTTAGATATTTGACATGTTCTCTCTCGCCTGCTCTCTTTTGAATATTGAACAGAGCTGGAACAACTTTATCTTGAGTTTATGCTGTAATTGAGTGTAAATACACCACATTTTCTGGTAGCTCACAGTGATGGGCATCCTATGTGAGAGGTGTATGGATGTGTGTCAGAGGTTCTTGGGAAAAACTATCACTCAGTTGTACTTGCAGAGGTGAGCTTTAGAGTTGATAGAGTATGCAGCATACAAGTACTTAACGATTTCCTGATGTTTCTTTCTCTCTCTCCACGTTCAGATTCTTCTCAAGCAGATAATACCACAAATATCTCAAGTATAGACAGGACCATGGTGGCTTTGTAACTACATATACCATGAGTTGCTAACAGGAAAAGGCACAGGGAAAAACAAACAAAAAACAACAAAAATGCTCATTTTGAATCATTCTTCAGGAAATCTGAGGAAGAAAGCTTGTAGGCCTTTATGAATCACAGAGTGGGTACAGGACCAAATCACTTTCTTTGCAGGCCCAATTTCACTGCAGATAACAGGACAGTACTTCATAAGAGGCTTGATGTCACTCCTCGTTCCTCTAATACTACTTGGCATGAAAGTACCGTTGTACTTAGTGGCTTAGTGAAGCAAAATCTAACAAACTGCAGGCAGCTTTTGCCCTGCTTCAGCCAGAGGAGATGAAGGCAGAGCTGGCACATTAATTAGGCACATTAATGAGGCTTCTGCACAGTTCTGGTACTGGCTGTGATTCCTCTCTCATTTCTGTCTCCAGCTGTATGCCAATGACTTACCTGCATTTAACATGAAACTTCATACTTTGGTATCTAAGACAATCCCTTAAAGGTTAAGGGGTAACCAGACTTGGTGAGCAAACAATCTGAAAAATAATTTCACTACACAGAGGACTTCAATAATGCAATTGAGTGTCCTGTCTCCTTATGCCATTACACGCCAGGTTAGATAGAAGAACAATTTGTTTATTAGCTGTGGAAGGTCCTGCAAGATCACACAGAAAATCTTCTCGCACATCAAAGCTATATGAAGCTGTTGGTATACTTTGTCATTAGGGTATACCTGGTAAGACTTCTACTCCAGAAGTGATCAGTGGACCCTGCCAGGAAAGTAGAGCCTGGCAAAAATACCTAATATACTCCATTTTTGTGATGTTCTTCTTTGAAATCTTTTCCTGGCAAAGTGATTAAAGGAGGGATTTTAATTCTGCTTCAGATTGGTTTATTTTGCTTTGTTCTTCATTTCAAACGAGGGGAAGTTCAAGCCCTTCAGTAGTTCAATTCTGGGTTTTTCTTTACTTTTGTCCTGCCTTCCACTCCCTCTACTTTTTGTTTGCCATCACTCATCATAGCCAGAATAGCGCTGGGCATATTTTAATGACAGAAGTTGATTTGGTTTTTTTCATTTTCAGTAATTTTGAAGTCAAGGAGATTTCATAGCCTCTAGTTGAAAAAGAAAATTAACCATTTTTTTTTCAGTTTTGAGCTTTCTTTTCCACCTATTCTGTTGGGAAACAAAGAAAAAGTAAAGAAAAACAGGATTTCAAACACACAGTTTTCTAAATTTTAAAATAGAAACAGTGTTATAAAACTTAAGTAAGTATTTAATTTGCAATAAGATAAAAAGGTGCCAAACTTTCTACCAAGAGTTGGTCATTAAAAAGTTCCATTGCCAACATTTGTTTTTTAAAAATATTTTTGATTAACCTCTTGCTTGCAATTAAAATGTTAACTCCATGCATTGAAAAGGGGTAGAACAGGTAGCCTGGAGCATTTCAATCCAAGTTTTCAATTTGCGTTTGAGAGCACCAGCACAAAAGGGCCCTCTGCAACTCATCACACCTTGACTTCCTCACATGCCAAGTGCTCTCCAGGCTGAGGGCTCTCTTTTGCTCAGGTGAACTAAAGGATTTAATGGAAGGGAAGGCTTTTGTAATGACTGTGGATGCATATGCCTATTGGCTGACAGGGTATTTGATCTGGAGCTAATTGGTCTATTATTACTTGCATTTTTATTATATATTTAAGAAGCCTACAAGGCCTCTTAGTCCTGGTAGACTCCTTTATTTGGAGAGTGCTACAGATCTCAGTAAATTATGATAGTTGTTGTATATGTGCAGCCTGTGTGATTTTTTTTTTCCTGATCAGAGAAATTCAAAAAAGTAAAACAAAGCAAGAAATTAGGTAGATGATACCTCCCCCAGAGGTGTAGATCACATCTTTCCTGCAGCTTGTGTCCTTAGCTTGGTTATAGAAGAGATACAAAACCGAAGAGCTGAGAGCAGGAGGTGTAACTACAATAGGAAAAGGTGTAATGCTCACTCCAACAAGAGGGGTTGGCAGCATCTAGCCTTCGCTAAGCTCTTTGCTGTGTTGGATTCAGTGGAGAAGATGTTAAAAGCTCAGTTCTGCACGGGAATCACAGTCCTGGCCTCATCAGGTGCAGGGACAGGTCCTTGCAGTGCTATACTGTACATGCCATGTTTCAGTCTATGTGGACAAAGCACTCTATCCAGTGGGTCAGTACATCCTGAGTTCACTGTGTTTGCAGAAAGCAAATTTAGTCTTCGTTCTTGGCTTCACTGCATACCTTTGCAGCAAGGTGTCCTCGGCGCTTGGCAGTGAGAGGGACACCTTCCTGACAAGCCTTTTTACCTCCATCCTCACTCAGTTTCATGGCATCAGCAGTTAGCCTAGAGTGATTTGAGGGATTGGGGGTTATTTCAGATTCCTAATGCTTTTCTGAAAACACTATTTCATAGACAAATGTGCCTTATCTCTAGCATCATTGCTTATAATATCCACATGGCAACTGCTGTGCTGGAACATTAGCAGATTTCTCCATGATTTACCCCATTCTTTAGTAACTGGCCATCTGCAAGCTGTGAGAAAAAAAAAAGCACACAAAACAAAACAAAAACAGTGCCTGTTTATTAAACCCCTGAAGAAAAAGCCTTTCCCTTTTTGTCTAGGAAGCTGATGCCTGATAGTATTTGAGACAAAGTGCTCAGCGGTCCCTCATACCATCCCGTGTTGAGCTGATCCTTATGGATGCAGACTCTCTTTTGAAGGAGATGGGCTAGCAGTAAAACAACTTGTGTTTCGTCTGTAATGCTTGCAGTTTCTTCTTCATTAGCTGAAGGAAAAACACATTAATTCTTCTGCTTGCTGGGCAGACACTGTTCTTATAACCTTGTGCATAAAGGAAGTAAAACAAAAGAGTCAGGATCAGACCCTCCCAGGATGAGGGTCTTTTTTCTTCATTTTTTCTTCTTTTTTTTTTCCATGTATATATAGTTTTTATGGTGCATATTCAAAAATTTAGCACTGTAGGCTATGACATAACACAAGAGCATTTATGTTCAAGAGCATTTATGTTCAGGTTGGTATTGCAGGGCCAAATCTTCACTACTATTCAGTTGAGTAATCTTCCTTAAACATTATGGGCAGGAAGGAGGAAAATGAGATGGAGCCAGTTTTCTCTTCTCACTGTCAATAAATTAAAAACAGTTATAAAATAAAAAATGAATATGAAATTTAGCCAACTGAAAAAACATAGCATGTGTCAAGTGTTGGTAGTTCATCCATCTGATTTCCAACAGTAATTTCTTCAACCAGTAGAATGTCCTTTTATGCCCCAAGAAAGCTCAAACACCAAGGGAGGAGCATACATCCTGTTCAATACTGCTAGTAAACATTGATTGCATGCTGCCTCTCTTCTGATATTTGTATTCTGTCATCTTAAGCATGTGTTTGGATATTGGGAACAATCTGTGTGTGGCTTCTGCCAAGGGTCTGGGACTTCATTCTGCCTGAAAGTATTGTTGGACTCCAGTCCAGTCACACACCAGAAGAGGCAGCATCTTGCAAACTGAAGTGAGCATTTATGGTTAGACTTGTCCTGTTGTCTGTCTTAATGTAACAGCCAGCAATGTAACAGTATACCCGCTTTAATAGAAAAAGGACATGAAAAGGAGTAGTAATGCACTCTACATTGTTTAAAAAAAGGTGATTTTTTTAAATTCCATTCATACCCTATCTCAAGAGCATATTATATGAGTATAAAATTGTACTGATTAATCCTATTCATCTAGGAAGAATGTCTTAAGAAATGAGTCCCATCTTCATTTTGACATGCTTTTAAGTAATAGCCAAATAATCAAATAAATTTTATAGGACTAAACTACTGTTATAGTAATTAATAAGTAACACAAAAATAATGCCAACTTGTGAATATTTCTTTCAGTTGGATTCAATGACATTTACAGCCTGTAGGAGTATTGAACTAATGTTACTTCAACATAGGCTTAATTTGTAAGGCTTGGCTTTTAATGATGTTAATTTGTTTCACTGAGATAGGAAATATCTCTTTAGTTGAACAGGACCATCTTTACTTTGCTGGTATGTTTCAAGTGAGGAGTCACATAGGTTTTTGTGTGTGATGATTCCAGCTCCTGACAGACATGTGATGAGGACTCTCCTCTGCTGACTGCTAGCGCAGAACAAGCTGTTCTCAGGCCTAGATATAGATAAAGGCCATATATACACATATCAGTATATAGACATGGTGCCCTGTATGCACTTTGACACTTCTCTGACATAGAAGCTGAATTTAGAAGAAAAAATTAATTAGACTTTGGAATTCCTGTTTAATAGTATGGATCTAAGCATTTGGATAGGAAACATGACTGATTTTTGATGTGTTTGTTACATGAGTAAATCATCTGATCAAAGTCACAGAGGCCTTCTGCTCTCTCCTATTCTTTGCTGTCTGAAATTGGTTGCTAGATAGAATAGGACTGGGTCTGATTCAGCCTCATTTCTCTTTGTTTCCCTCACATCTGCCACAGCTGAGACAGATGATCTCAATAGATCACAGTGTCAACTGTGTTACCCCACATCAAGGCAGGTTTCCAGCTCTCAAAACAAATGCTGTAAAAGTCGCAAAAGTATGGACTGCACATTAGCAGTATGGTCAGTGATGCTTCAGTAGCACTCACCTGGTTGTGAACCCTACCTACTGTGCCATTCCTCAGCACATCCCTAAAGGCCCTATTAGCCCTTTCCATCTGGCCTGTACTATCCGTCCAGTCATGCACGGCCTTGCCAGCAGCTCCATTTCTGCGCTGCATCAGCCCAGGTTTTGGCAGGAGTCCCTCAAATCTGCTCCACAGCTTTGAGCATGGGACTCCCATGGTTCTGCAGGTTTCCCCAGAGCAGGCAAGAACATGTCAGGAGCTTTCACCTCCTTAATGCCTGTAAAACAAGTCCTAGCTCTCTGGATGGGCAGTGCAGAAAAGAGCGCACAGATTACCCCCAAGGATCAATTTCAGTCACAGCAGCCTATTTTTGAGCATCCTGTGTAGCTTTGCTTTTGAATGAATGATTCCAGATTAAAGGTAAACTCAGCATGCAAGGCCTTCATCAGTGCTGCTCTTCCTCTTGTGTTTTCTCAGAGCTTAAATGTGCACATCCCACAATCCACTATGCTCTGGGAAAATGCTTGTTAGTGAATTGTGGAATTGTTCTGTAATCCCTTGTGGGTAAATCTGGAAAACCAGTGATGGACCTCAGCACAGGAGTGGTTTACTTGCAGTTTGTGTCTTCACTGAAAATACAGGAGGGTCATCAGTCTGTAAGTCTTACACTACAGGTTCAGCTCCCTATCTGAGGTGGAATGACCCTTGTCCTCAAGGGAACTGGTCTTGTACAAGAAAAGGAGTGGCCCAGAGATCTAGCCACAAGTACAACCCAGAATTTACTCTGCGGCAAGAACTCGCCTGAAAGGGACAAGATGGCAAGGAGAGAGAGCTCAAGTCAGGACTGTACATTTCTGATTTTTTTTTCTGTAAATTTCTGTTATTAACCCCCCTTCTTGTCCTTGGGCATCACAGTGACCACATTTAAGGTCTGGGTACAGGAAAGCAGTCTGCCAAGCAGCTGGATGAGGAGCGCTGCCAACACAGGCACAGAGCCCACCTGGGTTGCAGGGAGAGGACAACGGTCCCCAGGGCAGCACCACACGCACTGGAGCTCCTGCCGTGCCAGGAACTCGTGTGTCACTGTGCAAGCAAAGTTATGGCTATCTGCCTTCTCCAAAGCCCTTGGCTATTCCTGGGATGATATAGGGCGAGCACCACGTTACTGTCACGATCATTTAATACTTAAATCCAGAAGTCATGCTGCTGCTTAGTTCACTTTTCTCAAAAATGCAAAAGTGTTCATTTCCCATGGATTAAACAAACAGCTCCTATGCTCCACTAAGTAGTCCTGTGCTGTCACCTGAAAATGAAAAAATACCTTTCTTTAAATATAGTGGCCAAAAGTGGATCCTCCTTTTTATTATGACTCTTCTTGCTGCTTTTCCCAGTTAGAATTCTTAGGGAAAGGGGGCTGCCCCACTTTCTCCCTGTAATTTCTTTAGAGCTTTGTTTAAGTAAATAAACTTATTTCCAAAGATCTTGTTTGTGGTGTAAAATAAACTGGAGAAAAAGCTTTGCTTTTTTTTTTCCTTTTTATTTTCTTTCTTTTCTTTTTGTAAGTGAACGTGGAAGTGAGCTCTGCAGAAAGCAGAAGGGTGAAATATTTTATGGTGATACATCCTGCTAACAAAGATAATAGTTTGCCTTATAATGCAAGGGCACAAAATGCATTTCCTTCAGAGCAAAACACAAAGTTCTCAGTAACTCAGTGGAAAGGGCTTTCCTGGACAGACCACAAATAACTTCAACACTTCCAAGAGACTTTTTCCAAGCCACATGTGCACTGAAAGAATGATTGGGACAGGCTGTAGGGCTGTTTCTGCCATACTTAGACCACAAGCCTGAAGGAAAGAGTCCTGGGGACAGGACCATGGTAATGGAAAAGGTGGGCAACCAGAGCATCCTTCTGTGTCTGGAGCAGCCTCCTATCCCAAGTTGGCCTCTTGGAGTTGCTCTGAACATATTCCCTGTCCCTTCCCCAATAGCAAGCAGCTGTTTCCAGCTAAAAGGTAGAAATGTAAAAGCTACTTCAAAGAACTTCAGTATATTGGAGACCTGGATTTGTAGGACCAAAAAACAGAAAAGGTCCCACCCATGAAAGCTCTTGCCTGATCACACAACATTAGACTTGTTAATTGTATTTTTAATGTCAAATAGAGACAGAAAAAGTCTGAACAGGACATGAAAGAATGTGAAATATCTATGTAAGACTAACAGAAAAGCTACTCTGCTGTACTGAGTATGTTTCTGTAAAGTAAAAAGGATATTTTACACCATGGGTACAGACGGCTTCCTCCACTGAGAAGAAGAAAAATGATTACTCATCTGAAGAGCTGAATACTCTTTAGAACTGAAGAAATAACTCAGAAGAAAGGCAGTGGAGTACAGACTGAGAATGAGCAGAGTCATGGATGTGAAGCGGAAAGTGATCTGCTGTGTCAAAGCAGCTGCTAATTCAGAAAAAAAAAAAGGTGAAACAAGAGTAAAAGGTTAGGATTTAACTTCAGGAAAGCCATTAGCATCACAACTGAGGGCCACCAGTATTCGGCTCAGGTTCTCCAGATGGGAGATCGGACTGTAAAAGTAACACATTTTTGCTTCTTGGAAAATTCTCCTTCTTTTCATCACAATCCAAGCCGTGCATAAAAAAAGCGACTTGTCTTTTGAAACACACCCAGTGGATCTATCACCATCAATGCATTAGTCTTACCACAAAGACAGCAATTGCTGCCAAGGGACAAGGGAGTGGAGGGTGAGTTATCGTATGTTTGGAAACTGTCCATCACCCTTGGAGTCACATTTAAGCAGTCATTGAGGAACAACACTTTGGGCCAGTAGGCACTCTGTGTGCACACCAGTGTACACATCAGTTTTCTGCATCTGGAGTATCAGCTCATACAATGCTTAAAACTGATTTCAAGTGGGATTAGAGGCTGGTGCCCTGCAAGCAGTGAATTTCATTCTTTTAGTATGACATTAAAAAGAATCTCAATTAAGTTTGCACTCAGTTGAATCAATCGTCTTTAAACTGGAGAAAACACAGTAAGCAACAAATTGTCTTTGCCACCCAACTAATTCTACTAACAGCAGTAATTAGTAACAAACAGACTTTTCAACATCCTCTTTCCTAGTCTAATGCAGAGAGGTTACCTCAAGAAAGTCTTTTCCCTCTCCAGTACTTTGGTTTTGGCCTTTTCAAAGGTGTGTGGATTTCTCATCTTTACTATTTAGCCTGTCATTAGCATCCTTCTTTTCTAAGTCTGAACAGAGCAAAATGATCCTATCTCTTTCCAATAATCATATGGTAGTACCAGATTTACCTTTATAGTGTCACAGTTATTAGTGACAATACAAAATGTTTAAAACTCATTTTTATGGCATACATCACATGATTTTTAGTTCTTATACTCTCCCGTTAATGAAATTTACTGGTCTAAGTGTCAAAAGGAAGTGGCACTATTCGCTCGTCTAATATATTTAGAGGCCAACATATGCCTGCTGGTACATCACAAGGTCTCTGTGTGCCCAGTGCGTCTGAAATACCCCTTACAGAGCCATTGTCACTATGTGTTACGTTTAATAGGACATGCTTTAAGAGTAGTCACTGTAACATATTTGCTAGATTCCTCTCTAAAAAACAATTATATCACATCTGGAGCAGGTCTGTGGAATTTTTTACAGAGAGGAAGAAACAAATTGAAAGTCCTTGACTGTAGTCTTGATAGTAGAGCTTAACAGTCCTATGAAGACAATAAGAGAAATGGGAGATGAAGATCAAAAGATGTCCAAAAGATGTTCATTTTCATGATGATGGATAAAACAAGATTACTCATGAGGTAACTCATCACTGGTCCACTATGTGAAACAAAGGTGCTTACATTATTTCATGAAGAAGATATTTTTGTGTGTCTTTAAGCCTCAACTCTGACTCAAACATCTGCTGAACTGCAGACAAATGGAGGCTGGGTAGAAGGCAATGCCTTGTTATGTGTCCTCTCCTGCTTTCCAAAGACTCCTTTAGTGAATACCACTATATTCGATTGGTTGTCTCAAGAATTTTAGTTTCCAGAGACTATGCATGTCTATCCAGTTTCAACCTGTATAACCTTATTTGCTTCAGTTTCTATGCATGTATTTAACAGTACTGTTTGCTGTATGATATCTATATTTTGCTTAATTCCTCAGATTTGATGAAGAGCTGATCCAGCTCATAGACCTTATATCCCATAAAAATCCCACTTTCTCCACCACTCCTCCACACACACTGCACCCCTCCCCTGATTGGTCTGGTTTCCCTTCCTCCCTTCTTAACTCCCGCCTCATACTTGCCTCTCAAAATGCCTTTATTGCTGGGGTCACAACTTAAATATCTCTGATTTACTTCTTCAGGCTCATCACAGCTTTTGATTTCTCCCTGACTCCTACAAAGAGACCAATACCTGCAGCATATCCATACATTTGTGAATTCCTGTCAGTTAGCCATCCAAATTTCTGGGAAAATATTCAGAGGGCACTTTGCTATGAAAACAGTCAATCTAAGTACTGTTAAACTCTCTTGTGGTCTCTTGTAGAAGCCATAAGAATGGTTCATGATCTTCATGTGCAAAGTGTTGTGAACGTCCGAAACCCCAAAATAGCAGCTCAGAGCAAGCCTGTACTTCTAAAGCTGGAACACTCCCACTTAAACCCTTTTTGGTGGAAAGTGGATTTCAGACTAAATTGGTCTTCACAGAGAGGATTTCATTTTCATATACAAAAACAAAACAAAACAAACAGCCAAGCATTTTTTTTATCAGGGAAGTCTGAGTTTGCCTTTTGATAAAGAGTCAGTTATTTTTTCACAGAGGAAAGTTTTCAGATTCCTAAGCCTATATTCTATATACAAACATATATTTAATTACTAAATTGAGTAGAATTATGACAGAGTGCATCCAAATTAATTTTTTTATGTCCAAGTATTTGACTTTTTTTTTAATCACTGGTTCAATCAGTCATGCAAGCGTTTTGGCACAGTCACCAAACCCCTCCATTACCCACAAGTACCAGGTGCCTTGCATGCCACCACCTGGCAGCACCTTGGTGGGAGCTTGAGGGAGTCAGAACTGCAGGACTCTGAGTAGGTGCAGGAGTGACTGTGAACTTATAAGAAGACATAGAGGGCATGGGAGCAGTGGCACCTGTCCTAGGCTGACACCCTGCCTCTCCACTCATCCATGGTACCTTCATGTCTGCTAGCACAGAAGAAAATGATAATTTCTCCAACTCCCAATGTTGTAAGAGATTGGCAGTAAATTATAGTGAAATCACAGCTGTGTGAATATTGCTTATCGAAGATATTGCTGAGACAGGCCCTCCTTGCAGGCAAAGCCACTGGTGCAGCTGAACTCTACTCTTGCTTACACAGCCCTCGCATTGCAAAATAGGTAGCCGTGGCTATTAGTCCATGCTGAAGCAAGGAATACAAACCACTGGAGACTCTGAGCAAGCTTCTTGCTATTTCTGTGTCCATATGTTGCACCCCAGAGTATCAGCAGCATATGAAGAAACAAGAAAAGACCTACAAGGACTCTTCTGAAAGGTGAGTTTTGTATGTACAGGACCACAAAGCCTTTTTAAGGAAGCGTTAGTTACGCACTGTGGCACTGGGGTCAGTTCTCAGGGTCAGTTTTCAATTTTTTTATCACAGAGAGCCCTTAAGCAGTGGTGCATGTAACCAAATGGACAGAGAATTAGTCAGGAAAGAAGGGGTGCTAGCAACGGAAGAATGAATGCTTGATTAGAAGAGGAGGGACTGCCAATCACAATGACTGAAATTTAGTTACAGAGGGAGAGGAAAGCAGGCTAGACAAATATATTCTAATCTATAACATAACTGCAGAACATTACTGCTATTTTTTGAACAAGTAGCAGAATTTATTGCCTGCCTTTATTATTCACAGATTTTGTGTGTTCTTTTTTTCATCAACTACATATTGAAGCAATTTCTCCAATCCCAAGCTGTGGTTTCCTGGAGAAATTAAATCAGACATTTGTAAGATTGTTCTGGATGATAGAAGACATCACTGCAGTTGATCATGTGGGTCTGAAGCACAGAGTGAATTTACAAGGTGTCTGCAAAGTGAGAACATTCAGCACTGACAAGCTGTGACTTCCAGAGCCTGTGGAGGCTGTGTTTCACTCTTCCTTAAGAATACCTACCAAGTCATAGAGAAATTGCCCATTCGTCTACTAAGATCAGAAGTCAGACCTACAGAGGCTAGAATGTGACATTTACCTTCTTGCTTGACTGACCTCAAAGTCTTTTGGAAGTACATTCATTTTTTCTTTTTCCTTCATGTGTTTAGTCATTTTGAGGAAGAGTTTTGTTAAACTGGCATAGCCAATAACCTGCTCTTGTAACAGACAATCTACTCCAAGTCTTCTTTACTAGAATTCAACACTGGTAAGAGAAGTAAGCCTAGGAGGAAGTGACAAAGAAGGTATTTCCATTGTTTGTTTTACTTGCCATTCTTTGAAGATTTTGTTAGCCACAGACCCAAACCACTCACTACTAAGAGTGGGGCAACCATGTATACCACGTACCATGGAAATGACTAAGGAACGAGGCAGAGTAGGAGGTATTTGCATTTGTCCTTCAGGACTATTGAAATCTGTATATGACAGAGCAGTTAAGATGACCTTACTACCTTCAGCTGTTGGTGATGGGGATATTTCTAAGTGCTCATTTCATAATGAATGTTCATTTCAGTGGGCTGATTTGCCCTATACCCTAGCTCCAATTGGTGTTGGGGGAATGGCTATAATGAAACATGCATTTGTACATGTCCATGAGTATAGGTTGTGTAACAATTTCCTAACCAGAAGGAGTGTAAGAAGAAAGAAAACCTTTCCTGTGAGTGCAAAGAAGCAAAGAGAAGGTGGAGAGGAGGCAATTGCAGAATGCCCTTGACAAGGGACACTGAGCATGAAGCTGAAAGAAGGATTTGGGATAACGTGCTGGATGACATGAGAAAAAACATGATCCTCAATTCTTGCTGTGTCCGCGCAAGCAGAGCTGTAGCCAACTGGCTGTCACCATTAATGCCTGTCCTGGCTGTGGACATCATCCACATGTCCCCAGGCTCTAGGCCTTTGAGGGTAATGTGTGGAAGTGTTGTACGTGCACAGCCACAGGGAAGGTGCATGCTTTTGCAGGGTGATCAGTGGTGAAACATATTGTCTGTTATAGCTTGAAGATATATTGGGTACAGAAATCACTCTGCTGTGTTCAGTTAACACCTGGAAATTGTTATGCAGCCAACTATACAATCATTCATGTGTCCCAGGCACCAAGGTAAGGAACACACTCCTGAGCTTCATATCACTGTGAGCAGCCTCTTCTTTTTGGAAAATCATTTCCAGAGCAGGATGCTTCTTACAGCTTGTCTAAAGTGGGCAGGACCGGGCCCTGAAAAGACTCCATCTCTTGAGGTCAAGCTTCAAGTATGATGTAAGTCACAACTTCTCCTTGCCAGAGATGCGCTGGCCAAATTACTAAGGGCTCCGTAGATTAGGCCAAAACAATTTCATAATTGCTCGTGGCCTGGGGCAGCTAGAAGCACTGTTAAGACTTGACTAAATTACTTGTCTGTTGTTCCAGCAAGCCCTCTCCAAGCCATTCAGCTGGTCGCTGATGAATGAGACATGTTGGAGAACTTCAACTTCCTGGTTAGTAAGTAAAAAAAAAAAAAAACTGATTTTATTAGTATTTCTTCTTCTGAAGATGATTTTAAAATTGCTGATGGGGAAGGAGATTAAGGAGTTCTCCACTTGCCCTGCCTAAATATTTGTTAAAAGATTTTATTTGCACTAACCTAGAGAATGGAGTGAGTGACAGTGCAGGGCACAGTGCTGTAATGACTATGGGTCTGCACTTAGGATGTCTGGTCACGTGCCTGGAGAAGGAACAGCTGCTAGAGACAAGCAGGTGCCCAGTGAGGAAAGAACACTCTCAAGCATCACACTTCTTCAATGGAAAAATGAACATACATATTTGAAAACATAATTAACCACACAGATATCTGCTGGGAGGGCAATGTAAAAGGCCACAGTGTTTAATGTTTTGCTCTGCATTTGCCCCATTTCTGTTCATATGCAAAGGCATGGAAGAAACGGTTCCCAGTGAAAGACTTGGGAAATTTAACCTGTGCAGATTTACAAAAAGGAGATCTCTGGAAGGAACTGATAAATGTACAAGGACTTCACTTGGCTTGGATAAAATATGAGGAACATTTTGATTTGCTGCAGAAAAGCTAAAGAAAAGCAACTAAATGTGATGGCAATTTGACACAATCAAGAGCAAGGGATCATACTAGATTATATTCATTTTTCAAATAAGCTTTTGAAGGAACTGGTGTTTTCCTTTGAAGTCTCCCAGATCAGATCAGAGGACTTTATTTAAGAAAACTGCTAGTCACATTCCAGACTAAGGGTCAATGCTGAGGTATCTGGAAGTGAAACTGAAGGCCAGACTTGAGATCTAAAATTGCACTTCTGGGGCAATCTGTTAACCTGTTATATGTCTTCATTCAGAAGGAAGCAAGGCCAAAGAGAGCATGAAACACAAATTCCCTTTGGTACCCGCCAGATTATTACAGTGTGCAGAGGACCCAACACTCCGAGACATGGGTGACCCAGCTGCCTCAGACCAAGCTCCCAGAGTCACTGTTTACTTTCATACTCCCAGTCTTTGCAAGTTCTTCACCCTTTTAATCTCCAAAAAGGATAAATGAACAAGTAGCTCCAGGCTGTATGCTTCCACTGTCTTCTGTGAAAACTCACCTCAAGTCCAAATAGGACTTTAGATGAAGAGAAACAACAATCAGGAAAAAAAAATGCAATTTAGTTTGTTTAAAGCCAGAAAATCTATCTGCTGTTCCCATAGGTCAAAAAGCGAAGGGTTTACTATAGAAGAAAAAAAAAAAAAAGAACAAAAAGTCAAATGGAAAGGGATGATGCCTTCCAAGAAACAAACCCCTTGGAAAGAAGAGGGACGCATCAGCTTTGGGTGCTTTCTCTTGTCCAGCTTGTCTGAGCAAAACTGCCTATCTGCCTGGGATAGGGATGCATGGACAGGCAGGACCATACACAGTGTGTGGCAATCTACACCTTAATAAAGAGAGCCCTAATGTTTTTAGAGCCCTAACAACTAGAGCTCTAATGTTCATGCCTTCAACACACAGAGGAATAGTCATGTGAGTGACTGTTGTTAACAGGTTTCGTTTTGACAATATAGCTTGATTTATACACTGCAGGCTGCTTGCTGTGAGATGTGGTCTCTCTCTTCGTCCTGTTCCCTCTTCTGGCAGAATAGCACCATATTCTGATATACTAATGAGAAATTGGAAGTTGCTGAACCACATTCCTCACATGGCTCATTAACGAGTCTTCCAAGAGACGGAAGCGTGTGAGGAGTAACGAAGTCCAGATAACAAGAGAGTTTTAATTTTTGTTTTACACATTCTTGATGAAAGATGACATGATGGAATAAAAAAAAAAAAAAAGCGGGCCTTATTTATCACTTTGTGTTTATGTTTGGTAATATGTTCTTCAATGGAAAATCATTGCCACTTAAAGCACAGGAAAAACTTTATAACAAATCTTGCACATATTGATATTTTTGTTCCATAAATCAGGCTGATAGCATGATTAAAATATTAAAATCCCATCCTCTCTTGGCCTTACTGAGATCAGAAAGAACTGATGTGTGTGATCACAGGAAAGTGTGAGTATACTTAAAAATTAAAATTGAGAATTATCACCAATAATAAAATAATGGTTTCAAAGAAATAGGCAAGTGCATTAGAACTTCTTAGAGAAGTGCATTTAAAAAAAGTGTATTACTAGTCCTTCAAACTGCCTCCATTTCATCTCCTGATGCTTTTCTGTTAGTTTCATTGCAGTGGTTATGCATTTGCTACATATGCTTGCTGATTGAGTCCATCTTGTATGATACTGACACCTCTAACAGATACCTAGAGCATGTCAAAGGCATTAGTGACTTCATGACTAAAGTTTCTAAAGCATGGTCTATCATTCTTAATAAATCTAATTAAGGAACTATGTTTTTTGCTGATCTATACTTTATATAGTCAATTACTGCCTCATGTACCTGTTCTGATTCCATTTTTGCCCTATCTTGCAGTCATACAAATTTCTCTTCAAGATCATAGAACAAGATAGAGAGAAGATAGAGAGAGGGCCTCAACACTTAGTCCCACATTAGATATCAGTAGAGACAAGAACAAACTTGTCCACTGTCAGTGGACAAGTGCTCCAACCTGGGAATCCTGGGAGCCTGTTTGCAACCCAAGTGTTTCTCTGACTGCCTCAAAAGGCTGATATTCATGTGCGTGCAAGAGAGATCTTGCATTCAATTTCCAGGATATCTTTCCTCCAGCACCAAGAACCAAAGTCAAACCCCTGCAGGTAAAGAAAAATCACCAAAGGACAACTCTAAGAGAGCTTGTAAGAACGCTTTGTGACTCCTGATCTGGCCCTCAGAGCAACACAAGAACCTGTATAGCATCAAATTCTAAGATCATACCTTGGTTCACCACTGGACCTGTTGTGCACTGTCTAAGCTGTGTTGTGTTCCAGCACCCTTGTTCACCTCCATGAACACAAGCTGCCATAGTTTGGTAGATCTAAAGTGAACATCATCAAAAGACCCATGTTCTAAATATATGGCTAGTTAGATCTTATTTGAATTATCTGTCCTTTACATTTCAATTGCCTTGGTTGAAGAGGTTAACTGTTTTTTTTTTCATCTGAAAATCCTTCTTAAATTGGCTAAAAATTACAGTCATTCATTCTTTCTACATCCTCAAAGGTCTTCTAAGTCTGGATGACTACTGGCACCCTGACTGTGATTCTGAAATACCCACAGACATTTCAGCTACCTCAGCATAGGCAGGAAACAACCATGCAGAGAGCAGTCAATAAACAGAAGAAGATGGAAAGGAGAGATGAGTGTATCCCTTTGAGTGGTTGTTTGCTTGGTTCTCAATGTAATAAAATGAAAAAACAGCCACTCACAGAAAAAGAATAGAGAAACAAATTACATATTCATTAGGGGTCAAATTCTGCAACATTCGTGCTGCAGATGGGTGTTTTGCTATCCAGTATCACCTCTTGGAGCCCAGCAGACCAAAGTGGACCAAAAAGCCACTCAGTCAGAAGCAAGTGTTGGAATATGTTCCCTACACATGTCTTTAGAGAGGGACCAGAGGGCTAGGATTGCAGTGTGGATGCATATGGTCTTTTTGGGTCCCTATTGCACTAATTCTCAAGTGCGGTCAGGAGGTGCATTTGGTCAAGTGCACATCTAGTGAGAAGGGAGATGCAGCTGTGCTGTAAGGAATTGGGTTGAATCTTTCCTGCTGAGCAGGCTTACTGGGGAAGAGCCATGTGCTGGATGTTGTAGAGGGAGACACCTGTGTCCAGGAAGCTGCCAGATCCAGTACAGAATCCACTACAGATTAGGGGCTGGCCTGCTGGAAAACAGCTCCATGGAGAGGAATTTGGGAGTCCTGGTTGACAAGTTAACTGTGAGTCAGCAATGTGCCCTCGTGGCCAGGAAGACCAATGGGCTCCTGACTGCAACAGGAGGAACGTTGCCAGCAGGTCGAGGGAGGGGATCCTGGCCTTCTCCTCAGCTCTGGGGAGGCACCTGGAGTATTGAGGGCAGTTCTGGGCTCCCCAGGGCAAGAGAGATATGGAGCTTCTAGAGAGGGTCCAGCGCAGAGCAACAAAGATGATTAAGGGACTGGAGCATCTATTATGTGAGGAAAGACTAAGCGAGCTGGGCCTGGTTAGCCTGGTGAAGAGAAGATTGAGAGAGGATCTGATCAACATGTACAAATACCCAAGGGGAGAATGTAAAGAGGATGGGGCCAAACTCTTCTCGGTGGTGACCAGTGACAGGACAAGGGGTAATGGGTGCAAGTTGAAACACAGGAAGTTCCATCTCCATGTGAGGAAGAACTTATTTCCTGTGAGGATGACAGAGCCCTGGAACGGGCTGCCCAGAGAGGTTTTGGAGTCGCCCCTGGAGATCTTCAAACCCGCCTGGATGCGACCAGGTGCCTCATGCTCTGGGTGTCCCTGCTGGAGCAGGGGCTTGGACTAGATGATCTCCAGATGTCCCTTCCAACCTCAACTATTCAGTGTGATTCTGTGATGGAAACATATGCATCCCAGTGGATTTCGGTAGGAACTAGACTCCTACATCACTCTGGCAGCCCGTATATCTATATGTTGGAAAGCAGTTTCCCTCCATGGTATTCTCTCTATGATATTAACTAAGAATATATTAACACCTGAATTCAAGCCCCATCCTCCACAACCCAGTTGCTCAGAGACCAGTAACTTTAACTGCTTCCTCTGCCCACCCTGAAGTTGCAGCTAATCTTTTCCAGTGAGAAAAAAAGAGGAAGGCCACAATCTTGTATGTTTTGGAATCTTGAAAGACAGCTTCTCAGGACTCCTCAGAGGTCTTGGAGTCACAGAGGAAAAAATAAAATGGAGAGGAGACAGCAAGGCACATTGCTGAGACTGTATTCACTAAGTCTTTCTCCCTTGGGAAGTGGTTATTGCTTTTAAGGTTTTACTTTTTTTGTTGTTGTTGCTCTAATCTTTCCTCAAATATTGCACATTGATGCAGGCAGAATCCTTGAGAGCAAAAGGAAAGACTGTAAGACTGTTCTTTTGGAGTCTTGGACATAGGCTGTACATACTACCTCTTTTCAGCAATTTAACTGGACACGATTTCAGCCATCGTGTCTATCTATCAGGTTCTTACTCGTTGTTGGCTGCCTTTCAGCTACTTGCCAATACTTTTGCTGGAGTTTGGGATATGACTGTGGAAGGAACGGTTCTTTGCTCTCTGGTCCCTGTTGAGGAAACCGTCATCCATCTGAGGTGGATTAAGAACTGGTTGGATGGCAGAGCTCAGAGGGTGGTGATCAGTGGTGCAGAGTCTAGTTGGAGGCCTGTAGCTAGCGGTGTCCCCCAGGGGTCAGTCCTCGGTCCAGTCCTGTTCAATTTATTCATCAATGACCTGGATGAAGGCACAAAGTGCTCCCTCAGCAAGTTTGCTGATGATACGAAACTGGGAGGAGTAGCTGATGCCCCAGAGGGCTGTGCTGCCATCCAGAGGGATCTGGACAGACTGGACAAATGGGAGGTGAAAAAACCCTCATGAAATTCATCAAGGCCAAGTGGAAGGTTCTGCACCTGGGGAGGAATAACCCCAGACACCAGTACAGGCTGGGGACTGATCTTCTGGAGAGTAGCTCTGCAGAGAAAGACCTGGGTGTCATGGTGGACGACAAGTTGACCATGAGGGAGCAATGTGCCCTTGTAGCTAAGAAGGCCAATGGGATCCTGGGGCGTGTTAAGAAGAGTGTTTCCAGCAGGTCGAGGGAGGTGATCCTACCCCTCTACTCAGCCCTGCTGAGGCCGCATCTGGAGTATTGTGTCCAGTTCTGGGCCCCACAGTACAAGACAGATGTGGAGCTGCTGGAGAGAGTCCAGCACAGGGCTACAAGGATGATTAGGGGCCTGGAACATCTGCCCTGTGAGGAGAGGCTGAGTGAGCTGGGCCTGTTCAGCCTGGAGAAGAGAAGGCTGAGAGGGGATCTAATCAGTGTCTACAAGTACCTCAAGGGAGGGAGTGAGGAGGATGGTGCTGGTCTCTTTTCACTGGTGGCCACTGATAGAACTAGAGGTAAGGGCCACAAACTGAAGCACCAAAAGTTCCACAGGAACTTAAGGAAAAATTTCTTAACAGTGAGAATGTCAGAGCACTGGAACAGGTTGCCCAGAGAGGTTGTGGAGTCTCCTTCTCTGGAGATCTTCAAAACCTGCTTGGATGTAGTCCTGTGTCACGTGCTCTAGGTGACCCTTTGTGTCTAGAGGTCCGGACTGGATGATCCCTAGAGGTCCCTTCCAGCCTTAAGGATTCTATGATTCTATGATCATAAGTTGAAATCCCAATCTGAAATCCCAAACAACCTGGATATGCCATTTTGTGGAGTCCTAACAGGGGAAGGTCTTCACTGATGCTTTAGTAAACAGGGCCAGCAAGTGGTTTAGAGTCACCAATAGGAATGCTGAGACACAAAGCTGAGCCAAGAGCAGGGAGCTTCAGCCTGTGAAGTCTAGGATGCATGCTGGTATGCCTCCAAGATCAACAAGAAACTTTCAAAGAAATCCAGTGCCTCCTAGAGATGGGGATGGCACCTTCCTCTGATGCATATTATTACTATTGTTATTGTTGATAATAATAACAACAATCTACTGCTATTACTACAATGGCTATTTTAAGAGGCCTTGGCAAAACGAATTGCATCTTGGTATGGAGTTGTAGGACATCCTGAAGGGACTCTTCCCTGCTTTGTGATCACATTTGGGATGATGCACGGGACTAGTGGCACAATATCCAACAACAAGAGGGTGAAAAAGGCTAGAAATATTCTCTGCTCCTTTAAGGAATATCATTATTATGGACATTTCTACTGGAACTAGCCTTTCTGGAAAAAATAGATAAACATTTAATCATGGAAATGTGTCAAGGTTTCACTGTCTGAAAGCAGACATAGCAAACACATGCAGGGGAATTGCCTAGGAGACCACTTACTGCATGGAAGAAAAAGAGAACAACAGAAGAATGTCATCAGCCATTGCCTGCTGGAGTCCCTGGTGGATTGGATCTGGCAAAAAGAACAGTCTTTGATAGTGTAAATGGCTCTGTCTCACATCTGCAAGCGTCAGGCAGTACCAGGTACTGATTGCCATGTGGGTCTGGTGCAATAAGGGGGCACTACCTAGGAGTGTGTCACATGGCTACTCTCCAGTTCTGTGAGGAGTAGGTAGGTGCTCCTGGCATAACATTTATCTCCTGATTACAGAACATCTTCTGCAAGTAACAACATCAAATTTCTCACTTTGGGCCTTTTGGGATTCACCATAAGTGAGGAGGGAGCTGGCCAATATCCTTTGTTGCCACTCTTCATAATTTTTCTAAGGTCAAGGCAAACAGGATTAGTATCTGAGGACTGGAAGAAGGGCAAAAAGTACAAGAAAGCAATCTGAGAAACAACAGTTCCCCTTAGTCTCTGGAAAGGGTAGAGCAAATTGCAACGGAAATCATTTAAAAACCAGAGGAACACTAAGGTGATAAGTAGTAGTCAGAATGGTATTATAAAGTGGAAATAATCCCTGGCCAGCCTGGTAGCCTTCTATAAGGAGATAACAGGCTTAGCAGGTGAGGAGAGAGAAGAGGAAGTTGTCTACCTTGACTTCAGTACACTTTCACCATTGACTCCCTTAATAACCCCATATACAAGCTGATGAAGCACAGACTACATGAGCAGACTGTGGGTTGGGAAAATTGTCAGAACTGCTGGTTTCAGACGGTAATGATTAGCTGTAGACCCAGTTGTAGGCCAGTCACTAGTAGTGTCCCCCCAGCCAATGCTGGCTGTTAATACATTAACATCTGATGATAGGACAGAGTGTACTTCTCAGTAATTTACGGAAGATACAAAGCTGGGAGTAGACACTAATACACATTATGGCTGCACTACCATTCAGAGAAACCATGGCAAGTCCCCAGAAATTAGTTGAGAATTTATTGAATTAACAAAGTTTTCCAATCCAAGATCATTCCATTGAAGGTAACAGGAATACCAGTGGAGGTGGTGCACATCTTTGTTTTGTGTTTCTCTGTTTTTCTCCCTCTCCAAGCAGGGACTACATGTTGAAATATTAATCCCAGAATACACTGCACAGTGTCTTCTGAACAAGATCCCACCAAGCTCCTCTTTCTCTGGTCAACATTCCTTGGACATGCCTTCCACAATCCAGATAAAATTCCACTGACTGAGGGGCAAACGTTAACAGCAACCCTGGGAGACAGGCCACTGATTTCTCCTCCTTCCTGAGAGGTATGGCCATGTTCCTGGTCAGGCTGCACAGATTCTGCTGACGCATTAAAAGCTCCCAGAAAAGAATGATTGCAGGCCTGGGCATAAATACAGGAGCATGTGCCATTTCCCAACTGGCCTTCTTCCTAGGAACTAAGCACTCCTTCATTTCATAATTGCAGAACTATGAACAAGCAGCAGTTCTGCGTACCTGCAGTTATCGCCAGACTGCCTGCCCTGTTACCTCACTCTGATTTATCTTTCAGAAGATGGTTTGTTTGTCACATGCATCTTGCAGGATGCCTGACACTGTGCAATTGCACAGAACATGTATCTCACTGAGACTCAGGCTGTGGAAGGGAAGGCATAGTATGCAGGTAGGCAGGAGGAAACCAAGGAGGAACCAGGCGTTTGATCTCTTGTATCCTTCTGTATGTTTTTGCAGTCTCTGTACTTCAGAAAATATTTTAGAAAAGCTCACTTTTTTCAGGGAATAATCATTTTTGGGACTTGTTTATTCAAGATTTATCAATATTCATGAAATCACATCTACACCCTAAGGGGCTCTCTACGCAGACACAAGCTTCCCTTCCTTCTTTGAGGAGGAGGGCTGGAATAGGTTGAACTAGGTTTCTTCTAAGTTTGTTCAGCCATACAACTCTACAAAAGACTGATCTCCTGCAATGATAGCAAGCCAGGTCTAATAGGGGTAGCTCCAAGGGCTAGTGCTGAGTGCCTAGTCTTATCTCTCCAATCTCTTATTTTTCTGAACTACCTAATAAGAGCATAGTATATCCACTTATCTGGGTTGGTGTGGCTCAAAGGATTCAATGGACCTTTGCCTGCTGATACTGTAGAGAATTTAGGCCAATGTCTCTGGGATATCAAACTGCCTTTACTTTCGTTTGAGTCAGTGAGCAGTGCAGTGTCACATGTGTTGAGGCCACATACAGCCCTACATAAACCATAGTAGAAGGGAGTAGAAAGATATGCTTGTAGGAATGCTGAGAACTTACCCTGTGCCTCAAAATTGCACAAGGACAGGTCCTCCATGTTACCTGGGAACCTCACTAAAGACATATCACCTGTCTCACTTGGAGAAACTGGGAAATGAGAGCCAAAACCCTACAGAACAAAGTCAGGTTTGTGAGGTTGCTTAAATACAGAGATTGCAACATGGTCCGAACACAGACAAATCACACCTAGGATGAATTCAGCCCATAATCTAGAAACTGACCATCTCCTGTGGCAAGCAAATGAAGGGTGTAGCCCAAGGACCTATTCATATTCTGTCACCTCCCCTTCTGTCTGTTCACAGTAGCACAAGGATGGTTTCATATCTGATCTCATGAGTCTGAGGAAGAGAGAGGCAGTCAGTCTACTGCAGAATACCTGGCCTGTAACAATCACATTTCTCTTATGAAAGAGATTTAATTTCAGAATCCATGGTCCATTGGACAGTCTAACTGGATTGCATTTGATATTTATTAAAAACTTATATTTGAATGTACCTGTGTAACTGTCTTTGCTTATTATTATCAGCTCTTTCAAAGTACCTATCTTTCACTCACATCTAATATGGTTTGATACCACATCTGCTAATAAGGCCTGTATGTTTGCTGCTGTAAGTCTATGTTTATCTGATTTCTCCCTGAGTTTCCACAGATTTCCACAGAGTTCTTCTTGCTGTTCTGCCTTGGCTAATGTACTTTCTTCTAGTAGCTTGTGTGTCACAAATGATACATGCATATGCAGCACCTACTGTGCTAGCCATCTCTTATGGATTAATAAATGAAGTCTTGAAGCCCATATGCATCTTGCTATCACCTTTAGAAAAGGAAGGAGAATAATGAGAGAGAGAGAGAATAGGAAGGAACAATATGAATGATAAGAAAGAAATGCCCTGGGAGATTACGGTGCTCTTCTCTTTAGATAGAAAACTATTTGTTATTATTATTCTATTACAAGAATTGAAATTTTCTATGTTGTACACTGTACTTGCATTTTCAAGTCAATGTTTATTCTGTTTTGCTAAGGTGTCACAGTGAAACCATTACCCTATGTTACCATATATGAAGAATACAAGCAGCATCACACTTCAGTAACCTGAACTCTGCTAAACCCAGTGACATTGTGGACCCAAAGGACTCAGAGAACAACTACACTGCATTGCCAACAGAGATAGACAACACGTCCAGAGGAGAGCTTACAGTGTGTCAATCCCCACCCACAGATCCCGTTTACTTTCCACATGCTGCCTAAGCTGTGGATTTTTGTTTTGTTTTGTGGTTTTTTTTTTTTTGGTGTGTGTGTGTTTTTTTCACAAATAAACTTTTTTTCCACACCTAATAAAAATCGTCCAAGCTAAGTCACCAACTTTGACCAAAAGGGTAGAGTTCCCTTGGCAGTGGGTGTATCCTACTCTCTATGTAGGTTTCTCTTTGGCTTTGGGCTTGGGCTTTGGGCCTGGTCATGATAACAGTTACTTAGGGTAATTGCTTGGGCTCCTTTTTTCTTCTCTATAACATTGCAAACTCTTCTGGGTGACAATAGCCTCTAGTGGAGCTACACATTTTGTATGGTAGATAATGAAATGTAATGAGAAATGAATTGGGAGAGTGAAGCAGATATATTATCAAGCAGGAGCTACAAGATAAGGCAAACCTATGGAAAACCATGCTATGGTTTCCTCTACAGCAACAATTTAGCCTGTACTATACCTTGCAGGATGTTTTTGAAGTGATACTTTGAAAAAATAATTTGAAGCCAAAAATTTGTGTGCTACAACAGTACAAATGAATATCCTTAGCTTATGGCATTTTGCAACCATTTGTGGTTTATGATAAATATAGCCAATCAGCAAATCAAAGGCTGGGATAAACCACAAACTTGTCTATACAGTATGCGTTTGGCAAGCTGAAGGTTTGCCTCAAGCTACGGATAGCTACAGTTTGCCAGTGTTATACAACAGATTACTTCTGAGGAGACGTGTTGCTAAAACTGATCTGCATGTTGGATGTGCCAGGGAATACCATACCACACAGTGTAAATCCAGGCTGAAAGGACTGGAGAGGAACTTACTGGTTTCAACTTCAAACCACACACAAGATAACATCTTGGGATGGTTCACTATTTATCCTATATTATTCTTCTAACTGCATTTAGTGAGGAAATGGGTTATTGTGGCCCAGATTTTAAATACTTGATTAAATTCAGTAGAAAATTGAGGTGTTTCTCTAGCAATGGCTATATAGCAGTATTTTCTCACAAAATCTCTCTGTGTATGTGTACAGCTGTGGCAAATGCGTACACCAGTAAGCCATACAGCAACTAGCTCATTTAAAATGTAAAGACTGGTTCTCTCTCTCAAAAGATTCTTGGTGCAAAATGAAATTAAAACTGGTAGTTACTTTCATTAATTACTCCTTGCTGTTGCTGCTTTCTCATTGCCATGACACTGTTAAGCACAGGCTGTGCACACAGCAATTAGACGGACAAGGCTGAAAGTTTCCCAGGTTTCCCTGGGATTGAGGCAAGGCTTGAAACAACCTGGGGAACTTGGCGCCTTTTTGAAGACTGGCATGACATTTACTTCTTCCCAGTCCCCAAACTGCTCTTCTGATCACCGTGACATTTCAAGGATGATCAAAAGTGACCTAGCAATGACATCTGCCAGCTCCTCAGCCCTTGTGGGTTCATCCCATGGAATACTTGCTGCATGCCCAATTTGTCAAAGTGATCCCTAATGCAATTTTCCTCTGCCAAGGGAAAATCTTCCTTTCTCCAGACTTCCTCCCTGGTCTCCTGGGTCCAGGATTGCTGAGGGCTAGTCTTACCAGTAAAGGCGGCATTCAGTAACTTCAGCTTTTATGTGTCCTTTCTCACCAGGGCTCCTGTCACATTCAGCAGCAGGCTCACATTTCTCTTTCTGTTACTGATTCATTTAAAGAAGCCCTACTTGCACTTGACACCTCTCCTGATTAAACTCCAGGTGGGTCTTGCCCCATTCCCACATACTTGGAAAACATCTTTATATTCCTCCTAGGTGATTTGTCCCTGCTTCAACCTTTTTCACCCTTCCTTCTTCTGTTTGAGTTTTACCAGGACCTCCTTGCTTACCCATGCAGGTCTCCAGCCCATTTGCTTGACCTCTTGATTATCGGGATGGGCTTTTCTTGAGTTCAGAGGAGGTGATACTTGAATATTGACAGCCTTTATAGGGCCCTATCCTATGGCATTCTTCCAAGCAGATCCCGGGAAAGGCCAAAGTTTGCTTTCCTGAAGTTCAGAGCTGTGATCTGGCTTTTTGCCTTGCTCGTGTCTTACAGGATTGTAGACTCCACCATCTCACGGTCACCGCAGCAATGGTTGCTCAGCAGAGTCAGGGCATGTACCCAGATTTTGACGGCTGGGTCAGTGTGAGGGCAGTCCTGGCACCATTCCCCAAAAAGCTATAAGCGGGCTCCTAGACAGAGAAGGTGTTGGAGAAAATAAGAGATTAATGATGACAATGGATAGTAATGAAAAACAATTCTAAAAGCATTCTTTTCAAAGTCAAAAGATCATTTCTAGAGCAATTAAGCATTTAATTAAGCATTCTAAAACAATTATCATTTCTAAGCAATTAAATAACTTTTTGAAAGGGAAGTGTGTACATCCTCTGCTGGGTGATAGAATAGACAGCCTTTGGTTTCTTATTGCAGATCAACTAAGGAATAGAAGGCAAAGGATGAGCAAGGGCGCATCTGGTGATGAGCTGGAGAGCCCCACCTGTCCATATTGAGTTGGGGAGATTCTTCATGTAGGACATGAGTTGAGGAGAATCTCTGTGTAGGACATGACCTGTGTAGGAGCTGCAGGAAGACAATTTCTTTCCAATCAAGTTGGCATATTTCATATTAGAGACCATGAGGGCTTGGTTTTAAGCCAATTCTAGTGTGACTGTTCCTCTTGTGCAATACCAGGCAGGAGCCATGGGAAGCAATCTGCACTGCTTGCATTTAGAGGGTCTTCCAGGGATCTTTTTAGAAGCAACTTTTTTTGCTAAAACTATATATTTCTTGAGTAAATACATGGAAAATAAAGGGCAGAGAGCGAAAATGGCAACCCTGAAATACAAATCCATTACATGTCCAAATTCTTGTTCACATTAGAAGTGGGGATTAGATCAGAGGGATATGCCCATCACAAACCTCTGAATAGTTGTTTCAGTGAACAATATCTTTAAAAACCTTTGGTCTGAGCTGTTAAAAAGCACTGACAGTGCTGTACAGAAGTCTGCATATCTTGTATACCCTGCAGACAAGAGGGGAAATCTGGATTATGCTGCTTGGGTTTCAGGGCCTTCTAAGGATCATACAGGCAAAAATAGCAAAGAAATGACCCTGTGTAGAAGAGCAGCACTGATGCCTTCTATAAATGTGAAGGGCAATTTCTGCATGATTAATGTAAAGCAGGTAAACAAATAGATGTATTTCTGACAATTGCTCATTCTGAAACACTTCCATATTTTTCAGCTAAATTCTGGCAGAGGAGATCTCAGGAAGACAGGGGAAAGAGTCCAGCCATTGAGCTGTGCACACTTGCCAGTGGTTCATTGCAGGGAAGGATGGAGTTGGGTCTTGTGCACAGACCCATCCGTAACCAGAGGAAATGCAGACCTGAGATTCTTTTCTAATGGAGAATCATGCAGGTGCTATGAGATGTGTTTCCAGGTGCAGACTGTCCCTGGTGGGTCCTGTGACACTGGTGTGCGTGGCCATGCTTTACAGCAGCCACCTGTAGAAGCTGCTGCTAACCGAACTTGAATATGTTTCACAGGCAACTTCAGACATATGTTTTAAAGTATGGAGGATACTGAAGGATATATACTGTTCTAACCAAGGAAAAAGTTCCTTACCTATTCCCCTAGCTATGGTCATTGGTGTGGCTTGGGCTGGCTCTACAGAACCAGGCAGTGAATGCCATACCATAAAAATAACAATAATGTCAATAATGTCTCTGAGAAGGGAGGCACACATGAGTAAGCCACCATGGTATTAACACACTGGCCCTGCAAGAAAGGGAGGTGAGGCTGAGAGAGCTGAGAGATGGCAGAACTGCCCATGCTAGGATGTCCCACAGCAACACTGCACTGCCAAGAGACACAGCAAACCAGAGCTATGAATTGTAACAGACCCTCTGGGAGTCTGAAGGAGTAGGTTAAAAAGGCTTGGGTCCTCAGGTGCCTATTTCACCTGACCACTGCTGCTTTTGGAAGGAGCAGAGGCACAACAGAATCTAATTCTTGTCCCATAGTAATGGTCATTATATGAGTATATTTTTTAAAATCAGAGACCTTAGGTATGCTGCAGGACCAACACAGACACAAGTGTTCCTACATACCTTTGACAAAAGTGAGAACAACTAGACAAAAAAAACCAAAAGTGATATAAAATGAAACTAGAAGATTGTTTGTCATGGAGACACCATGTATGATAACAGGGAATTGTAAATCTTTCAATACATCAGATAACTGAGAAAGAGAAGCACTTCAAGGACTGTTTTTAGACAAAAAAAAATATTTATTTATTTATTTATTAAGAGAATAGTCTAACAGGAGGACTAGCAGTTTGTTGGCTAGATGATTTCTGTCTTTCAGTTCACCTGTTCAGGAGCACAAATTCGAATCCATGATCAGCTCTCACATGAAGTCAGATGAGGTGTCTCATAACAAAAGAAGTATTTCCTTTGCTGTGTCATGTAGGGTGTCATGTGTTGTAGGGTGGTGATCAGTGGTGCCGAGTCTAGTTGGAGGCCTATAGCTAGTGGGGTCCCCCAGGGGTCAGTCCTTGGTCCAGTCCTGTTCAATTTATTCCTCAATGACCTGGATGAAGGCACAGAGCGCTCCCTCAGCAAGTTTGCTGATGACACGAAACTGGAAGGAGTAGCCGATACCTCAGATGGCTGCGCTGCCATGCAGAGGGACCTGGACAGACTGGACAACTGGGCGGTGAAAAACCTCATGAAATTCAACAAGGCCGAGTGCAAGGTCCTGCACCTGGGGAGGAATAACCAGTACAAGCTGGGGACTAACCTCTGGAGAGCAGCTCTACAGAGAAAGACCTGGGTGTCATGGTGGACGACAAGTTGACCATGAGGCAGCAGTGTGCTCTTGTGGCCAAGAAGGCCAATGGGATCTTGGGATGCATTAAAAAGAGCGTCTCCAGCAGGTCGAGGGAGGTGATCCTGCCCCTCTACTCAGCCCTGCTGAGGCTGCATCCGGAGTATTGTGTCCAGTTCTGGGCCCCACAGTACAAGACAGATGTGGAGTTGCTGGAGAGAGTCTAGCGCAGGGCTACAAGGATGATCAGGGGCCTGGAACATCTGCCCTATGAGGAGAGGCTGAGGGAGCTGGGCCTGTTCAGCCTGGAGAAGAGAAGGCTGAGAGGGGATCTAACCAGTGTCTATAGGTACCTCAAGGGAGGAAGTGAGGAGGATGGTACTGGTCTCTTTTCAGTGGTGGCCACCGACAGAACTAGAGGTAATGGCCACAAACTGGAACACCAAAAGTTCCACAGGAACTTAAGGAAAAAATTTTTAACAGTGAGGGTGTCAGAGCGCTGGAACAGGCTGCCCAGAGAGGTTGTGGAGTCTCCTTCTCTGGAGATCTTCAAAACCTGCTTGGATGCAGTCCTGTGCCACGTGCTCTAGGTGACCTTGCATGTGCAGGGGGGTTGGACTAGATGACCTCTAGAGGTCCCTTCCAACCTTAAGAATTCTATGATTCTATGATGTACCACTACAAAGTCATCAGGCTTTGTCTGACGTTCATTTAAACTGGCTCAGAATTCCACTCTTTTCCTCCAACCCTAGTGCTGCTATTTCTTCATGTGTAGAGCATTGTAACTTCCTCTTTTTGATGGAAAAGAGAAAAATCACTTGATATACACGTTTATTCCAAGGCTGGTTATAGCATGACAAGCTCCCTCAAGCAAGGAGCAGTGTAGAGCCACTTTGTCCCAGGAGAGCAAACCAGGTCTCAAAAATCTCAAGTCTGAGCTAACTCCAATCGGAACATATCTGACCTCACCAATCCTCAGTGGACTATTACCTTGGAAGACTAAAAGAAAGAGATAGTTCCTTGTACCCTCTTTCTTTAGCTTCTCACAGCTTGCTGGAAACAAGGAAATACATGCACTACCCCTCCCAGCAGCCAACCATAATCTGCACAGCAAATTATGAACTTATATATTCATATACATTCACGCACAAGCAGGGACTTGATAGTAAACAGACTCATTCCAGACCTGTTTTGAACACTGCATGTGTAATGAGCTGGCAAGAATCTGGATGTCTTGACTTAATATCCCCAGCTCCTACTATATCAACAGAAGGCATTCCCCAAGATCTCCTTCTTCAGAGAAGCTCATCAGATTATTTCTAGTACATGGCCACATAATAAGTTTCCGTGCAGCAACTCTTTATGAGATACAAAGGACTGGGGCATGCATTCCTGAGAAGATAATCACACCAGTATTAGGGCCTTGCAAGCACCATGGAGAGCAACTCGCTGTAACGGGAAACAGAAGGAAGAAAGAGAAATTCTTCTGTTTTATACTTATTTCTACCACCATCCCCCACTATGCTATGAATCACAACTGCAAAACTATACATCTTCATTCCTTAACACAAAGCCAGAAAAACACATGCAATAAGCACATTTAGGTTTTTTAGTATATGTTGTTAATTTTTTTTTCATCTGTTATTGTAAAATAGTAGCTGAATCTTTATCAACAGGAGACTGTGTATAGTCCTTTTATAGACTTTATAGCTTGGTCTCATTCCAGGATATGTCTTTTAAAAATAAAGCTAAAGGAAAGTGATACATACTGGATGGATAAAGAAATTCAGAGTTTTTTGTGATGCAATTTCCAAGTGCAAACTTACTACAGTTTTATATGAAAATCTCCTTGGAGAGATGTGAAAATGGCCATAGAGAGATGGCAGAATAATCACACACACAAAAGCCCTAGCAGCACAGAATTTGCTCATTCTGCCATTTCTGTAATAGCAGGTTGGAAATAATTCAGTGAGCAGACTCTTCCCAGTCACCAGAACTGTCTGGAGTAGAAGCTACTAATTACTATGCATACCCTCATATACACAGCCCAGACACTGCTTGGATCGTCTGCGTCTTTTTATTGCTTTCAGGATGCCAAACTTGATGTTACAGACTTGATGTTCTCCTTCCTGAGAAGAAGGTCACAGAACTTCACCCCACAAAAGCTTTTAATAATCTGGCCCTTTGTTTGTATATATTAGAGATACAGAAAAATTATAAAAGCAGCTCAGCTTGCAGCCTAAAAGCAATGTCAGCTTTTAGTGGTAGTCAGCTAAGAATACATTTTGCTACAAGGAAACGTGCACAATTTCAAGCAGAGCTTTCCACCCCTTGCGATCCATCAGCACTCCCTGCAGTGACAATGCTTTGTTCTCCTTAATTTTCCTTACAGGAGGGCAAGAACAGATCTCCAGCCTGGTCCTCACACAAATAGTGTTTTAAATCATTGCATCACAAATGTCACTTACACATTTCTTTAATTACTAAGGCTATCTGGAAAGGTTAAGATAAATCTGTACTGCTGTACAGCACCATGGTGGCTAACCATGACTGAGCAGCAATATGTCATGAGATATACGGTATGAACAGGAAGCTTCACCTTTGGAAAAGGTTGGAAAGAAGATGGCGCATGCACATACCCTATGACTCCAAGGAGCAACCTTGAAGTATTCCCCAAGATCCAGGCTTTTGTCCAATTATCTTGTTTGCATTTTCAACTGTATTTCTGCAAAAACTCTTCCATTTTCTTCCTAGATCTGGTTATTTGGCGACAGCAAAATACAGCACTGGTAGCTGACTCACCTAAATGGGAAGTGTTGGTTCAACATTACAAGAACTTTGAATAAATCCAGTTGGTGTGCTCACCACTTGCAGAGGAAGCGGCTATTTAGCCTGAGTGAGGGCTAAGAATACTTGGCCCAAGGTCTGAAAGGAGAAGAAGGCATCCCATAAGTATTTATGAACATTCTTTTCTGAGTTACACTTGCATAGCAATGAGTGTGATACTATAGGCTCCAGATTTTGAGTGATAATCTTGACTAAATGAAGCTGATTAAAAAATTTCCTGTTTGCATGCAGGATTTTCTTTTGTATGTTAAGACATCAATGAAAACTACTCACAGAATATCTAAAACTGCTGTACTTGCAAGTGCTGCCAGTGGCAAAATAGAATTGCTTCAAATATAACAGTTTCCCATCCATGAGTTTCCTGCTGTGCATTACTGGGGAAGTTCATGTTGCTACCACTGAGACACAAAACAACACAGATTGAAGGGCATGTTGCTGGTCTCCAGGAAACCTGCTTAGCTTCAGAGAAACACACTGTACAATTAAGGACATAGATCAGCCAGATACTTCATTTTTATTTGGATTGACATCTCACTTTACAAGGGCCATCCTACTATGAGTAAATCAGGTACTGCTAGTGGATTTAACTTGTGCACTGGCAATCACTCATTTTCAAAGACATCTTTACTGGTTTTCAATAGAAGCTTCTTATTTCTCAGTGACATTTTTCTACTGCTGTTGGAGAACAACCAATCCTGTACCAAATTTTCTAATCGTGAGGTTGTTACTAGTAACACACCTGCAAAGACTTTTAACCTGGAAAAGGGAGACTTGCCATTCAGCACAAAATTTTCCTTTAGCTTAGCATGTGACAACCCTTTAAGGCCATTTTAACTTCTTCAGAGAAGTGGGAGAAAGCATTGGTCCATGGTTTTCCTGATGCTGCTACCTAATTTTGCTGTTCCCTTCAGTTTAAGGAGGAAAAGGTGTCCAGGCACCTTTGGATATCTCCAAGGACAGAGACTTCAAAACCTGTGGGCAGTCTGTTTCAGCGCTCTATCATACTCACAGCCAAGAAGTTTTTCCTCCAGTTCATATGGAATTTCCTGTGCTTCAATTTGTGGGCATTGCCTCTTGCCCTACCACTGATCACCACTAAAAATAGTTTGGTCCCATCCTCTTGACACCCTGCCTTAAGATATTTGTATATGTTGATAAGATCCCTATCAATCAGCTTTGTTTTCTCCTGAGCAGGCCCAACTTCCCCGTGTACAAGAGATGCTCTAGTCCCCTAGTAATCTGGACTCTGTGTAGTAGTTCTGTGTCTTTCCTATACTGAGGAGCTACAACCTGGACACAGTACACCAGAGGTTGCCTCACCAGAGCTGAGTAGAGGGGCAAGATCACCTCCCTTGACCTGCTGACAATGCTCCTCCTATTGCACCCCAGGATACCACTGGCCTTCTTGGCCACAAGGGCATGTTACTGCTTCATGGGCAGTTTGTTGTCCACCACAACCCCCAAGTCCTTCTCAGTAGAGCTGCTCTCCAGGAGGTCAATCCCAACCTGAAAATATCCATATGTATCTTTTCTTATTAACAGCTGTCAGTCTGATTTGCTGGTTTAATGACAAATTTGTGTTTTCTTTTCAGTGTTCTTCAAAATGGAAGACAAAACTCTGTTCTTGATGAACTGGAATATTATACAAGGAACGGAAGATACTTGATTACTTGAAGTCCTGAGACCATGGTATAGGAAGATCCCATTATCAGTATAATTACACTGAGAGTGCATCTTCTATGGGCCATGACTCTATCTGCAAATACAGAACAAGAAGTAGTTCCTGGTCCAGTGTTTTTAAAACTGAAACAGAAGACAAGATATGAAAAAGAAAAGACAAGAGAGCATAAAGGAACAATAAGAAACAATACAGGCACCAGCTTCTTGACAACTCTCAGGCTAAGCATCTAGGTTCACCATGGCCCAGCTGGCAATAAGACTCCAGCTTCTTAGAATCATAGAATCATAGAATCATAGAATGTTTAGGGTTGGAAGGGACCTCTAGAGATCATCTAGTCCAACCCCCCTGCATACGCAGGGTCACCTAGAGCACGTGGCACAGGACCGCGTCCAAGCGGGTTTTGAAGATCTCCAGAGAAGGAGGCTCCACAACCTCTCTGGGCAGCCTGTTCCAGTGCTCTGTCACCCTCACTGTTAAAAATTTTTTCCTTAAGTTCCTGTGGAACTTTTGGTGCTTCAGTTTCCGGCCACTTCCTCTAGTCCTATCAGTGGCCACCACTGAAAAGAGACCAGCACCATCCTCCTCACTCCCTCCCTTGAGGTACTTATAGACACTGATTAGATCCCCTCTCAGCCTTCTCTTCTCCAGGCTGAACAGGCCCAGCTCCCTCAGTCTCTCCTCGTAGGGCAGATGTTCCAGGCCCCTGATCATCCTTGTGGCCCTGCGCTGGACTCTCTCCAGCAGTTCCATATCCCTCTTGTACTGTAGAGCCCAGAACTGGACACAATACTCCAGATGTGGCCTCAGCAGGGCTGAGTAAAGGGGCAGGATCACTTCCTCTGCTGGAAACACTCTTCTTAATGCACCCCAGGATCCCATTGGCCTTTTTGGCCACAAGAGCACACTGCTACCTCATGGTCAACTTATCATCCACCATGAACCCAGGCCTTTCTCCGCAGAGCTGCTCTCCAGAAGGTCAGTCCCCAGCCTGTACTGGTGTCTAGGGTTATTCCTCCCCAGGTGCAGAACCCTGCACTTAGCCTTGAATTGTATGAGGTTTTTCACCGCCCAGTTGTCCAGTCTGTCCAGGTCCCTCTGGATGGCAGTACAGCCCTCTGGGGTATCGGCTACTCCTTCCAGTTTCGTGTCATCAGCAAACTTGCTGAGGGAGCACTCTGTGCCTTCATCCAGGTCATTGATGAATAAATTGAACAGGACTGGACCAAGGACTGACCCCTGGGGAACCCCGCTAGCTACAAGCCTCCAACTAGACTCTGCAGTGCTGATCACCACTCTCTGGGCCCTGCCATCCAGCCAGTTCCTAATCCACCTCACTGTGCACTCATCTATCTCACACTTTCAAAGCTTGCCCAGGAGGATGTTGTGAGGGACGGTGTCAAAAGCCTTGGTGAAGTCGAGATAGACGACATCCACCACTCTCCCCTCGTCTATCCAGCTGGTCATTACATCATAGAAGGCTATCAGGTTAGTCAAGCAAGATTTCCCCTTGGTGAATCCATGCTGACTACTCTTGAGCACCTTCTTGTCCTCCATGTGCCTGGAGACAACGGCCAGTATGAGTCGTTCCATCACTTCTCCAGGGACGGAGGTGGGGCTCACTGGCCTGTAGTTGCCTGGGTCCTCCTTCTTGTCTTTTTTGAAGACTGGCGTGACATTGGCCTTCTTCCAGTCTTCCGGCACCTCCCCCGTTCTCCAGGATCTTTCAAAGATGATGGAGAGCAGCTTAGATATGACCTTTGCCAGCTCATGCAGCACTCTGGGGTGCATCCCATCAGGGCCCATGGATTTGTGGGTATCGAGGTTCCTTAGGTGCTCTCTGATCCAATCTTCCTCTACCCAGGGCAGGTCTTCCTCTCCACCAGCTTCTTCTCTTGTCCCTAGGGCCTGGGGCTCTAATGGGCTGCCCTTGGTAAGCACCGAAGCAAAGAAGGCATTGAGCAACTCTGCTTTTTCTGTGTTATTTGTAACCAGGGTGCCCATCCCGTCCGCCAGTGGACCCACGTTTTCCCTGATTTTCCTTTTGCTGTTAATGTATTTAAAGAAATTTTTCTTGTTATTTTTAATGTCGCTTGCCAGCTTGCCTTCCAGACGTGCCTTAGCTTTCCTTGTCGCATCTCTGCACTCCCTGACTATGTTCCTGTATTTCTCCCAGGGGGCCTGTCCTTTTTTCCACATTCTGTATACCGCTGCCTTCTGCTTGAGCATTGCCACAAGCTCCCTGCTCATCCACACAGGTCTCCTGCCCCCTCTGCCTGACTTCTTACACACAGGAATGCACTGTTGCTGGGCGTGGAGGAAGTGCCGCTTGAAAACTAACCAGCTCTCTTGGGTCCCCCTGCCTTCTAGAGCTCTAGCCCATGGGATTCTACTGAGGAGGTCTCTGAAGAGGCTAAAGTTGGCCCTCCTGAAGTCCATGATTGCAAGGCTACTTACAGGCCTGCCTCCTCCTTGTTGGATCCTGAACTCCACCAACTCATGGTCACTGCAGCCGAGGCTACCCCCCACCTTAACATCCCCTACTAGGCCCACCCTATTTGATAGCAAAAGGTCCAGTAGTCTACCTCTCCTCGTCGGTTCCTCCACAACCTGCGTCAAAAAGTTATCGTCGACGCTCTGCAGGAACCTCCAGGACTGCTTGTGCCTGGCTGTGTTGTCCTTCCAGTTGATGTCAGGATAGTTGAAGTCCCCCATGAGAACCAGGGCCTGTGACCATGAGGCAATATCCAGCTGACTATAGAAGGCCTCATCAACCTCTTCATCCTGGTCAGGTGGCCTGTAGCAGACACCCACCACAGTGTCTCCCACATTAGCCTGCCCTCTAATCCTTACCCACAAGCTCTCAACTGGCTCATCCTCCACTCCCAGGTTGAGCTCCATGCATTCCAGTTGCTCTCTCACATAAAGAGCAACTCCACCACCTCACCTTCCCAGCCTGTCCTTCCTAAAGAGCACATAGCCTTCCATGGCAGCGCTCCAGTCGTGTGAGCTATCCCACCATATCTCTGTGATACCAATAAGATCATGACGCTGGGACCGCGAATCCTTGTAGGCAGATGATGGACTCCTTGTAGGGAGATTTGTTTCATCTAATTCCTCTATACTGTACGTACTTTTCCAGTGGCAAAAATAGGTGGGAGATGAGAGCTTTCATGTGGGCATGCCTCCCGCTGCAGGGCAGGACAAACTTTGAGCTCATAACGTTAAAGGCAGAGAAGTTTTCTCTGTCTATGTTGATTTTGAAGAAGACATGTATTACAGCATGAAGAAGCAGTCTTTGTCTTTGAGACACTTCCTAAGAAAGGAAATGCATTTTACTTTTGTCAAAGCAGATATTTTCTTCAAGAAATACAAAATTAACTCCTCCTGTCAAGTACCATGTTAAATTTAGAAGAGATTTTTTCCTCACTCCTTTTTTGTTCCCTTTCCCTTTCCCTTCCCTTCTTCCCTATTGCAGCTAGATGGCTTACAGAGATTAACATTCTGGGGAAAAAAAAGTGACTAAACACACACTTTCTGGTGACACCATCCTGGCAGGTAGGGTTAGGCTGATGTGTTCCACTCTTCTAACGATGACTCTAGCTAGAAGAATTTCCTGTTTGTTTTTTCTTTTCCCTCTCTGAAACATTGCTCAGACACCAAAGAAGAGAACATGGCAGTATGGATGTTACTGGCAGGGGTACTAAACCATGGAGACACTTCAGTTCAACCTGCTTTTTTGCTTGAAGACCATATTTTTTTTTCCCGTGGTTGTCTTTAACAGATATGACATAGGACATTTCTACACGCTGCACTTGTACTTGCATCATACAGTTCTGTATTGGCAAAAGAAGGAGAAAAACAAAAGGCAAAATAGGAGAGCAGGAAAGAAAAGAGGTGTGTGGGGGGTGTGTAAAATGACACAAATAATGGGTACTTGGGGTTGTTTTCTTTTCCTGTGTGCTTACTTTCCCAGCCTTCAGTTTCCTGCAGTTCAGTGGTGTGACATAACCCCTCCCACATATGCTACAAAGGAGAGTGAATTAGAGCTATAAGGTAGGCATTACTAACAGCACACCAGTTAATGTCATTTAAGGTTGTGTCCAGCAGAATGATGGTAATATACTACTGTTGACAAGATATTCAATACTCAAGATATAACCTAAAATGTCAGGTAGGACATTCTGGTGTAGCAGCGCCCCTTTAATTAATGACATCACATCTGGATCTCAGCAGATGTGCCTACTATCGATGTATCAACATTGATTTATGTTGCACTGTTTCACCATCAGGCACCCTGTGATAGGAGGAAAAGCCCAGCATGTGGGCTCCCAGCACTGTCATCTCACAGGGACCCATCTATGAGCTGCCTTCAAAGGATCCTGTAGGCACAGGGCATTGAGCATCACACCCATTGTGCCGGTGGCACAAGATTTGGGTGCAGAATTATTGTCACAGAGCTTTCAGCATCACAAGAGATAAGCAGCTCAACCAAGCTACTTTCAAAATGCACGCTCTCCTTGCTGGAGAATCCACCTTAAGACAGAGAGGGTGACCTCTGCAGATGCCTTTTTCTTTCCAAAGACTACTGAAGGAGCCTAGAAAAATGTGTGACTAAATGCCTCCCATCAAGAAATACTCTCATTCCCAAGACAGTTGTTTATTTTACTCCCCTCCAGCACTGCCAGACCTGGGCAGAAAGATACTGATGTGAAAGAGAGCGACCACTTTCTGAAGACCCATGAGAATATCTGTTGTACTTCTTGTCTCAAAATTTTCAGGACTTGTCTTAAACTCCAACCAGGACAGCCCAGATTATATGAACAGTGATGAGGTTGAAAGTACAGAAAACATAACAAAATGTACTGGTAGTATTCACTTGCATAGGTAGTTGGGACCATGAAGGAGATAATAGGATCTAGAGTGGTGAATTATTCTGTATGGTGCATGTGAGAGCCAGATTTTCTTCACATAACAGGAAAACATATGCTCCAACTGCCAGATGAAAAGAAAGAATTCTTTGGAGAATCATTGTTGTGCTGAGAGCTGCGGAATGTATGTTCTCCATAGGAGTCCTGGTTGTTTTCTAGACTCCTGTATCTGAGTGAATATTTGGGTAGACATATGTCAAGACATTTGGAGGAATGCACCTTGCTAGTAATCCCTAAAGTGAAAAAATATAGCTTGTTGTCTAGTTTTGCTTGAACTTATTCATACACTAATCCATTTTCTAGCCTATTAAAAAGTCAAAGCAGAAACAAAGTCTGGATAAAGACTTGTGTGCTTGAAAATATAGATTTAAATAAAGCAACCCCCCAAAATCCCTTAAATAAAATGAAGTTTTAAATTCAAGAATATTCATATATGTCACATCAGTTATACAACTAGACATACTATCCTATCTTTTCAGACACATTTAAATTTTGGCATAGCTTTTGATGATCATTTTCATAAAAGTGTTTTTATAAAGACCTAGACCTTAATATTGAAATATATTCAAAACATATATTTCAATATAAATATACTGAAAAGAGCGTTTATCCCCTACTGTTTATTTTATTTGTCCTGTTCTGCGCTAGGATATCACTTTCTCTTTGTAGCACAGTATTTGGTTACAGACCCTCTAAAAATGGACCTGCCCCAAAAGCCAAGGACTGACGACCAGTGACATTAGCTATGGTCATGCAACAGGAGCTCAGAACTCGAAGGCAGGTCCTGAGCCCAGATGAATTTCCAGGACCTGCCTTTCCTTGGTGCTGGGGCCAGCAGGAGTAAAGGAGGAGGTCAGGAGACATGGAGAGTACATGCTCCAAGAACTAATTCCTTTGAAGGAATTGTTTAAAAACTTTTGTCCAAACCGTCACAAAAATTGGTATTTTCCCTTTTTTTTTTTTTTCTGTCTCTGTTCTTTTTCATGCTCCTTCTCTTTTGTCCCTTTCCCAGTCTGCTCCCCCTCCATTTTCCAGCTACTGCCTACGTAAAAGGAAATAAGAATCAGAGAAAGGGAAAGAGAACAACAGAGAAACAGAATATCCACCTCTGCCTCAAAATACAAAATATCTGGGGCTTTTAGGTCAATGATGAAAGTTTGGGGTTTTCACAGTTCAAGAGTCTATTTTAAGCAACATATATTCAGAGAAAAAAAAAAACTTTAAGAAATGATAACTCCATGTTGCTTTTGTCAAAGGTCTTAGTCAGTTTTCCCCATAATAGCCAAGCCTCCAGGCATAAGCCTGAACAATAATTTCTAACTGAGATTCTCAAAACCTATTTCCCATAGTTTTTATAATCAGAACTATCAGAATATGAGTTTCATTATGGTGTGCTGATTTTAAAGATCTAATTCCAATTTAAGTCACAAGAAGATCAAAGCAGATGCAAGCTGGTCTTTTAAAAGGCTTATTAACCAGGTGACAATCTCTAGAAACAATTTTTAGAAAGTCAAAGGCAAACACGGCCCCATCAAGATCTGGTTATTGCCTGCAATTGTAGTGCAGGGTTCATTCTGTTTTGTGTCTGTGTGTTTTTATGTGTTTTTGTTTTGTTTTGTTTGGTATTATCAGGTTAAAACCAATCAGATATTTCTTGGGATACTATTATGGCCATGCTACTGTTACTTGAGCATAACTGAAGATTAGAATCAGACTTTGAGTTGTTCGGCCATTTGACCTTTTTTCAGTCACTCTGCATTCTCCCTTGCAGAACTACTACAGATGCAAATGTCTGGTGGATGTAAAGATCTGCATGCTTTGGAAGGTGTCAGAATTCCAGTGAATTGTTGAGAAAGGCTGATATCAGATCTGTGCGAAGAACTTTGCGGTACAAAAGCCCCAGGGAGATAGATGGCAGTGACACAGGCAGTAGTAGAGCTTTATTCAGGAGGCTATGATCTCTCATCCTGTCAAGTGCATGCCCTGGCTTCAGAGGGGGCTTACATCCAGCTTAGATCTGATTAAATGAGAACTCTGACACCACAGAAGCAGAACCTAAATAGGTGAACCTTTAAGTTGCTAAAACATAACAAAAAAAGGAGAGTTTGATGTAGAGAGATCTGTTCTTCTACCAAAGAATATATAAAAATATTACTTTTTATTTGACATTATCATTTTGAAAAGTTGCACCCTTTTTTTAGCCAAACATTTTTTTCATTTTTGATTCCCCACTATTTTCCTTAGATGGATGTCTTCAATTACGTCATCTGACTGGGGAAGGTTAAGCAGCAGCATCTTGTTTTTTATGTATGTCAGAGACACACAAACAGCACAGAAAGGAATGTGCCTGTGGGAAAAATTGCTTGAGAAAGGGGAACTTAGAGAAAAACTAGGGCCCAACAGAAGTTATGGCACTACAGATGCTTCCTTGGCATGAGTTGCCACTTGCAGTATGGTTTGTATCTACCAAATCTACGATTCCGTCAGCAACACAATCTGCACTCCTAGCACATTAATAAGAGTAAACGACACCATGGCCTAACTCTGTTGTACTCCCTGTAGAGGACACACACACACATCCATCCCAAAAGTTACCTGCCTCCAAGATATGACCAGTCCTTAACAAGCATGCACTCTAGGTTTTTGCTTGACTATACCTTTAAATGAAGGTGAGAGATTTTACACCAATCAATAACAACATTAAGTATGACTAGAGTCAATCAAGCTCCACATAAATGTAAAAAAAAAAAAAAAGTGACGTAAGGAGGGAAGAAGTTAGAGGGAAGGCTCCATCGTAACTTCTGGGATGGGCTGGTGGGCTGAACCTCTTTCCTTAGGTCAGAACATAGCCTGAGGACACTTCTTGAGACTGAGAGTCTGCTCTCATCTTCTGGGGTCAGTAATTATGGCACATTTGTACATCAGAGCTAGCTAAGAAACCCACGCTGCAGTAGAGCATTTCCTGTAAAACATCCAAACCCTGCTCTGTAAATATTTCGTTTGAATAAATCATACTATCTGTGAACCCGACTAATTCTTTCAAAGGCATTTGAACCTATAGTCGACAGAGTGTTTGTGAATCTGGTGCTGCCAGAGTGGGGCCTTTAGCTACCACAGTATTGTATTTGGTGTCTCTGTTAAGAGAGGAGTCCAGCTGCCCTCAGTCCTTCTAACCTCTGAGGATTGGCTGGAATGCAAGGGGATTCACCTCTCACCAAATTTGCCCCTATTCAAACTGCAGCACGGCCCTACTCTTATGCCATCTTGAAACTAGCTTTTTAAGTAAACTTTATGCATGCTGTTTCTTACGAAAATGTTACAAGGATGATGGCTATGTGGCATGGGCAAAAAACAAGGTAATGTAATACATTTTCAGCGTTATGCATGCTGCCTTTGTAGTAGTCTAATTCAAATTGACCTATTACAGCTCTGCTCTCTAACCACATGCTAGGGCACCCGCTGCCATCTGCCACGCGTTAAGGTGATATATCACCGTTTTACCTCCAGAGCAAGACAAGCAGCAGGACTAGGCATGTGTGCCAAGAGGAGAGTCAGACACCAAGTGGTGATTCCCAAACACAGTCTTTGTTTGTGGTTTGAAATAAAGCTTAAGTTGGGCTTTGAGCGGAAAAAGAAAGATGAGAGTGGGGAGGAGGCTTCTGATGTTTTTTCCTTTGTGGCATTTAGGGTAAAAGTTCTTATAGTCTCTTCTGAAATACATCAGTGCAGGACATGTCCTGATCACCAGCATCTCTGCACTCTTCAAAACCTTCATAAGACCTCAGATTTTTAGCTGGCATTTTTTATCCTTTTTTTGTAGGTTTGTACCCTTTCTTTGAGTTGATTTGTAATTCAACAATCTACCTTTTTTTTCCCACAGTAGTTTAGCAAACACTAAAGACCTACTTCCCGCCTTTTCTTTGACAGACTGGTAGTTCTCTGCCTTTATTGCTGTAGGTGGGCAAGCCAGAATACTGTTTGTTTCTCTGACAATATTTCTTTCATATGCACATTTTTACTCAGTAAAAAATATTTTTATGTGCAAAGACATTCTGATGTATGTAGATGCATCACTGGGCTGAGCAACTGTGGGATCACAGAATCATAGAATCCCAGAATGGCTGAGGTTGGAAGGAACCTCCACAGATCATCTAGTTCAACCCCCTGCTCCAGCAGGGACACCCAGAGCACGTGGCACAGGGTGGCATCCAGGCGGGTTTGGAAGATCTCCAGAGGAGACTCCACAACCTCTTTGGGCAGCCTGTTCCATGGCTCTGGCACCCTCACAGGAAAGAAATTCTTCCTCACATGTAGATAGAACTGAGTTTCAACTTGTACCCGTTACCCCTTGTCCTGCCACTGGCCACCAGAGAGAAGAATTTGGCCCCATCCTCTCTACATTCACCCCTCAGGTACTTATACATACTGATCAGACCTCCTCTCAGCCTTCTCTTCTCCAGGCTAAACAGGCCCAGCTCGTTTAGTCTTTCCTCATACAATAGATGCTCCAGTCCCTTAATGATATTCGTTGCTCTACGCTGGACCCTCTTTAGAAGCTCCATGTACCCCTTGTAGTAGGGAGCCCAGAATGGCACACAATGCTTCATCAACAGATCCCAGCAACATAGCTGAAATGCACAAATGTTGAATCGGAGAGACCTCAGTTTATAGGATTTTAGTACCAGTTTGAAGGGACTGTAACATTCTATTCTCCAGGAGCAGCACAACTTCTGGGTTGTATAGACTCTTACCTCCAGCTTGGTATGACTTCTCCTATTGAACTTTTTTTTTTTTTTTTTTTTTTTTTTTTCCAGCTATTCCTCCTTTCAGTGGAAGGGTGCTGTGCACTGTGCTCTGTAATCAGTATATTGCTACTGACACAAACAGAAGGAGAACCTGACCATGCTGGAAGTCAAACTCGGCCACAAGCAATGGGGTGGGAGAGCAGTGTGGGGTATTCGGGGCGGGTTTGAGACAGCATTGCATCTTTATTCAATTTCTTGGGGCAAAAACCTGGAACATACAAAAACCTCTTAAACTTTTGTTCTCTCCCCAGAATGTCTATGACTTACAGAGGAAATCTATGGGAGTTTGATCTTTCCAAAATTCTGTGTGACTTGGGATCCCAAAAGGTCATAGTTTGTATGCAAATTCTTGCCTTTAAAAGCAAAAGATTATACTGCTCTTAGCTCAATTTTTTTCATTGAATGTGTTCCTGAAGGATTTTAGGTTTTCTTGCCCAGGCCTCAGTATTTCATACATCTACACTGATCTTAGTGAGTTGTAGTGAATATCAATCCAGTCTTTAACTTTCTGTGCTAATTAGAAAAATAAATTGCCTCCGCCAGAATTTTATGATATGTTAGTCTTCTCAAGCTAGTTCTCTCCCTTCCTTAGAATGATGAGAGATCTCAGGGTCATGTCTACAGCATAATGAGTACTATGCAGTCCTGAAAATTTGCCATTTCATAGAATCATAGAATCCTTAAGGTTGGAAGGGACCTCTAGAGGTCATCTAGTCCAACCCTCCTGCACACGCAGGGTCACCTAGAGCACATGGCACAGGGCCGCATGTTTTGAAGTGGGTTTTGAAGATCTCCAGAGAAGGAGACTCCACAACCTCTCTGGGCAGCCTGCTCCAGTGCTCCGTCACCTTCACTGTTAAGAATTTTTTAAGTTCCTGTGAAAAAATTTGGTTAGGTGTGACAAATGGCATTTATGATCTTTGGAAAACATGGATCCAATGAAAAGCAATTAATACTTCAGGAACTCACTTGTGTGTGATGGTTTGTGGGTAGAAAATTTCAGCTTCCACTGCTTTCTCTTTCCCCTCAAATACTATCCAGGTTTTATCTTGGCCGTGACACATTTCTTGGTTGGTTGATGATTTTGAACAAAGGACGACAGCTGAGCTTTTTCTGTTTCTGATTTTTAAATCAGCCACAAGAGGCAGCAGTTTGGCTTTATAAATCACTGATCAGTGACAGTGAACAATGTAAAGTGGCAGAGATCCAACAGGGAAACTTTAGTCATTGCATGTTTATAGTCTGGGTTTCCATGCGCATCTGAATTCTATAAATGTTCAGGTCTCCTGTATAACAGAAAGACTATGAAAGAAAACCACAGAATTTTATTTGCTATGTGATCTGTTTGGCTATGTGCTGTTCTTCATTTCCTAATGCTTTATAGGGTTCAACAGAGTATTTCCAATGTCCCAATGTCCCATTTTTTAAAAAGGTCCATATAAGAAAGAACATATAATCACTCTGATTTTGTTTAAGAACACATTTTTTTTGTATCTATCTACGGCACAATAAAACATATGCTACTTGTTAAAAATGTTGTGAGGCAAAGCTCATGAAACATCCGCTCAACTGGCAGAATATGGCATAGTTAATTTTATTATGATTATGCTAGCATTAAAATGCAGTTAGAATAAAAACAAACATGAATCCTGTTCATCCTAAGAACTTCATAAAAAAGGTACTAAGCCTGAAGGACAAGCTAATTTTCTTTTAATTGTTCACAGAAATACTGTGTTCACAATAAGCCATACATGTATAATTTTCAAAACCCTATGGATTTCTTGTAGTAACCTGTTTAGTTGTAACTCTGGATCCAATCTCCTAAAATGGCTTGAGTTTTGGCAGAAGCTAACAATTTCCAAAGTCATCTGGGAAATTCTGGACCAACTTCTGCACTGTGATTCCGTACTACTACATTCTATCTTAAGTGGATGCTTAGAGCAAGCTATACAAAGGAAAACAGCATGAACATCAGAGTACACACCAATCCCTGGGAATTAAGGTGGTCAAATAGACCTCATGGGACTCATTAATAAGTCTCATTTTTTTTGTTGTTGCTCTGCTGAATTCAAGATTCTTACGATTTTTGAATAAATACGTATTACTTCTAAATTTTGGTCATATAATCTAACAGGCCATTTTCAGCCTTGTGACTGCTCAGTTTTCCAGTTTTTTGCTGTGGTGATTGGTTATTCTCAAAGTATAGCTGATTGCATGGGAGAATCTCTGCTCTCTAATCAAACTGGAGACTAAGGAACACAGTAAGTGATAAGTGGACAAACCCAGTACAAAGTCTTGAGACTTCTGGGCTGCTATTTTTCCTAATCTGCAGACCAGTGATATTGGTGGAAGATTTTCCCAGAACTCTAGGCATGCTGGGAAACTTAATTGCTTCATTTGTGTAATGGGAAACTGATTAAAACACGTGGTATATGGTATAGTTAATTATTATAATTATAGCTATAGTTAACTAAGGCCCTGAGTATGAGAAAGGTCTTGTGTGTTCTTTAAGAAAACTGCTTTTCTTTTGACCTTGGTGAAAAGAAACTATAGGGCAAACACTAGCTAGGGAAAATTCTGTTTTAGATAATGTCTATGACAGATGATCTATTTTGGTTGTCTCCCTTTTTGGGTTAAAGGTAGGAAGCCATAGGCAATCACATTTTATAACGTTCTTCGCCGAGGAGTCCCAGAAGGACCACCAGAGTCCAGCTTTAACCATGTTTGTCCTTTGCATTTTCCAAAGAGCAATAAGGTGGACATCTAGGCACTGGTCCTACACCTGTATTCAGTACTCCTCATAATCCCTGAAAGATAAGTTCATGGTTTGCAGAAACAGTTTTTTGTTTGCAGAATGTCTGGAGCAAATGCATCGACTATTTGTGCCATTTTGCAAATAGGGCATGTTTCTGTGTCCTTACAGGGGTTTCACGTGACACCTGATCAGGTGAAACCAGCACAGATGTGTAGGGAGTTGACATTTCAATTGTTTTTTCTAGATTCCTGTTTTCATGAGTGGGCTTTGCAAGCCACTCCAGCCAACAGCCTAGAAAGATGTATAGAGAAATGAGCACAGACGCATGGGTATAACACTGAATATTGCATGAGTTGTTAATTAAACTATGGATTTTGACATCCATTATTTAAGTATAAATAATAGCAGGTGAAGTCTCATATATTCATTTTGCTCAGAAAGCTGAAGGCTTTCTTTCATGGCAGACATCTCCCTGTCAGACTTTCTTTGCAACTTCCATGAGAAGAAATTGGCAGCGTGCAGGGCACTAGGGTATGGAAACAGGGAGAAAACAGAAGATATCTTTTTGCTTCTTCATTCAAAATTCTGTTTGGAAACCTGATTTCTTTCCAGATCTGATTTTTCCACTTTGCAGGGCTTATACTTTAGCAGAGGGAAAGTTTAGGAGCTAAGGAGTTGTTTTGTAATGTGTGTTGTTGTCTGACATGAAAAAGGATTAACTTGAGACAAGTTGAAATAGCAGGTTTGCACAAACAAAGCCTGCATCACAAATGCTCTCATTGAACCTTGCAATATGTTCTGTGAAAATCCAGCTCAGGGTACCCCATGCAGATGAAACAACGCAGCACTTTTCTATGTTATACCAAAACTTACGTGTTAGCATGAATTAAACTGATCTATTGCCCAATGACTGGGGAAATTTTTATGGAGCTAAGTACAAGAACTCAGGATTGTTCTTTACATGAAAATAGTGTCAAAGAGAGAATACATTATAGAATAAGCTGAATATGTCAGTGCCTTCAGCTACTTTTCATTATTATTTATTTACTCTAATCCTTAAAATGCAGCTTTCCCTGCATTATTTGTATGTGTGATTGCCTATAATTTGGTACTTAAAACATAGCCAGAAGACAAACAGACATTTACAACACAGTGTTAACAGCACACTGCTGGCTCACATTCAGTCGGCTGTTGACCAGCGCTCCCACATCCTTTTTTTGCTGCACAGCTCTCCAGCTGCTCTGCCCCAGCCTGTAGCACTGCATGGGGTTGCTGTGACCGACCTGCGGCACTTGGCGTTATTCAATGTCATACAGTTGGTCTCAGCCCATAGATCCAGCCTGTGCAGACCACTCTGCTGTGCCCTCCTAAGACCTACTACCCTCAAGCAAATCAAATCTTCCTCCCAGCTTGGTGTCAGCTGCATATTTGTTGAGGGTGCCCTCAATCCCCTGGGGAACACAGCTCGTAAGCAACTGTCAGCTGGATTTAACTCCATTCACCACTGCTCTCTGGCTCGGCCACTCAGCCAATTTTTCCCCTGTGGAAGAGTCCACCTGTCTAAGCCTTGAACTGCCAGCATCTCTAGGAGAAGACAGTGGGAGACTGTGTTAAAGGCCAAGAAGTAAATGAGGAAAAAGGAGCACAGCCGTCTTTAACAGGAACACAAGGCGAAATGCTCTAGGGCCAGACTGAAGGTGAAATCCCATAAATATCATTGTTCATAACTAGAATTTAAAGATAGATAGATATTTAGAAAGCAGCATTTTCTGAAAGAACCCTCTGGAATTAATTTGCCACGCATAATACAGTCTACAGTCAGACTTGCATATATCCAGTCATTCTCAGATTAAACATGTTGATTCTTAGGTTAGAAACTTGCCGTATGACTAAAATATCCAATGAAAACTGTCCAGAGGAGTCTGAATTTCAGTGAATCCCTTTTAGTCAACCTACAAGTGAAATTCTCATCATCAGTCACTGGGTGAAGGCCAGTATCATGAGAGTAGCTGCACATATTTTCTTGACAATAAAGAACAAAAAAAGGCAATGAGTTAAATACTGAACACAGAGAACTGTGTTTCACAATCCAGTGCTCAGTTCTGGTCTATGCAAAGGCAGTTTTGGGACACACAGACCTAAAGTTAAGCTGAAACTGTGCTGGAATAGAAGTAGCTGCTGAATCAGTGGTGGTGTAGGTTTTTCACTCTTTCCCCAAATATTTTTGGTTTTGCCCTAGCAGTGTTACACAGCCTGTGAAGCTCAAAGAATTCAGTTGATATCATAGCCGATTAAAATGAAAAATCTGTGATGAAGACATTGAACTGCTATTGCTAGAGGTCCCGAGAAGAATGCTATTTAGTCAAATGCTCCGTTTTGTGCTTCTTGAAGCCTTTTCATTTCTCAGCTGGCCTCCCTGTGAGCAGAGAGACAGATAAATTAAGATACTAGTGGAAGTATTGAATCAACTGTAATAAGATGACTACTTTGACCTGTAAGTTCATTTCTTTCTTACCTTTTGGAAATGGCAGGCTCAAGAACATTTTATTCTTACTGTCATAATGTACAAAATCTAGTCCAGATGAACACATACAAATCCTTGGTAAAAACACAGGTGAAGAAAAGCCATTGTGAATTTGTGTCAGTATATACTTATGCCTATACCTGCCTGCTTTGTGGCTACATGGATGTGTTGCATAATATGACATATGAAAAACAAATGAAAATAAAATGATTAAAATAGAAAGTTTATGCTGAACCACAGCATGAACAAGACTTGCTTTTCATAATGGACCAAATTCAGTTATGATTTAATGGCAAAAAGGTGTCTATTCTCCTGTCTTGCTCTATCTGAGAAGCACTTTTGCATCACTACATCTTAGTATCATTAAATAAATGCAAAGCTGATCGTCATGTTTTAATGCAAATTGCAACGACTCATGACTATTCCCAGCTAAGAAAGGTGCTGGTGACCCACTGAAAAGGATTTCTAACAGTAGAAGAGTGACTGGGGAGAAACAAAGTGCTAAATTACAAGCCTGAGACTACAGATTATGGCTGAACATGAGTGTGAACATAGCAAAGAGCTGGATCATTTCTATAAGAAGCTGCTTTTTTAAGGCACTATGTTTTTGATTATAGAGATATATGATGAGATATATAAGATATATAAGGTGAGATATATAAGGTGAATATGCTTTATTGTTCCCTGCAGAGTTGCTAAGAGCAAAGCACAGTTTTGGCGTTATTCTTTTTAGTAGTCAATTAAAGATTCATTGTGTCTGATGGTAAACCTTTTCTGTGTTCTACACTGTTTGCTCCTATTGAGTTTAAAAAACAAAAACAGACACAAATTTGTGACTAAGGGGATAGCTGGGATTCTTTCCGATTTGTATTTATTAAAAGTGCCAAGGTCCTTTCCCATCCCATTTTTATGGAGAATATGAACTCAGTGGAAAAGTGGATGAACCACAAACTGTTTATTAATGAGCTGGAGATAACTCAAACTCATGGAGCTAAATCTTATCTTGCATTTCTACAGCTATGACCAAGATCCTTGGCAAAATTTAAGGTCTGGCACACAGTTGAGTTAAGGCAATGGAACTTTTAATTTTTTCAAGTCTTTGGATGAAGCCTCTCTTTCATGACTTTTACAACAAGATTGCCACTAAAATCTCAAACATATGTTTGAGGACAAGGATGATGTTCAAACATTGTTTGATTTTTTTGAGGGTCTAAAATATTATTAGATCAAGACCTACTTTTGCTGAAACCATGTCTTTTTTTTCCATATTTAAATGCTTCTCTTTCATATATTCTCTATTTCCTAATATTCTTTCTGACCCACTAACCGGGCAGTGTTTTTCCAGGTAGGTTCCTGGGGCTGATTTTCTTAAACTAGTATTATGTTTAGATATTGTTATATTTACAAGTATCTCTCTCAAGCTAAGCGAGCCTCTAACAAGTAGCTCTATTTGGGAGCATTTAAGTGGCTCCTCTTTTTTCTCCCACTTCTTTCAGCAAAGTTGGAGAATTATTTTCTATTTGTAGCACCTTCGCAACGTTAAAAACTAAGGAACTTATGCCCAGAGTTGAGCAAAATGACTTACATCTAACGAATAACAACTCTAAGCCAAACTCTTTTCTGTGAACCACAGAAAAACTTTGTTCACTTTTTTTACTGTTCCTTTTTTTTTCCACACAGCCTGCAAGATTTTATACCTGAATATACATTTTAACTAAAAAAGAAAATGTAAGGAACAACTCTTTGGTGGAGAAGCTAAGTTAGTTGCTTAATGGATATTTTCCATTTCTACACAACATAATTCATCTCTTTCTTTTTTTTTTTTTTTTTTAAAGAGGCATATATTCCAAAGAATATAGAAACATATATTCCAGTGTATCTTGTTTGTAGAATTTCAGACATGTTCAACTCTGGAAGCTCCAGACATATTCTGGGAACACTTGACCTCTCAGGATTTCCAGACACCGTGTCCAAAAATAGCTGGATGAACTTCAAATAAGTATTACAACACTAATCCAAAGGCAGATTTTCAGGATTTCCAACCCAAGCTTCTAGGAATCAGTGGGTTATCTACCACCCACTAACAATGAGACAGACTCATAGGAAATGCAATTACAATGACCATGACAAGTGCATTTATTGGTAGGCCAGATAGCCAGCTGTTATAGATAATGCACAGATGACATGCTGCAACTTCTCTTTTGAAAGACAGGTGATTTTTTTTTCTTTTTTACCTCAAAGTTCCAAAACCAGACACTCTAAGAAAAGCCCTAGGCATGATAACTGTGGATACTCATAAACCTCTGCTATTCTCCTGTTAAAACACTTTTACACTTTCTACTTCCCATTTTATAATTGGGCTACTAACTCTAAGATGCCTGCTGAAGCCTTTTTGGTAATAATTGGCTATCACTTTCAAGTGTGTGAACAAGATTTCCCTGTGTCATTTGTAATCGCAGATGGAAATCTTTTCAGCATTTTGACATTAGTCCAAATATCCCAATCTGTGGACAACAGTACCTGACTCAAAGTCGTCTAGGCTTGAAAAGAAAGACACATATTGGCTCCAATAGGTGAAGGTGAGTTTCACAGTTCCCTTTTAACTCTATGGAGTCAAAGGCTGCTCTTTATTTGTACTTCTAATTTGGCACCATTTTCAGCTTTCTGAGTGAAAGAGATGATGTGATTATTTGACTGTCATAGGCTGAGTGCTGGGGAAATATATAAATATTTGCAATTTGTGACAGCATCAGAGTCACTTCCTTTCACATAAGAAAGACTGGGGATGAAAAATATGTCCTTCCTTCAAAAATGTGAACCTATGTGTGAGCCAGAGTTTCCCCAGATACAGATGAAAAGTCATGTGAAAGAGAGAGGGGAGTCTGGATTAAAACCCTTCTCTTTTCCTTCTTTTTTTTTTTTTGTCTATTTGTTAGTATTTTCATATTACTTTTGGGTTGGTTGTTCTTTGCTACAGTAAAATTGAAAGCTAATTGCCACGTTTCCTCTTTACCGAAGTTCTTATGCTGTAAAAAACTAACCTGTCAACAGGCATTTCATTACTGACCCTGAGAAGGACTTGGTGCGTCTCAACTCTCACATCTTTTCTGTACTGAACTCCTACTCCGGGAGGACAGAAAGCTCTTTTCCAGTGCCTGACATGCTGCCTTTGACTAATTCTGCCAGGGTACACTCTGTCTTTATGACTACTACACTTAAAATATTTCTGATTTGACTGGGTATGTGATTTTCATATGATTTTCTTTAGTCTATTCAAAACATTGTTTGTGTCCCTAATTGGATTATTTATATAGTAATGCCTTTTCTGCAGGGGAAAACTCTCCTCATGTGAGTGGGGAAGTAAATTTATGCTGATACAATGAAATGAATTGACCTGTGTGGCTCTTCTGGAAGAGTGTATTATTTTATTGTGTTTTAAATCTGCTGAAGATAACTCTTAACTGTGATAAGGGCATTCACCCAATCACACAAAATCAGATTTGCATATTAACTGGCAGAAGGTAGCTAAATAAACGGACATAGTGGCCTATGTGTACAGTTCTATAGCCGTTTTTACTAATTTGACAGATGTGAAATGCAAGTAAATTTAAGCCATTCGGCAATACATTGATTATAAAAAAGGCCATCAGGACATGGTGACCATGTCTCAGGTACTATGAATAAACAAAGCTCTCTGAAAGGTAGTGCAACTCTGACTTTTTACAACAATACTTATGCTCTGAAGTACTTCTTCTTGGTAACAAATCTGTACTGCTCTACAAAATTCACCTCCCTTTCTTAGTGGCTTATCTGAGCCATTAAAATATGTTGTTATGAAGCAGATTGCTAAATATTTAAAGGCCTCTCCATTATCTGCGTAATCCATTCCTAATTTGCTTTAGTCACTTGATTATTTTGTTTTTTTTTTCTTGCTCCTTCTTCTTGGAAAAGAGCTGCTTCTTCTCTATACCTATACCTCTGTATCCCTTTCCTTGTTTTATCAGAGCTAGATTTTTAGCAAAGCTTTTCATGTTGGTTCCCATCAAGTTTGCAGGCCCATTCACATGCCTGAGTCAACAAAACCTTACGGAGCTCCACAACAGGTGAGGGGCAGTTTTGGAGAATTTCTTGCATAAATTAAGAGCAGCTGAGAGCCAGACAGAGACTGATCACGGTGTTTTGTCAGCAGCTGTCAGGAGAGCTCTGGCGCCCTGAAATTCAGTGGGCAGCCAGCTTCTGGTCCAGATGAAGGCTGTGGCTTGGGAAATGTGTGAAGTCCAAGCAGAATGACTTATCTATGTACCCGATTCTTAAATCTTGTTAAATTCAACTGTCTTCTCTTGACACTATCATGACTCTTTCAGGTTACTCGCACTCTGTCAACTGTATTTCTAATGGCAGATATCATCCTTGCATCTATCATCTTCCATATTCAAGTCCTCTACATTCTCTCATCTTAAATCAGTGCATGCCAAAGATGCATGCGTTTGTACCCCTACCCAGCCTCACACCCCAAGGATGTCCTGCACGTAGGTGTTATGATAGTTGACCACACCAGCACCAATGCGTTCTATAACAGACCACAGAAGGGCAACCTGAGGAAAGGCCACCTTCGGTGACTTTGGTACTTTTGCCACTGGGTTCATGACTGGTGCCTGACACATCAGATCAGTCGATAGGCAAGTGTGGCTCTGCTAGTGTGAGCTCTGAAAGGAAAGTCTGGATGAAGCTCACGCCTTGTCTTTCTCCAGCACTTGTTGTAACAAATCTATTTCCAGCTTCCTGTCCTGCAGAGCAATTGGCTCTGCTTCTTCAAGGAAATGTCAGTTTCAAGCAGCAGACACGGCTTGCATGAAAATTTGTGGTGTTTAGTTTTGCACATAGGTTACTTTATTTCCTTCTGTTTTACTGAAAAGGGAAGAGGATTTATGAAACGTGACAGTTGCCCTCTTATCGCTTGACTTTCATTAGAAAGAATTTCAATTTCTCCCTGGGACATAGACCAGGCTGTAGAGCATCAGCGTTAGCAGATACTGGGAACAGTGTACAGCTGCTCGAAAAGCAGGACTGACACAGGCCATGTGGATTAGAGATGAGATTTGAACAATTAATAATAACAATTATTAATTATTATTAATAATAATAATCTCATTGTTCCAGAACAAAAAAAATTAGAATGTGAAGTAATGGTGGTTTTTTTCTTAATATTTTCTTCTGACTTTTCTCTTCAATGTACTTTGAAGAAATGCAAAGTCATATAGTCCTGGCAGCAAAATTCAACAGAAAACCAGCCAGCACGAAATGGATGTTTTTTGCTTCGACTGATGGGCATGCAAAGGTTATCACTGCATAGAACAAGGAAGATGGATTTTGTTACACAAATTTTGTTCTTAAAACTAGTGAAGGATTTACAGAAACATGGAGAAATGAATATCCTACATTAACTGTTGAGCTGGATATATCAGCTTCTAGAACAGGAATAGCAACAGACATATGTCTTGCCTACTGTGGTAACTCATAGTCAATATGTGGTTGAGGGCAAAGCAAATCACATGGGCAATAGTTATTTGATAGATATTCCAAAAAGCCATCATAGACAAGGACAGACAGAGAACTTAGGTTTAATCTAATTAGAGCAAAGAAGACTCTTCTATATCTCCATCCTGTTCACCTTTTGAGTACCACCAGACTGCAGAATCCAGTGCAATTGGCCAGACCAAGGAAACAAGCTTGAGAGAGAACGATGCAATGGACGGCAGCACTGCACCCTTCTCTGTCTTTCTTTCTGTGATCAACTCATCTAATTTGGAAAACATGCTGAACTCATGGTCGCCAAGACGTTGGGAATTGTAATTGTAGAGAGTTCACTGCAGAGAGCTCCCTGGAGGCTGCTCAGGCCCCTGCTTTGGCTTTTCACTCTATTCATTATTACCTCCCAGTAACACCACAGCTTTCTGTTTTCTCCTTACAGATTCCTTTGTAAGCACTGTCCGTATTTGTTATTGCTGTATTGAGGATTTTTTTTTTATGTTCTCTGTGTTCAGATACTTACAAGGTCTTATCACAGGTTGGAAAGGTTTTCTCTACAGGAAATATATATTTCTTAGACGTGCCTATGTAGATAGATAGAAAGGCAGTTATAGTACACTGTCTACAGAGACTCAGAAACAGATGTGTACTTTTGCTTGAAGAACTTTAAAAATATTGAAATGTAAACCCAGGTACATTCTGCTGAATAATAAGGATTATTCTTATGAGATTTTAGAATGAGAAGTTTGTGTGTGTGTATGTGTATGCTGTAGTATTTCAGGCAATAAAGCAATTTGACATATTAAGTCTAGATAATATTTTGGTAAAGAATTACTGGAAGATTATTGTATTTGAATCAGACACAAAATGCTACTGGTTTCATTTCTAAGAAGTCTGAGAATAATTGACACGGCTTGAAGCAAGCTCCTTAAAATTTTATTGTGGTAATATTTACTTGGGCTAAGACTTTGCTTTCTGCATTGCTGATAGCTAGATCTCTTTGGAGTTGCATTGTTTGCTAGTAAACATGTAAGCACAAAGTAATTACTGTATATTCAGAGGGTAAATCATTGTATGTTTATTGCTTTCACTGAAGTAGAGCTTTATGAGATCTGAGAAATGCAACATTCATTCTAAATAATCTTTGATTTCTGTAGTAGTGTTAAATAATAATTGTAAAGTAAATATGCAGGGACAAGCAATTACTTCCATGATATTTGCAAATTAAATACTAGTAGTGTGGCTGCATGTGCAATTTTAAATCAAGTCACATTGCAGTTTGTTCAGCTCCTAAAAAATACTCCAAAACATTTTTGACACCATGCTAAACTCCCAGGATCGTCATGATTGAGTGAAGCCCCACCCACCCTCACAGCACCACCATCCTCTACATTTTTTGTAGTATTAACAGAAATAATCACTATCAGTTGGCAGTTATTCAGAGATGGATCCAAAGTCTCCAGGAGTCACTGAGTATCTGCCGAATGCCCTGAACACTGAAACTCATGCTTAGTGATGACCCTGGTAGGCTGTCTTGACGTGAGGATCAAGGACCAGCTCCTGGTCATGTGCAAGGACTTGAGTGTAAATGCTGAGATTGCCTGGATCCTTACTCATATCCATCCGAGACAGACTTCTTCGCAGGCTATTAGAGGGGAGAAGCCTGGCTGAAAAAAGGCTGCTACCTGACAGCAGAGTGGTGAATCCTTTTGTCAGCTTGTCTGGAAACATGGCCAGGCCACTCGGGCTGCAAAGGTCTCCTCTAAGCAGGGAGAGGGCAGATGGGGTTTGCAAAAGAAGGGGACATGATCCATAGGATCTAATACTGTGGAAGAGAACTGTGTGCCAAAGCACAGAGTCACTACAGATACAAAAAGATCTGACAGGCAACAGCAAGACCTGTATGTGTCTTGCATGCTTCTGAGGTGGTAGCAAAAATATGCAAAAGCAACAAGAAAGTATTTAGCCACTTATATTTGTGCACCTGAGCTTCTTGCAGAGGAGACTGAAGAAACAGAAAAAAAAAAAAAACCCTAATGTAAGTGCTACAGAAGAGGAACGAAGAAATATGAAACCAACTCCAGCCCTCCTCCCCTATTCCACCCCTCCCTCCTGCCAAATCCCCAAAACATGATCTGAAGCATGACAGATAATAAAAAAACTGTAAGGCATTTTTAATGTTTTCTCTCATCTTCTTTTTCTTTTTTAAACACCCCGTAATATTAAACATTTTCCTTATTTGGAGAGGTTGTCCAGGAGACAATGTCTCTGAGAGACAGACTAGCATGGACAGCCCTGCAGAGGCTTAAAAATGAAGTCTTGTTTTAAATGGAAGAAATGGTGATGACTGGACAGCAAAAGTCAGTGAAGTGAAAATGAAGCAGCTGAGTGGAGAAGACATCTGTAAATTGTACATATATTCTTTTTATTTATTCTTAACTCCTCTTAAACATCAACGACTAATAAATGATTTGATAAAGAGGAGCCTTTTTCAAGGGCTTTCTGTTCCCTTTCCAGTGGTGGTGCAGGGCTTCTCAGACTTGAGAAAGCCGAGACTTCTAAGAAACTCTCATGGACAAAAAAAATCCAAAGTTCTGCCTCCTCTCATCTCAAAGGATCAAAGACCACTCATTTTAGGAAACCTGAGCACTGTAGCACTGCATACTTCTTCAAAAACTGCAGCTGTATTCCACTTGAAATTGTTCCTTACTGAGCATGACTCATACACAGATCCAGAGCAGCGTGATGAGTAGCCTGTCTTGCCATCCAGCTACATTAGATTAGATATCAAAATACATGAAAGGTAAAACATGGTCCACAGTGTATTTCAATTTCAGTGGTTTTACCCTTGTAAAGTTGGAAAAGTGTGTCAGAGAAGAGATTGCAGGACTGGGTTGAAGTAGGTGAAGCTTGAGGTAGTAAGCAAGCTGGGATGCATTTAAATCATCACAGTGACATGCTGCCTGCATGAGCTGGACCTACCAGCAGAGCTGAGTGAGCTGTTAAAGGGATTCTTTCTACCTTATCACTTCCAGTTGGTTCATTTGCACACAAGGGAGTTATAAAGTGTTTTTCTGAGATACAAAATTTAGTGCACAGTTGCATAGTTTCCTGTCAGAGTCTGATTATTTTTCATTGTTTAAACATTGCAAAGATGAAGAGATCAGCAGACAGCATTTCTAGCCCAGGTGGAGATGTTATTGCTCTGTGTAAACTCTGTGGAAAAGCACTCCTTCAAATAAAGCAAATGACAAAAGTTGGTTAGACTTTTCCTCAAAGATAAACTTTGCTGACAACTTGTTGAGACTCGAGTCTGGGACTTGAGCAGAGGGCTTTCTACAAACAAATATTTCTCAGACAACAGAAAATCTTTATTGATGATCTGGATGAGGCAATGAAGAGCACCCTCAGGAAGTTTGCAAATGAAAACAAGCTGGGAGAAAGAGTTGATCTGCTTGAGGTAAGAAGGCTCTGCAGAGGGATCTGGACAGTCTGGATCGACGGGCTGACAGCAACCCTATGAGGTTCAACAAGGCCAAGTGCTGGTTCCTGCACTTTGGTCACAGCAACCCCGTGCAGCCATACAGGCTCGGGACAGAGTGGCTGGAGAGCTGCATGGCAGAAAAGGATCTGGGATTGTTGGTTGAGAGTCAGCTGAACACAAACCAGCAGTTTGTCTAGGTGGCCAAGAAGACAAATGGCCTCCTGGCTGGTATCAGGAACAGTGTAGCCAGCAGGAGCAGGGAAGTGATCGTCCCCCATACTGTGTTCAGTTTTGGGCGCCTTACTGCAAGAAGGACATTGAGGTGCTGGAACGTGTCCAAAGAAGGGCAACAAAGCTGGTGAAGGGGCTGGAGAACAGACCTTACGAGGAGCAGCTGAGAGAGTTGGTGTTATTTAGTCTGGAGAAGAGAAGACTCAGGGGAGACCTTATTGCTCTCTACAACTACCTGAAAGCAGGTTGCAGTGAGGCAGGGGTCAACCTCTTCTTAAAAATAACTATCAAAAACAAGAGGATATCATAGAATCATAGAATGCTTAAGGTTGGAAGGGACCTCTAGAGGTCATCTAGTCCAACCCCCCTGCATACGCAGTGTCACCTAGAGCACGTGGCACAGGACTGCATCCAAGTGGGTTGTGAAGATCTCCAGAGAAGGAGACTCCACAACCTCTCTGGGCAGCCTGTTCCAGCGCTCTGTCACCCTCACTGTTAAAATTTTTTTCCTTAAGTTCCTGTGGAACTTTTGGTGTTCCAGTTTGTGGCCATTACCTCTAGTTCTGTCGGTGGCCACCACTGAAAAGAGACCAGCACCATCCTCATCACTCCCTCCCTTGAGGTACTTACAGACACTGATCAGATCTCCTCTCAGCCTTCTCTTCTCCAGGCTGAACAGGCCCAGCTCCCTCAGCCTCTCCTCATAGGGCGGATGTTCCAGGCCCCTGATCATCCTTGTAGCCCTGCGCTGGACTCTCTCCAGCAACTCCACATCCCTCTTATACTGTGGAGCCCAGAACTGGACACAATACTCCAGATGCGGGCTCACCAGGGCTGAGTAGAGGGGCAGGATCACCTCTCTCGACCTGCTGGAGACACTCTTCTTAATGCACCCCAGGATCCCATTGACCTTCTTGGCCACAAGGGCAAACTGCTGCCTCATGGTCAACTTGTCGTCCACCATGACACCCAGGTCTTTCTCTGCAGACCTGCTCTCCAGAAGGTCGGTCCCCAGCCTGTACTGGTGTCTAGGGTTATTCCTCCCCAGGTGCAGAACCCTGCACTTGGCCTTGTTGAATTGCATGAGGTTTTTCACTGCCCAGTTGTCCAGTCTGTCCAGATCCCTCTGGATGGCAGCACAGCCCTCTGGGGTATCGGCTACTCCTCCCAGTTTGGTATCATCAGCAAACTTGCTGAGGGAGCACTCTGTGCCTTCATCCAGGTCACTGATGAATAAATTGAACAGGACTGGACCAAGGACTGACCCCTGGGGGACCCCGCTAGCTACAGGCCTCCAACTAGACTCTGCACCACTGATCACCACCCTCTGAGCTCTGCCATCCAGCCAGTTCCTAATCCACCTCACTGTGCACTCATCTATCCCACACTTTCAAAGCTTGCCCAGGAGGATGTTGTGAGGGACGGTGTCAAAAGCCTTGGTGAAGTCGAGATAGACGACATTCACCGCTCTCCCCTCATCTATCCAGCCGGTCATTTCATCATAGAAGTCTATCAGATTAGTCAAGCAAGATTTCCCCTTGGTGAATCCATGCTGACTACTCTTGAGCACCTTCTTGTCCTCCATGTGCCTGGAGACAACAGCCAGTATGAGCCATTCCATCACTTTTCCGGGGACAGAGGTGAGGCTCACTGGCCTGTAGTTGCCTGGGTCCTCCTTCTTGCCTTTTTTGAAGACTGGCGTGACACTGGCCTTCTTCCAGTCTTCTGGCACCTCCCCCGTTCTCCAGGATCTTTCAAAGATGATGGAGAGCATGATATGGCCTCATGTTGCATCGGGGAGGTTCAGCTTAGATATTAGAGAGAATTTCTACATGGAAAGAGTGTTGAAGCACTGGAACAGACTGCCCAGGGAAGTGGTGGAGTCATCCATCTCTCCCTAGCACTGTAAGATTATACAGTCTTCTGAAGTGGGAGGTAATGTCTTCCAGTGGGTGGTGCTGTATAGACTCAAAATAAGACCTATTTCCCACACCGCAACAAACATGTATAATCTGTCCCTATCTTTGATGCTATGCTACATACGTATGAAATTCTGCCTATTGTGTTTCTGCTGGTTTAATCTGCAGGAAATTAGTGCTACAGGCTTAACCCTTAAAAAGTCTTCTGTTGTTGTTGTTTTTCTTTGTTTGTTCGTTTGTAAGAAATGGGCCCTAAAATCCTGTTTTTACAACACAGAAGGGCTTCTGGAAGGGAAGGGCTCCACAGTGGAGGCTTTTGCCGGAGAACCTTGCCTAGAGGAGCAAAACAGCAGCAAAAGCCACAAAGCAGGAAAGCGCAAGGAGCGAGAGGCAGTCCCAGCCCCAACCCTGAGCGTGCAATGCTGAGTGCTGGACCGGAGACAGCTCTGACTCAGTGCTGCAGCTCTGACTCAGAGAGCAGCAGGAAAGGCGGCCCAAGTCCAGCAAGCTCAAGAGCAGGCCCCAGGGAGTGCAAGTGACCACGAGTGGGGTGAAGGGAGCAGGCAAACAGTGTGGTGTGTCAGGCAGGGCCTGGCACTTCAGCTAGCCCAGGTAGCGGGTGCTGGGAGTCTCCTCCCCGCTCAGGAGAGCTGTCTCCACGGTCTCTTCCCTCAGTGTGGAATCAGGCAAAGCCATGGTCTGTACTCGGCAGAGAACCGGAACTAGGAAGACCGTGGCGACAGAGACTGAGCCACCACATATACAAGCAGCAGCCCGGATCACCAGCCGTGGGGAGTGTCTTAGTCTCTCCGTGTTACTGGAGAGTACTGGGGAGACAACATGTGCCTTTGGTGTGAGCAAAGGGATGAACTGCATAGCCTGGTGGTGGAACTGAACTATGAGGTAGAAAGGCTGAGGAGCATCAGGGAGTGTGAGAAAGAAGTATACTGGTGGAGCCACACACTGCAATCATTCCAGGAAGTGTACCCAGAGAACCTCCAAAATAGACCTGAGGTTCCCCTCTTGCTGTAGGGTGGAGAGGGCAGACTTAAGACATAGACAAGAATGGAAACAGGTCCCTGCTCAAGGTGGCAGGAGAACCCTCTCCCAGCCCTCCTCACCCTCTCAGATGACCACATTCAATAGGTATGAGGCCCTGCAATTTGAGGGCCAGACAAATAAATTCAGAGACCAAGGTCCATCTAGGGGATTGTCTAGGGTGAGACAGTCAAGCCTAGGCCTTAAGACTGCCTCCACTACGAAGAAGAGAAAAGCAATAACTGTGGGTAACCCCATTCTGAGTGGAACAGAGGGCCCCATATGCCAATGGGACCCTTCCCACAGGGAGGTCTGTTGGCTCCCTGGGGCCCTGGGACATCACAAAAAGGCTCTGAAGTCTTGTATGGCCCTCTGATACTACCCGCTCTTGCTATTTCAGGTCGGCAGTGATGATGTTGCCAAGAGAAGCCTGAAATCCATCAAATGGGACTTCAGAACACGGGGGAGATCAGTTGAAGGAGCAGGAGCAGCAGTTGCATTCTCTTCTATCCCCTTAGTTTCAGGGAAGGATGCTGAGAGGAACAGGAAAAAAAACACTTGGTGGATAACAGACTGGACTCATCAGTCGAATTTGGGGGATTTTGTCGTTGGGGAAGACTAAACAGTACTGGGCCTCCTGGCAACAGATTGTGTTCCTCTGTATTTCACAGGGAAAAGAATCCTTGCCCAGGTGTTGGAGGGGCACACTGAGGTGGATTTTAACTAGGTATGAAGGGGGAGGGAGATAAAATTGGAATCACTAGGGATGAACCTAGAGGCAGCATGCCAGGGCTGAGTAAGAGCTGAGTAACCCAGCTGACGTCCATGTACACCAATGCACGCAGCATGGGCAACAAACAGGAGGAGCTAGAGGCCACAGTGCTTCAGGAAAACTATGACATTGTCGCCATCACTGAAACATGGTGGGACCACTGTCCACCAGCACTGGAGTGCTGTAATGGATTGCTACAGGCTCTTCAGAAGGGGCAAGCAAGGATGAAAAGGAGGCAGGTAGAAATGTATGTTAGGGAGTGCTTCAGTTGCATGGGGGTCTAAGTGGGTGATGAAAAAGCTGAGTGTTTATGGGTCAGGACCAGGGAGAAGGCCAACAAGGCTGATATCCTAGTGGGAGTCTGCTATAGACTACCCAACCAGGATAAAGAGATGGATGAGACAGTTGGCAGAAGTCTCACAATTGACAGCTGGGGACTTCAAGCTACCAGATGTTTGTTCAGAATGTAATACAGCAAAGAGGAAACAATCTAAGAGGTTTGTGGAGTGTATGGAAGATAAATTCCAATCACAGATAGTAAGTGAGCCTACAAGGGGAGGGGCTCCGCTGGACCTACTGTTTGCAATCAGGGAAGGAGCTTGTAGGAGATGTGGTGTTTGGAGGCCATCTTGGGCATAGTGGCCACAAAATGATAGCTTTTAATTCTCAGTGAAGTCAGTCAGCAAAAATGCTATGTTGGCCTTCCGGAGGGTGGACTGGTTGCGAGGGTCCCTTTGGAGACAGTCCTGAAGAGCAAAAGAGTTCAGGAATGCTGAATTTTCAAGCAAGAAATCTTAAATGCTCAGGAGCAGGCTGTCCCTTTGTGCCGAAAGATGAGTCAGAGGGAAAGAAGACCAGCCTGGATGCATAGGGAACTATTGCTGAGATTCTGGGAAAAAAAGAGAGTTTATCACCTTTGGAAGAAGGGGACAGGTAACTCAGAAAGAGTACAGGGTAGTTGCTAGGGTATGGAGGGAGGAAATCAGAAAGGTGAAAGCTCGGATGGAACTCAATCTGGCCACCATTGTAAAAAACAACCAAAAGTGTTTGTACAAATACATTAACAAGAAGATGAGGGTGAAGGAGAATCTCCATTTATTGGATTCCATGGGAAACATTGTCACCAAAGATGAGGATAAAGCTGAGGTACTTAGTGCCTTCTTTACCTCAGTCTTTAACACTCAGATCCTCAAAATCTTCTAGCACCCAGAGCTGGAAGACACCTACAGAGTGCAGAATAAATCCCCCATAATCCATGAGGAAACAGTCAGAGACCTGTTACTCCACTTGGACACCCACAAGTCTGTGTGGCCAGATGGGATTCATCTGAGGGTTCTAAAGGAGATGGTGGAAGTGCTTGCCAAGCTGCTCTCCATCTTCTATCCCTGGTCAATAGGGAAGGTCCCAGATGACTGGAAACTTGCCAGTGTGATGCCCATTGACAAGGAGCATCGGATGGAAGATGAAGGGAACTACAGGTCTGTCAGCCTGGCCTTGGTATCAGGGAAAGTTATGGAGCAGATCATCTGAAGGTGATCACACAGCATGTGTGCAACAACCAGAGGTCAGGCCCAGCCAAAAGGGGTTCATGAAAGGCAGGTCATGCCTCATCACCCTGATCTGGTTTTATGATCAGGTGATGCACCCAGTGGATGAGGGAAAGGCTGTGGATGTGCTTTACTTAGGCTTCAGCAAGGCCTTTGATAACAGTCTCCCATTGGCTTCTCCTGGAGAAGCTGGCAGTTCAAGTCTTAGACAGCATTACTCCTTGTTGGGTGAAAAACTGGCTGGATGGCCAGGCCCAGAGAATGGTGGTGAATGGAGTTAAATCCAGCTGGCAACTGCTCCCAAGCAGTGTTCCTCAGGGGTCAGTGTTGGGGCTGCTCTTCTTTAATATCTTTATCAATGATCTGGAAGGGGGGATTGAGTGCAAGCTCAGCACTCTTGAGCTCACCTCAAGTTGTGCCAGTGGAGGTTTAGGCTAGACATTAGCAAGAATTGCTACATGGAGTAGTCAAGCATTGGAATAAGCTGCCCAGGGAAGTGGTGGAGTCACCATCTCTGTCAGTGTTCAAGAAACGTGTAGATGAGGCACTTAGGGAGACGGTTTAGCAGTTATGGTGATAAAGGGTTTATAGTTGGACTCGATGAACTTTTCCAACCGTAATGCTTTTATGTTTCTATGATTCTATGAACACTAGTTATAACTTCTTCACAAAGGTAATGACTCCCTGCAGACATATACTTATACATAAAAGTTTTATTCTCATTTGAACAGATTAAATATTTTATTTGTTTCTTTCAATCAATAACCTGTTATTTTTCTGCAAGTGTGTGATGAGAAGGAAGGTCATTACGTGCAATATGAATGATCATGCCCGTGAACCCTTTTTCTTGCTATTTGGCCAGCTCTGCTACTGCCAGTTGATTTGTTTACCAGTCCACCATGTGATCTAGTCTACCTGAGAAAAGATTTGCAAAGGTAGTTCTCCTGGAGAAGTCTTCACTGACATCCAAAATGCATACTAGATGTGAATATGTATGGTATCCCTGGCCAGTAATCTTTATCAACAATTAGCCTCTGGATAGTTTCAGCACCAGAGTTCTTGCTGGTATTATAGAGTGACAAAAATTACTTATATGTTTGCCCAATGTTAATGGCAATTTTTTTTTAATAAACCTAGACATCAGAGATAGTTTAAAAAGACAGACTTCTTTTGCAGTCATTGTACCTTTCACAAGATACCATACCAGCATTTGTAGGTTTATCATTATATTCTGTGATTGGAATGTTGTATTTTCATTTTCTTATTCTCCTTCAAACCCTTTGGAAGGGAGACTTGCACTCACAGAAGGAGAATTAATTGGTTAGAAAGGAAAAAAGATTAAACTCTCTGCACACCGTGTGCTGTTGAGCATACAAAGTAATGTAGGAAGTTTTGGTGCGGTTTTGTTATATTAGTTATGTGTGTTTATGCCCAGAAGTTCCAGATAGTACTTTTATGTTGTAGAAATAAAAAAATTAAAATTTGAAACATCACCTGAAAGTCTTGGTGTTTATGTTTCATTATAAACTGTAATGCAGTTTGTGGAGAGAATTAGAATAAGATGTTTTAATCAATTCATCTCTGAACCTTTAACTGCCATTCGTATCTTTTCTCTTAACAGTCTCCTTCGACTGCCTCTCTGCTTCATTTACCCTATGTGAAGTGGCATGACACTGTATCCCAGCAATTACTGTAGTCATGATTTGATGCTCAATACCACTGGCACAGGCAGGGTGATGAGGGGTAGAACAATGGAAGTGAAGGCCCTTGGTTTTAGTTCCAGTACAAAAACTTGCATAAATACATGCTCAGCACTGTTATATTCATCTGTAGCAAATGTTCAAAAAGGATTTAGCTCTGAATTCAGAATTAAGCAACAGGGTGAGGACTCACTTCCTGCCACGTGCTTTCCTGTCTTGCATCCATTGTAGTGGCAAGTAGGCAAGCTGTACTAGTACATTGCGGCAAGTGTGGTTGATATGTTGACACACTCTTGTTCTGCTGGTATAGACATCTTGCTCAAAATACCAGCTCGTGCCATATGCACTGTACACTTCCTTCCACCGCACTGTCTTCCTGTGACTGCTTTTTTTGTGAGCACTTCCCAGTCAGGACCCATTCACCTCCTCCACCAGTTACCGTAAAGTACCTTATTGCACAAGCCCAAAGCTACAGAAGCAACACTATGCTTATAGGAGCAGGAGAAAAGTTTGTGGCAGAAGAGAGATATGAGTCTTAATTTTGTCGCTGATTTTTCCCTACTCCATCAAAAAAGCAAACAAAAAAGGAAGCAAGTATCTAAACCCTTCAATATTTTGGAATCTATAACTTAGTCTCATCTACATGTCAACTGCATCTTACCTAACTGTACAGAGCAGACATGCAGATGCAACCCAAAACTTCTGAGATACTCATGGAGAGGAAGTATTTCTAGTCTTCAATCTTGGTTTAGTCATTTCTCTTTGAATTCAGGTTCATACTGCAGTGACTTCTTTTACCTATGGCCACATCCTGCTTCAAAAGCAAAACACGTCATCTTGCTGTTGGCTATGGTCTTCCTGTTGTCTACCTAAAAACTACTGTTTTCACAAGCTGTGCTGAATGCTGCGTGTTACACAGAGCAGTCCTGAAAATGATTTCTTATTGTCCCATATGTGGGAAGCCTGTTTACTTTGGTAAGTTTCTACCACTGGAAATAATTTCTAAATAATTTCTGTTTTATTATATTTCTGTGTTTTAATAATGGAACACAAGGCACTTTTTGTCTTGCTGCTTTGGATTTGCATTCATAATTAGTAATCCTCCATTCATAATGGCACTTAATGAAATATCATCAACTTAAAATGTGACAGCCAGTTCAGAGTAGCTTTTGTCTTGCTGTAGGAGGGTATTTATAGGTATTCTTTCCCATTTTTAGTCAGTCTTTGCCCTTTGATTTGTGTCTGAAAGATGTACATCAGCCAGAAGGGGAACATGTAAGTAGTCTGAAGAGAGGTGAAATCAGTGAAACTAACTGTGATAAGGGATGACAGAAGTACTTAGCAAAGAAAACAAACTAAACCAGATTGACATTGTCTAATCTTTCTGCTACTGTGAACTTACATGTTTAACTTCCCAGCAGCTTTCACAGACAGTGATTTTAAGCTGATACTGTTTATTTAAACACATTTCAATATCATCTGTTCAGAATTAAGTGAATGTTGGGTAAAATGTCTGGAGATCACCTCCCTTGAATTAAACAGCATTCATATATATCCGTCCTGGTGCTACATTTTTCTGTTCTAGCCTCAGCCGTGCTACTACTTCTACTTCTTTTTGCTAAAATAATATGAGCTGTTCCCAAAGACTTTTTTTTGCAACAGGACAAGTTCCCTATTCCTGTGTTGCTCTAGTACTTACTCAGGCTTGCAGCCAATAGTTTGCACATGAAGCTGGAAGGTCCTGCTGCAGTAAAAAATGGCCTGGTTTTCCCAATCAGACAGTGATAAAGAACACACTGGAGGGTGTTCGGTTGGTGAGGGCAAGAGCAAAGGAGATGACAATACCGCCCATCTCCCATTGCACTCTGGAGTCCCCAGTGATATCCTGAATGGTCTATCTTTAGAACAGAGCTGAGGGCAGAGCTGCCCCTGCTGAAATACCCTCAGGATAGGTACCAGCCTAACAGTGAGCATTACAGCTTTGACTGGTTTGTGGTGCAGCTGGCGTTCAAAAATGACCTCGGGGAAGGCATAGCTTGTCCAGGTGATCCTCTGAGCACTCTCAAGCAGCCACTATATGTCCGTGACCACAAAGCGAGGAGGCCAGGGGCACAGCTTGGCTGCCAGGGGCAGTCCTAGCCCATACAGAGCTTATGAAGCCCAAGTGAGAAGTCTTTAATGGCTTCTCCAGGTCAAACATCTGTGTCTGCTCTCTAGTTGCTGTTTGGAAAGAAAAATGCCCACCATATCCCACAGCACAGGAAACTGGGACTCAGGAATGAAATTCTTATTGTATTAGTTCTTCATAATGACACAGGGCAAGATTTTTCTAGAGAAAGATTTCTCTTTGATTTCTTTTAGAGTAAGCATATATATGTGGAACCTTTAACCCTTGAGTTGCCTTACTTGGGTTAAAATCAGATGCCAGTGCCTTGACATTTCATTTGAAGGGAGAGAAATGCTCTAGCAGCTTTGGGGTTTCCAAGAGCTCCTACAGCGCACTGCACAGGGCTGGGTTGCTGCTGCTGCCTCTCTTCTCGTGAGATGTGCTGTAGCATTCATTAGTACTAATTTACTTTCTGCCCATGGCACACTCACAGTTTCAAAGTTTTTATGGATTTCAGGCTAGTTTTTCTCTCCTTCCTGTCCTGTGGTTTTGTCAGGTATCATGGCCTTTCATTTGCATGATGGTAAAAAAAGAAATGAGGCTTAACTGAAAAGATTCAAAAAAGATTCAATGAAATTTGAAGTTTGAGGTACATATCTAATTTCAACCATGTAATCGCATGATTAGACTTGGGAAGATACGTAAAAGAGAAGAAAAACAGTGACAATGGGGCAATCTATAAAAATCCCTGTGTTTCTATGGAACCTGTTCTATTTAGTAAGCTTGTAAACATTGTCTTCCTCTTTAGCAGGAGGATCAACTATTTAAGAGTAATGCACCAAGCAGTAATAACAAACATTCGAGTAGCCACTGTATCTTCCTAGATGCTTCCTTTATTCCTATTCCTGGTTTTATCCTGGCTGGGATGTGAATTTTTCAAAGCTCAGTGCTTAGAAAGAATAGACTGCAAACAGACAGAGACACAGCAGTCTGATAAAAGTGATTTGAACTAAAAAGCTAAATTTTCCCTATGTTAAAGATTCAACCTTTGCTTTGATATGAGGGGGCAAAAAATCATCTTCTTCCCTTTCTTTGGCAAGTAATGCAATGGATCAAAGACCAATTTCAAGATTGTTTTGCTATTAATGAATTGGAGTATAATTACTGATTTCCTTTTCTTTTGTTAACAGCTGAGAGGAAACGTTCATTAGGCAAAGACTATCATCCCCTTTGCCTGAAGTGCTGCCTGTGCAAACGTCAGCTCAGCCCCGGCCAGCACGCAGAGGTAGGAAAATAGGAAATAAACTCTCCATCTGTTGATTTTTTCCCCCATAACAAGCAGCTTTTCAAAACTCTTTACAAACCACTCTGTGTTTTTGGAAAAAAAAAACAAAAACCAAAAAAAATCCATCTTTTTCAGAGGAAAATGGTTATTGTGAAAGCAAAACTAACTATTGGGGAAAAAAAATCAAATTAAATCAATGCAACATTTAAAAATAAGACACCAAGTTTCAAATGAGTAAGAAACTTTTTAAAATGTAGATTATCAGCAAATAAAAACTATCCAGGTTGTCTTTATGTTAAGCTACAGGCAGAGTGGATTTGAAATCCTGGCAGATCTCCTGGAAGATTCTTCTCTGCCCAGTGTTATGCACTGGGATAACCAGCAAAAGGAGGGGCAGCTTAAAAGTGATGTCATGAGAATTCTTGGTGGGACTTGACATCAAGTGTTTTCTGAAATGATGCTGGACCTAATAGTCCTTCAAATACCCTGCAGGAACCATCAATTTGATCTGTTTTCTAGATAGGCTTGAAACACTACAAAAGAAGGAAGTAGAAGGAAGAATGTGTTATGTGTAAGCTCCTGTCCCACGGCAAAACATTTTCCGGAAATTTTAGAGACTGTTGGAGCTACGTATTCACCTACCTGCTGATGTGGATAAGGCCACCCAGTGTCAAGAGTGAAAGGATGTGGAAGTCCCTTAACTGCAGAACAACCAGATACTGAGTTACTTCACATCTCACTAAACTTTCTAATCCCAGTATGCCGGTCTCTTATCTTCATTTTTCTTATTCACTTATTTGGTTAAAGAATGTATTCCCCTTTGCTTTAATATATTTTGCAATGTTTAACTCAACAAGTCATTGGCATTTTCTCCTTTATCTCTGTGCTTTACTTTTAGGGGTGTAGAAATCTTGCTGCTAAGCCCTAGTTCCATTTCAGAAACATTTCATTTCCATCTTCCTAATATTTTTGTGAACAAAGTAATTCCTACAGTTAAATATGAAGTCCTTTCCTATAGTTTCCACCATTATCACACATCTAATCTTTATTCCTTAGTGTAGGATTTCATCTTTGAATAAAGCAATTGTAGGATTTTTTTTCTTTTGTTTTCAAGCCCCTGCCAGCCCTGCAGTCTCTATTACCTGATGAAATGCTAACTGCACAAAATCTTTGGCCTTCTGGAAGTAAAAGCTTCATCTTTTCTGTTGTAAACACTAATCTCACAAACAGTTCCTTTATAGCTTATTTTCTATGTCTTGCTGCTCTAGAAAAGCCTCTTGGTTTATCAGATTCTCTCAGACAACTCTTTTTGTTGTCCTGTGTTCTCTGCTTTGTCACATTATTGATACTGCATCAGCCTGGCTCTTCCAGAACAGACTTTAAACCTCTCTGGGTCCTGGTTCTATAATCAGGTGACTGAAGCCTGTACACCATTCCAACAGATCTTAACCGATCAGAATCTCTCTATTTGCTTTAGCCAGATCTCCATTTCTTCAAAATACAGCTGACCAAATGTGTTGCTTCACTTCCTCTGTCAAGAGATCTGCAGCACATAACAGGTTCAAGAAGCTGCACTCCCTTGCATAACTTCTAGCTACTTGAATGTCAGCAGAAAGAATGAAATTGCAGCATTTTCATTATACATCTGTCCAAAAAATGCCATGAATTTGTAACATAAGAAGAAATACAGAAGTATAGCTCTTTCACTATGACATGGTGTCTTCTTTCAAAAGGTATGCAAACCTTTAAATTAATAAGATAAGAAACTAGGATTAAAATTGGTTGGTCAGAGACAGTCTTCGAAGCATAAGGCAACTACACTGTAGGAGTTTAACAGGTGGATGAAGAGAACAATAGAAAATTTTAGATGACTGGCCATCTGCTGAATCACAGTTGCTACTGACAACCATCCTGTCTGCGGTCTCCTACATAAAATACTATGTCATGGGATTTTCAGTCTTTGGATGTGCCGCAGAGATTGGATGGGTCTCTACAGAGAGCTCTGATCTCTTCAGCCCCACTGGGGATGTGTATTTGCTCACTGACTACATGCCAGCCTTTGGGCTAGACAGGCAAATGGATATGGTAGAATGTTACAATGCTTGATTCATACAGATTATCCTTGAGCTCCCAGATTATTTTCTTCATGAGTGTATTCTGCAATATTTTTATTTTCATGCAGTTTGTTTTCTGGGGTCTCCAGTACAGGAGGGACATGGAACTTCTAGAGAGGGTCCAGCATAGAGCAACAAAGATGACTGAGGGACTCGAGCATCTCTCTCATGAGGAAAGACTAAGTGAGCTGGCCCTGTTTAGCCTAGAGAACAGAGGATTGAGAGGAGATCTGATCAATATGTACAAGTACCTGAGGGGAGAATGTAGGGAGGGTGGGTCCAAATTCTTCTCAGTAGTGGCTAGCAATGGAACAAGGGATTTGATCCTGTGCCATGTGCTCTACGTGTCTAGAGTGGGACTAGATGATCTTTAGAGGTCCCTTCCAACCTTAGCCATTATGTGTTGCTGTGATCTCTGCATTGCATTCATGCTGTCACTTCAAAGATCGCATCAGGGAAAGAGACAACTAAGGGTCACATGTCTAAACAGCAAAATATATATAGAGAGACATGTACGTGTAGTGGACTGTTCCTAAAATCTATCAGAGGTGAGAACAAGTGAGTCTTGCAGAGTACCAAATCATTCCCAGAAGATACGAGGATTAAAACAAAAAGCAAGGTGCTCATTTTCGAAGCATGAGCAGAGAGCAGAGCTATTAGAAGACACCAATGCTAAATTCAGTCTGCAGATGGGGCAATGTGTCCAGAGAAGCAGCTCTGCACAATGATTAGATAGTTCTAAACTTGAGGCAGAGGTTTGCACCAGGCATACAAGGATGTTCTTTTTCATTTCTTAAAGCTACAGTTCTCTGGATTGCTAAAAGTCTATTGTGAAGTTTGGTCTCTAGAAGAGAATAATCAGATGTTTGACCAACTAACATTTCAGTCGTCAAGTCTTATGAAATAGATCTGGAGAAGATGACATCCATAGAATCATGGAATCATAGAATCATTATGGTTGGAAAAGACCTTCAAGATCATGAAGTCCAACTGTACACCCATCACCACCTGCCTACTGGACCATGTTCCTAAGTGCCTCATTGCCATGTTTTCTGAACACTGCGAGGGATGGTAACTGCACCACTTCCCTGAGCAGCCTGTTCCAATGCTTCACCACTCTTTCCCTGTAGAAATTCTTCCCAATATCTAACCTGAACCTCCTCTGGCACAACTTGAGCCCATTTCTTCTTGTCCTATCAGTAGTTATTCTGGAGAAGAGATCAAACCCGCTTCACTACAGCCTCCTTTCAGGTAGTTGTAGAGAGCAGTAAGGTCTCCCCTGAACCTCCCCTTCTCCACATTAAATAACCCCAGCTCCCTCAGACGCGCCTGGTAAGGTCTGTGCTCCAGACCCTTCACCAGGTTTGTTGCCCTCCAGGTCCTTCTTGTAGTGAGGGGCCCAAAACTGAATACAGTATCCGAGGTGTTGCCTCATCAGCGCCGAGTACAGGGGGATGATCCCTTCCCTGGTCCTGCTAGCTACATTGTTCCTGATACCAGCCTGGAGGCCCTTGGCTTTCTTGGCTACCTGGGCACGCTGCCTGCTCATGTTCACCTGGCTGTCATCCAACAGCCTCAGGCCCTTTTTTGCCATGCATCTCTCCAGCCTCCCTGCCCCAAGCCTGCAGCGCTGCATGGACTTGTTGAGACCAAAGTGCAGGACCTGGCACTTGGCCTTGTTCAACCTCATACGGTTGGTGTCAGCCAACCTGTCCAGATTCAACTGTGGAGCCTTCCTGCCCTCAAGCAGATCCACTCTTCCTCCCAGCTTGTTGTCATCTGCAAATTTGCTGAGGGTGCTTTCAACCCCTCATCCAGATCATTGATAAAGATATTAAAGAGGAGCAGCCCCACCACTGACCCCGGCAAACCCCGCTTGTGACCAGTCACCAGCTGGATTTAACTCCATTCACCACTGCTCTCTGGGCCTGGCCATCCAGCCAGTTCTTCACCCAGTGAACAGCTCCCCTGCCTAATCCACGAGCTGCCAGCTTCTGCGGGAGAATTGAGTCGGAGACTATGTCAAAGGCCTTATCCTGAAACACACAACCTTGTAACCTTTTAGTCTCTTTTTTTTAATTTCCCATTTGCAATGAAACTACCTTTTTGACTATAAAGTTGCATGTTTCAGGATAGTTTTCTTTAAAACTTCTTGTCATCACATATGTTGACTTTTTTTTTTAAATCCTATTTCAAGTATCTTTTCCATTATTTTACTTAGTAACAATATTTGTTTGAAAGGCAATTGTTTGAAGGGCAAAGTATGTAAAATACATACTGATTGATCAGGAGTGCAGTCTGTTTGTGAATGACAAAGCGTGTTGGAATCACTTGCACAACTGTTAATTAATAGTCCAAAGATCAATTCATATATATAAATATACTCTATAAGGAGTATGGAGCATAGGAAATTATCATGCAATTTCTACAATCACAGATGCTTTGTTATGGTAGCATAGGACTTTCAGCGTATGCCCACACAGGCTGAAATCCCCTATGACTACACAGTTTCTGTCATCCTATGCACATATAATCAAAGTTTAAAAAGTAATCTGTCACACTGACTCAGTAGCTATATCAGCTCACCAGTGACAACCTGGTGATGGATGAGTGAGAATAGCAATACACCTGTGCCAGGTGTGCTGGCATGCTGCACTATCAGGAGCTCTAACACATGTGATTATTTCTGATACAGGCTGCCACACACTTCCATACACTCCTCCCACTCCACCTTTCCTAGAACAGGTGTATCTCAAAAGGTCAGCATGCTAGGCATTTGGATCCTTCTGCCTCACTGATGAAATAACTGGAAACACTGCAGAGAATCTATGCAGCTGGAGCTAACCTTTTGCTTGATGGTTATTGAGAAGCATCTGTGCGGGTCTGAAACACATGCCAAAAATGCCTGAGTATTCTTTAGTCATTTATTATTTGAACAATCCTCAGTGTAATTAACTGTCGCAATTTCACAGAATCATAGAATGGCTAAGGGTGGAAGGCACCTCTGGAGATCACCTAGTCCACCTCCTGCTCAAGCAGAGTCACCTACTGCACTTTGCCCAAGACCGTCCAGACATCTTTTCAATATGTCCAAGGACAGAGACTCCACAGCCTCTCTGGTTAAACTTTTCCTCTTCTCTGCAAAGCACAGAAACAGTAAAGAAGTTTTTCCTTATGCTTGGACATTTAAACGGTTATGAACTCATTATGAACTCTTTCTTCCTGGCTTGATTTGGTACCTTTAACAAGACCAAGATATACAGCTGATTCGAGTGATGTGACATGAACATTATGCCCAGATTTGAAATCTAAGTCAAGGTGTGAAACCAGTTTCTGATGCTCAACAATAGTGGCCCGGTACATTTCACATATAAACAAAGAATTTCTGCAGTAAATCACAGGTGGAATAATGAAGAGGGAAGTTGTTACCTTAGGCAAAATAAAATACATGAGGTCTTGATATAATTATACCTGGCCACATACTCTAAACAAAATAGTTCCTGATCTGATAGGAATGGCGGGAAAAATCGTGTCTCAGGAGTAATCTTTCACAGTCACTGAAGTTTTCTTTGCTTTTCTTTCACAGTATGATGACAAACCCTACTGCAACTACTGCTACATGCAGCACTTTGGACCAAGAGGTAACATCTTGCCTATTCACTAATGTTTTACTGCTATCTGCTATAATCATTTAAGAAATTTATTTTCAGACCTACTTATTTTGTGTTCTCAGTTTTCCAAGTATTATCGTATCTGTGAAGAAGTAATAATTTTTCATGTAAACTGCATTTGAAAAAAATCAAGGAATGAAGACAGCTAAATAATCTGATCTATGGATATAAACCATACCTAGAATTTTACAGATGCAAATATTTTGTGGGTACAGACTTTTCATTTCAAAAGTAGATGCTGACTTGAAAAATATTTTGCATTAAAGTCTTCATTTTCAGACTGCAAATGCTTAGCAGGTATTCTTCAGGATCCTAGAATGAATACAAGAACAATTACTGTTGGCTATTTCACAGCCCACAGTTGGGAGTAGGAAGCTTTTCTCTGCTAAAGGAGAAAAAGGTCTTTTGAACGCCTTTGGTAGGTCACATATTAACAAATGTCGTAGGAAAGGTGGACACAATTAGGAAAGGTGGACACAATCATGGACCTCATGAAATGAGATTACAGCACATAGTCTATCTCTAGAATATCATCTCTTAGAACAAGAGATGATGTACTAGAATCTACCTGGCACAATGAGTCCCTCTGCCCGCAGCAAGGGCTTCATGCACTCTACTTGTCAAATTCAGAGTGTCTACAGGACCTTGACACTGCACATCGGTCTGTACCATCAGCCAGAAAACTCTGTCTGGAGCTCAAAATAAACTTAAAATCTATAGTAAAAGATGAAGTGCAACAACTGTAATATGTTAAAGGAAGAAAAAGCAAAGAACCAGGGTATTGCTGAAGTCCTAAGTCCCTGCAGTAACTAAAAATAGATAAAACCCCTACATCTTCTGGAATACTGGACTTCTGTTCCCAAATTGAATGAAAATTCGACAGTCTAATGGTATGGGTCAAAGACTAGAGCGATGATCTGTTGTTGCCAATCTCTCAATAGCAAATCTAAAGATTATTTGAGGTGGGAGTGTGAGATCTTCTGTAACTAACCCATCTGAATGCCCCCAGAAGTTACAGCAGATCTATCCTGGACCTGCCTGCACTTTTGGCCTGTCTTTGGTGCTTCAGGGAGAGAATGAAAGCTATCAAACTCAGGGAAGTTTGGGAATGCATCTTTGTATTGGGTAGCTGCTCATTGAAATGAGAGCGATAACTTTTCAATAACTGTGACAGAGTGACTGAAATATTTAGTGAAGGAAAATGATGAATAGACAAACAGTGGGTCCCTAGGGCAAGGTCAGCAAAGATGCTAAATGCTAAAACCTGAAAATTCCAACTGCTTAAACATTTTCAAGAATTTCCAATAACAAATAACACAATCCTGCTCGTCTTTGAGAGGATTCACAGCCAGCAGGTCAAGGCAGGCAAATATTAGTATTTTTTTTCAAAGTATTCAACATGACTGACTCTGAACAAGCTATTTAGGACACTAAACTTCCCAAAGGAGAGCTGTTGTACAGTGGTATTTTATGCCAAAACATTCTCAATACTTAAGATATATAGCTTGCATGTCAAAGAGGATAAATATTATTGAAGCTCTTGTTTAGCTTGCTTTCTCATGAGACTAAGTTCAACTGAGTTAAATTTCTAATGAACAGCTTGCCAAAGGCTCAACAGCACTTTGCACTTCGAGTAAGTTTAATTTCCTCTCATTCTTAATGGTAAGTAGAAACTTTGATGCTTTTTTTGATGATGACTTTTTTTAAGACGACAGCAATGCAGATTATGTTTGAATATTGAATTTTACACTGTATGTCTTTTTAATTACTCAGGCCTCCTGAAAAGTTACATGAGTTTTCTTTTGTTCCTTTCTTCCATGGTCTTTCTGATTACTTTGTTCTTTTGACTTTCCTCCCTCCCTCCCTCCCTTCCTCCCCTCCTCTCTTCCTTCCTCCCTCTCTCCCTCCTTTCCCCCACCTTCTCCCCATCTCCCCTCCCTTCTCCTCTCCTCTCCTCTCCTCTCCTCTCCTCTCCTCTCCTCTCCTCTCCTCTCCTCTCCTCTCCTCTCCTCTCCTCTCCTCTCCTCTCCTCTCCTCTCCTCTCCTCTCCTCTCCTCTCCTCTCCTCTCCTCTCCTCTTCTCTTTCCTTCTCTTTTCAAGGAACAGGACATCCAAATTCTCGTTTGTTTCTTGGGACAACTTCCTCTTCCAGGGTTCCAGTAGGAAACAAGAACAGATCCTAGATGAGCCTTCTTTAATGTCCAGACTGTGAAGAATCATCACTGGATCATGATAAAGGGGCAAAATAACAAAAGAGTGACTTTGTTCCATAGAGTATGAAAAAGAACACTGGTTTCAAGAATGTCTGATAATCCAGGAAAATTGTAAAGCAAAGTGCTATTCTTGACTGAAATACTTTTTATCATAATTAAAAGTGTGTTGTGACAAATGATTTTTAATGTGCAGTAATAAATTTTGATGGTATGTAGTCTGGTTTGTTTAAGAGAGTCACATTCATAACAGATATTTGACTTCTTACTAATACACAAATTGTTGTTTTACTCGTCTGAATTGACAATAGTCTCCTGAAAACACTTCTAAGAGTATCAGATTCCTATGTAAAAAGTCTCTCTCTTCTACTTATTTTCCATGGATAATTGCTCATGAAGGAGCGGTGAATTCAAATACTCCAAATATTTGGTAGCTGCAAAGGATGAAAACAGTTATTTTTCTCCTGGTTCAGTGGATCGCCACAATTGCATGACTCAGAGATGGAGGTGTAGACAGCAAACAAATACAGAAGCACACATGTGTGTAAAGATGTATGTGTCTCTGTTTACCAAGTCACAGCTAAATTCCACTTCCCCTAATTCTGTATCTGTTTCAGTGACTAAGAGTCAGAGTCAATTAGTGTATGACTAGACCCACTGAAATCAACACATCTGGGCCTACATTTCCTGTTAGATTCTTCATTTCTGGATTTCTTTCATACTGTATTTTATTATTATTATTGTTATTGTTATTATTATTATTGTCTCACTTGGCCACTTCGCCCTAGTATCCTGAATTATAAGTATGAAAGAACCTTACATCATAGTGCCTAGATATAGTACACTGGAACACCAAACCATCTCAATTTATACATAGACTAACCAAGCTAACTAATTAACACAGAGAAAATATTTCCATAATTGGATGCAGCCCTGTGCCACACGTTCTAGGTGACCCTGCGTGTGCAGGGGAGTTGGACTAGATGATCTCTAGAGGTCCCTTCCAACCTTAAGGATTCTAGGATTCTATGATTCTATGATGTGGCATTACTGAAATTACTCCTTGTCATATAAATCATGGATTTGGGGATTTTATCATACACTATAGTCAAACCAATTTATAAAATTCCTAGTTACAGTATGTCATAGAGTAAGTAGCTATATTATTTCTATATATGAAATAGACTTTTCTGTTTCTGATTTACCCTGTACAACAAGTTTTAAAAACATGTTTCACCATTATTCTCTAAAGAATTGCTCTCACTCTTAATTGATTTTTTTTTAATATCAGCTGCTGGTACATTTCCATTTGCAAACCTAGGAAAATGTTTTTCCTATGCCTGTTGTTCTTAAAATGCATGAATACAACTAAAAGGTAAAAGTATTAACAACTCCAATGCAAATGAGTTAATGAGTTGTGATATAAAGAATTTTTTTTTCTTTTTCTTTTGCAAAGTTCATTTTATATGTTACAGCTGAAGGCTTTTGATTTTTTTTTATTGTACTCCAGCTCAGTGTGGAAGAGGTGTCTCTTCCTCCCATTCCTGCACCCCCCAGAAATGAAGCTGATAAATCTGTCATTAAAACAGGTTCTGGGATTTAAGAGCTAAGAGCTCCTTACATGCCTGTCACAGCCTGATTTTGTAATCCCAGAACAAGACTGTTACACTTTTGGTGTCTTATTTCCCTACATGTAAAATATGGAATATAGTTCCTTACCTGACAAGGATGCTGGCAAGCTCTAAATTACTGGTTGCAAATTACTGTGGAGATAGAAGGCTGATGGTAGATATATAAATACAAAATTCTGCACTCCTTCAGATCACAACACTGGTTAGTGCTGACTGTTTAAAATGAAGAAAATTTTGATTTTCACTTTCTTTTTGACCAAAACCAACAACAGCAAACAAAAATGTAATATAAACCTTGATGACATCACAGGTTCTGGATTTTCCCATATCACAAGCTGGATTGTGAAGCCAAGTCATCTCTTGTAATGGATATCTTTTTCCTTTTGCTAGATAAAAAAAGTTTCAATTTGCTTAGAAGTACATTTGTGACTATTTAATTTCTAAAAAATATACCCTTCAATTTATTTCAGAAATAGCATGGAAGAAAAATGAAGACATTACTTAAAGGTAGTAGGCTTTTCATAAAGAAAAGAAGCTTTCATCACTAAGCTAAACTACAAATATTCAGTTTAGAACATTTTCATCTTCTCTGTATCTCAAAGATGCTCAAAACATAAGAGAATTTCCCTAACAATGTGAAAATATTGCTTCTTTTGTTTTCTTGTTTCTATTGACATTTCTACATGAAAATGTTATATATATAATGTCAAGAATATCATAGTGCTAGATAATCCACTCACTTTTTTACTTGTCAGGACTTTTCTTAAAACACACAAAATGTAGCCCAAAAATTTTATTCAGTGTTACTGAAGAATAGTCAAAAGAGAAACACTATCTTCTGTCTCATTTAAGACATGCGGCATATTTTTAATCTTGAGACCAAGCAAGAATGAATACACACCATTCTCTGTGCACTCTTTCTTTCCCTTTCCTGATAATACAGATATTACCAGTCTGATTTAGCACCACAAGTCCCAGGTAAGTTTTTCTGGGGCACAGATAAAGATGCAAGAGGATTTATGTGCCCCTGCGCTCAGATGAACTCTGCAAATTGGGATTTGGCTGCAGATCCCAATCTGGATCCCCTGCGGTTCCTCTCCGCCCAATTGTCCAACCCATCCAGGTCCCTCTCAAGGGCAGCACAGCCCTCTGGAGCGTCAGCCACTCCACTCTGTTTGGTATCATCCACAAACTTGCTGAGGGTGCCTTCTGTGCCCTCGTCCAAGTCATTGATGAACAAGTTGAACAGCACTGGGCCCTGTACTGACCCCTGTTGGGAGGCCACTGGCCACAGGCCTCCAACTAGACTTGGCCCCATTTATCACCACCCTCTGAGCTCTGCCATCCAGTTGATTTTCAATCCACCTCACTGTCCACTCATCTAACCCACACTTGCAGGGCTTCTCCATGAGAATGTTATAGGAGAGGATGTCGAAAGCCTTGCTGAAGTTAAGGTGGACAACATCCGTAGTTCTTCCCTCATCCAGCCAGCCAGCCATCCCATTGTAGATGGCTATCAGGTTGGTCAAACACGCCTTCCCCTTGAGCAATCCATACTGACTACTCCTGATCGCTTTCTTTTCCTTCACACGCCTAGAGATGGTCTGCAGGATGAGCTGCTCCATCACCTTTCCAGGGATGGACATGATGCTGACTGGCCTGTGGTTTCCCGAGTCCTCCCTCTTAGCCATTTTGAGGACTGGAGAGATGTTAGCTTTCTTCTAGTCCTCCGGCACCTCCTCTGTACTCCATGACCTCTTGAAGATGATGGAGACCAACTTAGCAGTTACATCCGCCGGTTTTCTCAGCACTCTTGGGTGCATCCCATCTGAGCCCATAGATTTAGGTATGTCCAGTTCACCTAAATAATCTAACCCAATCCTCCTCAGCCAACGGAAAGATTTCCTGTCTCCTGGTTTTCTCTCTTGTTTCCGGGATCTGGGGCTCATGCCTTAGCAGTAAAGACAGAAGAAAAGAAGGCATCTAGTAACTCTGCCCTCTCTGCATCTTCCACCACCAAGGCACTCACCCCATTCAGCAGCAGGCCCATGCTCTCCCTAGTCCTCCTCTTGCTGCTGATGTTTGTAGAAGCCTTCTGCAGAAGCCCTTCCTGGTGTCCCTGACCTCTCTTGACATCTCTAATTCCAAACAGGCCCTGACCTTCCTCGTTGCAGCCCTGCATTCCTTGATAATGTTCCTATACTGTTCCCAAGCGGTCTGGCCTTTCTTCCACATTACTTATACCCTCTTTTTCTCTTTAATTTTTCCCAACAGCTCCTTGCCCATCCATGCAAGTCTCCTGTCCACCTACATTGATTTCTTTCTTGTAGGAATGCACTGATTCTGAGCTTGGAGAAAGTGGTGCTTGAATATTAGCCAACTCTCCTGGACCCCCCTTTCTTCTAGGATCCTAGCCTACAGGACTCCTCCAAGGAGGGCCCTGAAGAGGTTAAAGTTAACTCTCCTGAAGTACTTGAAGAATTGCAATCCTACTTTGTGCCCAGTTTCCTCCTCACAGGATTGTGAATTCCAGTATCTCACAGTCACTGCAGGCAAGACTGCCCCCAGCCTTCACATTTCCAACTAGACTATCTCTGTTTGTTAGTATCAGGCGTAGCAGTGCCCTTCTCCTCACTGGCCCATCTACTACCTGCATCAAGAAATTATCTATCTGCAATGTTCTCCAGAAACCTCCTAGACTGTCTGTTTCTAGTTGTGTGCTCATCTCAGCAGACATCAGGGTGGTTGAAATCCCCCATAAGGACCAGGGCCTTCTTGCAGCTGCCTGTAGAAGACCTAATCCACTCCCTCCCCATGCTCAAGGGGGCCTGTACTAAACACCCACAACAGTGTTGTCCCTCTTGGCCTCCCCTTTCATCCGTATCCTCAGACTTTGCGCTGCCCTATGCTGAGCTCCATACATTCCAGTTGCTCTCTCATGTAAAGAGCAACTCTGCCACCTCACCTTCCCGAAAAGCCAAAAGCCATGCATGGCCACATTCCAGTCATGAGAGCTGCCCCACCATGTCTCAGTGAGATCACGGTCCTGCAGTTGTACACAAATCTCCAATTCTCCTTGTTTATTCCCCATGCCGTGTGCATTTACATAGAGGTGTTTGTGTTGGGCACCCAATATGCCTCTCTGGCATATTCTAGCTGGAGCAGCTGTGCCTTGACTATGTGAGCCTTCAGTAGTTCTCATATTTTGCTGTTTTCCTTCTCCAGACTTTGGGCACCATTTGTTGACTCTGGAGTTAGGCTGGTGTGAGTGGCATGGCAGGCCATCCCTTACCTTGTCACCAGCTTCCCTGATAATTCTCCCCTATTCTGTCAAAAACGATTTAAAGCCTTATGAATGAGCCCTGCTAGCTCATGATGAAGGACCCTCTTCCTGCTTTCTGACAGATGAATCTCACCTGATGCCAGTGTGTTTGGTGCCATGCAAGGATTCCTGTTGCCAAAAAACCCAAAGTTGTGGTGATGACACCAGTCACAGAGCCACATGCTGACAGACTGTATCCTCTCATATTTTTTTATATGTCTGCTAGCATCATGGAGAATGGAATAAAAGATGACCTGCATGCCTGAGTTCCTGATCGTCTGAACCAATTCCCTAAAGCCCCTTTTGACTGCCCTCAGGCTACGCATTGCCACTTCCTCTCCTCTCACATGTAGGACCAGCAAAGGATAATAGTCTGTGGGTAGAATCATGCTGGGAAGTGTCCTGGTGATGTCCTTAACTCGGGCCCCAGGAAGACAGTAGACCTCTCTTACAAGACGGTCCCTTTTACATATCGGACCCTCTGTTCCCTGTACTGAGGAATCCTCGGTGACTATAAGCTGCCTTTCCCCTTGCTGGTGGTCACAATACTGGGCGTTTGCCTTTCTGATTGTACTAATATTTTTGCAAGGGCAGGACTCTCACCTTCATTATCCATTCATTGTCATTCATCCTCCAGGGCCTTGCACCTGTTGGATAGAGGCACCTATAAGGTGAGATGGAAGAAGGATTTCTCCTGCCACCTTGAGCCTGGACTATTTTCCACTCCTTGTCATCCTGGTTTCTTCTCCCTTGTGTTGGCTGGGGGATGGAATCTGGGTTTTTGTTGTTCTTGTTGTTGCTGGGGGCTTCCTAGTGCCTGCTTGTGGTTTTCAGAGGCCAGAACCTGGCATAAACAGTCTGTCCCCCTCTCTGACTCCCAGATACTCCTCAGCTTTTCAGTCTCTTCTCATAGCTCAACTACCACGCTGACCAGATCTTCCACCTGTTCACATGTCACGCTGTTGCTCTCTTTGCAGCTGGCCAAAGGAAGTATCAGGAAGTGGCACTCCTTGCTGCCTGACACCTGCATGGCTACATGCTTTACTGGATGGTCAGTCTGTGTGCCTGTCTCCTTTTTAGCAAGTGCTGACATGGACCTCTGATGAGTCATTGCCAGAGTGGTGTTCTGGCGAGTTCACTGCGGCATCGCCTGCCTGCACCCCCTGCTTGTGCCAGCTGCTGTGCCATGCCCTGGCTGCCTGGGAGCTGCTCTTGTGGCTGCCTTCCCTGATGGCCTGACTGCCCCCCCCCCACCCCGCCTCGGTGTCACCTGGGGTCAGGGGAGCCTTGCTCTCCCTGCTCCAGTGCCTGTGCTCCACTATGTGACTTTTGGCTGCTATTTAGCTCCTCTCAGAAAGATTCCCCCCAGCATAAGTCTCCACTCCGGAGCCATTCCCTACAAAGATTCAATGGGAAGGATGAAGGAAACCTCATGCCTGAGGTGTGCACACACGGGTAGTCTATGTCCATTTGGACATCTCTACAGGAGAGAGCTTGCAGCACCTCATCACTTATTATTCATCTTGTCTACATAGATTATTAGCTCTAATGTTACTATATGTCCACACAACGCTTTATTACCTCTGGAACTTGTGAAATATAAATAGTGATAATGTCTTCATGATGCAGCTGGTCCATTTGAATATAGTGCATATGTTAAAAATTGAGACGTTTTTGTAAAACCAACAAGATTGTTGATTTTGACATCACTCTATCTTCTACAAGAAAGCTCATTTATGAAAAGATTTTTTTAAAAAATACCATACAAGCTACTCTCTACAATTTATGTTCCTTGATCATTCCAATAGAATGTGCAGGGAATTACATGAGGCTTTTATGTTTGTTACTCAGGAAGAAAAAAAGAAAAAACCTTTTTACAGTAAGATTTTGAGCACATTTCAGGAATACTAACATCAAGAGAGTAGATGTCGTATCTCTTGTCTTGGAGGCCATCTTGTGGCAGAATTAGGCAACATGAAGTGTTTTATCAATAGCTTTTAAAAGTACATCTTTTTTTTTCTTTTTACGTTGGTGAAAAATAAGCCACGGGAGGCCAATCCACAGGTCTTGCCTCATCTACCCAGTCATCTATCCCATCACAAAAGACTCACGTTGGTCAAGCAAGGTTTCTTCTTCGTGAATCCATGCAGACTGCTCCTGATCACTTTCTTTATCCATTATATCTTTATGATTTTATATGCCTTACAAGCTCCTGCTGAAACATCTGAGCTTCTGTAGGATTCTTCCTTCGTCCAGTTTCTGTGCCTGAGATCATTGCTTTCATGGTGGATTGCAGCACAAATGGCTGTTGGTGAGATTACATTCAAGCTTGAGCTTGATAAGCATTGCATCCCCTTACACTGTCTAAAGCATGGGCCATTGGCTGCTCTTGTATATTAATACTGTGTATTGTTCCTGTTCACATCTGTACGCTTGTTCCTATGTACCTGAGAACTGTGGCCATAGGCATGCTTGGTTCCAAAGAAAAATTTGACAATGACAGCTTTTTTATAGTGCTAGCAATATCCCCTTCCAATGAAAAGAAACTGTTGTTTATTCAAATTTGAGAATCCATCCATTTGTCTCAGGAACTCTATGACAACTGTGGAACCACTACTATTTCTTCCACTTAGTAAATATTTTTAGAGAAAAATCTTTTGGAAAAGAATATGGAGTTAAAAAAAAAGAGTTTTGAAAACATTTGATCAATAGCTGGACAGAGTACAAGAAGGTCATTCTTCCTTCACTTCTCTTTTGCTTTTCTTTTCTCTTTTCCTATTTTTACCCTAACATCTTTTTTTCTGCCTCACTGTCTTTCATCTGGTTCACCTTTGGCTTTTTCTTTCACGTAACAATATCCTTTCTAAGTAACAAATCTGCCTACAGAGGTCATGAACACAGCTGCTGAAATTGCCAGTAGTGACAGACAGGGGACAGAGTTAGGAAAGATGCATACAGTTTTCAGAAACGATCTAATGCTTTTCTTTGACCCAAGTTTTGTAAAGTTGTTTTCTGATACAGGACATCAAGAGGTCACCAGGGTGTACTTACTCATTTAGTTTAAATGTCATCAATAAAAATCAAATGTTAGTTTAGGAGCATGGTAAAAGAGAGATTATGCTTTCTTAGGAGTGAAGACAGAATTGAACAAGATGAAGGTGGTTACATCATTATAGTAAGAGCATGAGAACACTCAGCAACTTTGAGAGGGTTTAATTATAAATAAGATGATTTCATGTTCAACCTATAAGTGTCTGCAGCTCTTGAGAACTATATTATGATGATTTTCAGCATACAGAAAATGACTGATGATTTCAGTTAACAACAGATTTATAGTTGGCACCCCAGAAAGTTCTCCTTGTGGCTTGGGAAGAAGAGGTAGTTATTTTTACTAAATGAGATTTGTGTTATTATACATAACACAAATACATTATACATAAACTCATAAGCTTCTCAAACTCTTTTGATGCTGAATACATACCTATTTTATTTAGTTGTATAATATATTCCATACAACATAGAATATATCGAATATATATACATATTCTATATGCATATAGACATATATATATATATGCACAAAAATATCCTGTCTCCCTTCTGTAATTTCTTCTGTTTTTCTTCGGGGTTGGAGAAGTGACCAGGAAGTTTCCTAAACACATCTCCCCCAGCTCTAAACTGCAAGCTTTTACTCCATTTGCTTAGGTAGAAGAGCAGACTGCTTTCTTTTTCCACATTTGCCTGAGAGTTCCTTCTTAATGGAAAGAAAACATCTTGTGGCTTCAGTTGCACTGAGAAAATAATTACAGAATCACAGAATAATAGAATGATTAAAGTTTGAAAAGACCTGTGGAGATCAGCTAGCCCAACCCCATCTGTACAGGCAGGGTCACCAAGAGCACACTGTATATAGAATTGCATCCAGATGGGTTTTGAATATCTTCAGAAAGCCTCTAAAACCTCTCTGAGCATCTTTTTCCAATGCTCTGTCACACTCACAGTCAAGAAGCTTTTCCTCATGTTCAGGTGGAACTTCCTGTGCTTCAGTTTGTGTTCGCTGCCTCTTAATCTATTGCTGGCCACCACTGAAAACAGTCTGATCCCATCCTCTTGACACCCTCCTGCAAAGTATTTAGACACATTGATAAGACCACCTCTCAGCCTTCTCTTTAAGCTAAGCTTTTCCACCACTGGAACTTCTGAGAGAGGTCAAAAAAACTAAACCAAACCAAACCAAAAAACCCTACCCTCCTTCTTCCCACTCTTCCTCATTCTTGTCTGCTGCTTTCTCATGATCTGACAACCCCCAAGATTTTTGCAGTTTCTGGCACCCTTACCTAATCATCTCTGCACTTAATACTTCTTAAAAAAAAAAAAAGACAAAACTCCCATAATTAATTCTTACCAATCTACAGTGAAATAGTCCATGTCTTTTTCTGTTTTACGAGCACCAGAGATTTGTCTCATAGAAACCTGCTTCACTGTCTTCTTGCTAGAAACCCTGCCTTAAAACACTGTCCTGCGTCTGGACTCACAAACCACTTAACTCTCGGACTCTGCTAGAACTGTGGTTTGACTTAATCATACAGAAAATCACTGCAACTTGATTTGAAAGCAGTTATGGGTCAGGGAATGCATTATTAGAATATATTTGTTTGCTGCTGTTAAGGTACACGTACAGGTCACAATCCTCCTCAGCACTTTTTTACGCCTCCAGTACCTTTCAATCAAGGATCCCAGTGATCTGCATGCAGTGAACTGCAGCTTATTTGTACCTTAGGGGGAAGGTCATTGCTTGTTCCCTGATATCTCCTATTATTATTCATTGATTGCCCTTGTCTCTTTGATTTTGCTGACATCTTTGCTCCCTTTATCATCCAGATCTTGCTTTCTTCCACAAGTAGGATATAAATATCAGTGAAGGACCAGGTGAGTCTGAAATTATGGGGATTTGCAGTCATTTGGCTTTTGCCAATTCACTGCATGGGATTTCTGTCTCTACCGTGTGCACACTTAAGGAAAAAGAGGAAGCCACATAATCCTCATCAAATGAAGTTTTACGTTTACAGGAAGATCTTTTGCAGGGAAAATATGCAATATAGCACTAAATAAATGATCTGTTCAGCTGAGAGACCAAGTATATAGGTTTCAACAAACAGTTTTCAGAAGCATCTGTCTTGAGTAGCTTTCAAATGTGGACGTGATTTAGACTACTACCTTCCTCAGAGTTCAGTGGTTAATACTCAGAGACACATCTTTATTAGCTGACAGGCCAAAAAGTGAGCTTTCCTGTGAGGTCTTGATACAACAGAAATCTTTATTTCAGAGAAATGAGACAGAAAGCCTCTTGCTGTGAAGGGAGAGAAACCTTTGACCTAGACCTGACTCTGTTGATAAAATAGAAATGATCCACTTTTGTTAAAAATACAACTCAGTTCCTCTGTAGTTACTACTTGTTTTATTGCCAGGTGTATTTACACAATATCATGTCAACTATGGCACTATGACAAATGGCATTTCTAAGGCTCATGGGACAAGCTGAAAAGAGGAAATTTTATTAGAAACCACCAAGTAACATGCAAATTTCTTCAAGTTGGCACTCAGGAATGATAGGCACTTATGGATAAGTACAGTTGGTTAAAAAGAATTCACTCCAGTATTAGAGAGAAAATACCAGTCCTGAAAAATCAAAGTAGAAAGATATGAGTACCATCTTTTCGTAGACAGCTGGACATGAGGCTAGAATGGGACTCTATACAGCTATGTGCATTTAAAATTAAGTGATATGTTGGGCTATAATTCCCATTACAGTACAAGTTATTAAAGAAGATGCACATATATAATACAAGATTAAAATCAGTAACACAATTACTCAGCAAGGCTGAAATTCTTCTTCCAGTATAAGCATATTTTTATTCATCAGAGAATGCCACAGGCTTCTACACAACAGGATCTGGATGAGGAATCACCACTATCAATTTACAGCATGTCTCAACATACTCAGCAGTGACCAGAAAATCGTATTTAGCTGCAGTTCACAGTGAATCTGAATTTTTTATTTTAAAGATAGAAATGCTGTGAAACCTCCTCTTAGATTAGCATTGCTCTGTATTTAGAAGAAAATAAAATCTTTATCTTACCTATTGTTATTAATTATGTTGCAAAATGAGTAGACTGCAGAAACACCACGTAAGAGCCAAGCAGGTCCTGGATTCATGACCTGCTCTCCCACTGGTCTGCTTGTCACTAATCTGTTGAGCCATCTGAGCCACCAGGGAGCCTCCCTGAGCTGCACAATAGTCCTCAAGAGCACCAGCATTGTGCAGGGGAGTGCACAGTCTGCCTACATAGTGCACATAGCACAAGCCACCAAGGCAGAGCAGCAAGGAAGCGCCACCTCCTTCGGTTGTGGACAAGCAAATGCAGCAAGGGAGGGCAAGGAGAAGCAGTTGGCACATCTCCCTGTCCAAGAGCATAGGGCAGATGTCCCAGAGGAGACCAGCCTTTGAGGCGTGTCCGCTCCCAGTGCCTCTTCAGCAGGCCATCTGCCCTGGCCAACCTGTGCTGTTGCTGCAGCAGAGCCCACCGGAGACCAAGGCGCAGCTGCACTCTCCCCCTGCTGTGGGTGGACCTGTCACCCCATCCCTGCAGGCTGATGGCCAAGGTCAAGGCCAGTCAGCTCTGGTCAGCCTGTCTCCAGGGCCCTGTACACTTTGTATGTCCTCTTGCGGTTCGTCAGGTGGAATGCATCAGGCTTGGAGCCTTGGAGAGCCTCTCCCCTGGCTTAGGTGTCTATTGCAACTGCATTCCTGCATGGGGCCACAGGTCCTGCAGGGGACCATATCCTTTCCCTACACAGCCCCTCACAGTTTCCCTGGCAGGAGGAAGCCCCCTGAGGTGAGGCTACACAAGACACACAGTGCCCCTGTCACGGCTTCCCTTCATCTGCCTTTCCCCAGGGCCAGGGAAAATGTTTACCGAGACCATCAGGTCTCCCAGGCTCACCTGAGAAAGGCATGTGCAGCCACCACCCATGGGAAAGGAAAGTCTAAGTACCTCACTGAAGGGCTCTCACGAGACCTGTGCCATCCGCATTGCCACTGACTGCCCCAACACCCTCTAATTAGTCGTGCTCCGATGCCAGTGATACCCCATGAAGAAGACAAGGGCCAGGAGAGGCTGCCAGGGCTCCGCAAGGAGCAGCACCTGCTCTGCTTGCAAAGGGACAGGGCCCAGCATCAGCTCTCCCCGTGCAACAGGGGCAACACCTGGAGGCTGCAGCTGGAGCTGTCTCACTCCATGGGTTTGGGCTTGCAGCAGCCAACCAGGCCATTGGTGCCCAAAGCTGGGAAGAAAGCAGTAGACATTGGTATGCATGGTCACAACAGCTGCAGCCTCTGCCCCAAGAACTCTTCCCCTTTCCCTTTGCAGAGCCTTGTTCCTGGCTCCCACGGGCCTGGGCATGGCTGTTCTGCACAACATGCTTCAGGCTCTTGGCTGCTGCTGGCAGAGGTCCTGGCAGATGGCAAGGCTCTTGCTGATGTCATGTCTCTGGGCCTTTGTCTCTCCATTACAGGAGTTGGGACAACTTGCCCTCACCTCCTTGGAGAGGAGAGCTCCCCTGCAGGAGGCTGCCCAGCATGTGGGGCCTCTTTGCCCACCGAGGAGGTCCCAGTGCTGACGCTCTCTCCTAAGCCCAGCTGAGAGCTGGTCCCCAAAGGCTTCTGCCCAGGTGGTGCTTGAAGAAGGTGGCTGCTCCCTTATCTGCAGCCTGAGGCAGGGCAGTGTCCTCAGGTGCTTCCTGCCTCTTCTCACAGGACTTCTTCGGGGGCATGCATTGGGAAAGTGGGAGAACAAGTGCAGCATCCAGTGGCTGCAGCGGTTGTATCTGGCTGCTGCCGTAACTGAGACACTCTGTGGGCTCAGGCTCGTCCCCAGCAGGCACCACAGCAGTGCCCAGTGACTGCAAGAAATGAGGCGGCCTTTGCAAGGCAGGTCAGAGTGCCGGGGGGTCCTGTCCCCGGGGCCCTGTCCCCAGGGCCCCTCGTCCCACCCAACTCTTTCCAAGGAGAGCTGCTCTCAGTCACATTGCTTCCTGTACAGGTTTCCTGTGTGGACTGGAGCCCAGAGGCAGGCAGAGGGGCTCAGCCACAAGCTCCCTGCCCGCTGGGCAGACGTGCTCCAGCACCCAGCCTGGGAGAGTGCCTGGACACCGTGGCCAGGCTCCCAGGTAGCTGCTGCCCAAAGGCAACACAGAGAAGCAGGAAGGGGCAGGGCCTAGCCCAGCTCTCCCTCTGCAGCCACCATCAGAGGCAATACCTGGAGGCTGCAGATGGAGCTATTCCATTGGTTCTTCTCAGCGGCAGCTGGCCATGCCATGGGTGCCCAGAGCCTGGAAGAGAGGAGATCACAGTGGCAGCACTGGCTCTAGCCCCGGGGCCTCGTTTCCCCTCCGTGCACAGGACAGACAGTGCACAGAGTTACGGTGCAAGGCTAAGGCAGCAGTAGGGAAGGCCTAGACAAGGCTTCAGAGTAGGGCAGAGGAAACCCAGAGCAGACCTTGGACAAGAGCAGCCTCAACACAGTGCATCATCTCTGCTCCATGCCCACCAGCCCCTCCTTGCATTGGGCCCTCTCCTGCTGGCTCTGCTCCAGGTGCTCCCACAGCAGCCTGGGCTCCACCAGCTGCAATTCTGCCTCCTCCACTGCTCTCCTGTCCTTCTGTGGCCTGCAGCTAAGGGGTTGCCATCATATTCACCCTGGACAGCAGGCCCTCCCCCCCATCCACCTAGCTGCTTTTCTACACTCATCTTCCGCATATCTCTGCAGCCAGGAGGGAAGAATAAGAGGACTCACACTTAGCGCTAGGCACCAAGGGAATTGAACCCTCAGGCCCCAGCTAAGGGCACTGCTAGGATCATCCAGGGCGACTGGCAGCCTGCTCTTGGAGGAAGACTACTGCAACTATGGCAGATAGGAACCTCAAGAAACCCATCCCAGGAAGACAGAGCCCCAGCGGCCCACAAGGAAATGAATAGGAGTATTTGCAGCAACAGGTAAGAGGGATCATCAGCCTTGGAGGAGCAGGGAAGTGCAAATGGGCTTGTACTAACAGCGAGGCAGCAGTGTAGTGGGGAGTCCTTCCCTGGAGGCAGGCACCTTCAGCTTTTTCAGGCATTCTAAAGTTTTAAATTTGGAGAAATGTTCAAAGTTTCATTAAGGAACAAAATGGAGTCTTGGGCTTGAGCCAAATTTGGCAGGTGAAGGTGGCCAGCTATGTAATTCCTTCCACATGGGGCACCCTTCATCCTGCAGGCCCCTTGTGCAAGACTTGCCTCAAAGAGCCACAACTAAAGACAGACAGACCATTGAGGACCCTTGGGAAAGTGATGACTCCAGCCCACAGCTAGCCCCACGGCGCACATCCCACCTCACCCCTGCTCTATAATAGTTCCTCATGGGAACCTGGCTGCGTCTGTGAGGCAGGGCAAGAAAAAGCAATGTCTGGCAATGGACACCAAGAGCTGCTCCCTGTCCCAGAGCACATGACTTTCCCTGGGGCCAGGGGAAATGTCCACAGAGGCTGGCTGCTCTCTGAGACTCTCCTGGGAAAGAACCATGCTGCCACCACCCATGGGGAGGGAGACTGAGCACCTCACTGAAGGGCCCTCACAGCTGCATTGCTATAGACCAGCTGCCCACCTCTAATCAGGTGAGTCTCTCCGCATCACGCTCTGACCCCAGTGATACCCCATCAAGCAGTCAAGCGCCAGAACAACCTGCCAGGGCTCTTCAGGAGACAGCACCTGCTCTGCTTGCAAAACCTTTTCAGGCAATTCCTCTGGCTCTGTGGCCTGGGGCACAAGGGCATCGCTCTTGCGGCTGGCTCCCTGCATGGAAGCAGGGGCCGCCTGGGGATGGCACGGCATTCCAGGGACGAGGGAGAGACTTAGAGCCTCCGTGAAGGGAATTCACAGGCTCGTGCTGACCTCACTGCCAAAGCCCCACTGCCACTGCCACCCTCTAATCAGACGCTTCTCCAGGCACTGCTGTGTGACGATACCCTTGGTAGCATCAGGGCTGCCTCAGCCTTTACAGACAGCACTGGTGTGCAGAGCAGAGCTGGCGCTTGGGCTGGAGCTGGTGGAGCGGGAGCTCAGGCCACCTTTCTTTTCCCTCCCTGGTGCTGTACTCTTCCTCGCTTTGTGCTGCTGGCCAACCAGTGAGCAGGATGAGGTGCAGAACCAACAGGGGCGCAGGAGGTCAAGTGCTCTCAGCAGCATCACAGCACCAGACAGTGCCAAGAGGCCAGGCCAGGGCCAGCCCTGCTCCTGCTCCACTCCAGTTGCTGCTACTGGCCTGAGGCGCAGAGGGCACAGCCTCACTGCAGAAGGGCAGGAGTTTTCTGCAGTGGGGCATACTGAAACTTAACTTTCTCTACCTCTTCAGCTGGGCAGACATGTTTCCTTTTATGGTAATTGTCAGAGCAGGAAAGAACTTCCCGTTGACAGTTTTCTGCCTTCAATTTTCCTACCAAGACTTCTTGCAAACACTTAAGATGTTCTTTTTTTTTTTTTTCCTGCAAGGTTTTAACCTGCTCCTTTAACCCTTCATTCTCCTGTTTCAAACTTGCTATTTCCCCCGTAACGATTCCCTAGCTTGTACAGCCGCTACTAAGGATGTAGCTACATGCTGTTTTCGCACCCAAAACAGCACATATCATAGCTTTACCTTTACCTTTTCTACTTTCACTTCCTTTCACAATGCCTAAATCTGCTCTACCACTTTTCCTAACTTGTACTAATTAATTTGAGCTCACTCATCCCCTGGTGGAGAGAGACGTGCTTTAAATTCCCTTAATAACCCATACAAAACTTCCCTGCCTTCCATGGCTACAATCATTCTGGGTGCAGCAGGAGGTCCTCTTGGGTGTGGGGAGGTGCGGCCGGCCCACGGATAGCCCCGTATGTCCTGTGAGGACAGCAGAGGTGCGGAATGGCCGTACTTGCTGCCACGGCACCAAGATCAGCTGCCACAGAGAGGGCTGTGCAGATCCTCTGGCCATATCACACTTTGTGCCAGGAATCTGCCAGAGCAGCATGGCAGGGGCAGTGGCTGAGGCCTTCTGTCCTACCATGCTGTTGGTGGCGTGCCACAAGAGCTGGCCCTCGCTGTGCTGCACTTACCCCACTGACTGCAGCAGGGCTCCCTGCTGTGTCCCAAGCAGTCAGCGACTGAGATAGAGCAGCTAGGGCTGCATTGGGAAAGGCCATCTTCCTAATCATGCCCTTCCCCGGCCTCAGAGTGGCCTGGACATGTGTGTCAGCACAGGTACCCCTCTGCTTGGGTCCTCCCGATGCCCTTTGAGAGCAGGACTCACTTCGCTGGCTGCGCACCTCACAAACGTGGTAAGACGGGGCCAGACGGTTTGTTACAGAGGAAGCACAGGGCCTCCTCCCTGGCAGCATGGGGCCCCTCCTTCCCGCTTCAGAAGAGCATGGCTTGGCTTTGACCTCTCCCTCTCAGGTTCTATATACTAAACACAAGGCCAAGGCCTGGCTCCATGTGGCAAGCCCAAACGCTGCCTACCAGTAATTGCACAGGCATGGCCCAGCACAAAGGGCATCAAGGGCTGTGTTGAGAGAGCTGCCAGCTCAGAGAGATGTAAGGGGCCATTGGGGCACTAGCTATGCAGCTGCCTGTGAGAGACATCTTCATCGAGGATGTCAGCTTACCTCAGCTACCCTGCAACCCTACTGCAAATCCCAATCCTGCACTCTGGGCCCGGCCTCCTGCTCAGAGCCTTAACTTTCCAACTAAGTAAAAACCTCCCCCAAAAGCCCTTCTGTGAGTTCTTTTGCTAGTCCACACTGTAAGGGACTTCCTATGTCCTCTTTTCCAGCAGGCTGGAAAAGGAAGGGATAGCGAAAAATATTATTGATCAATTCAGCCTGAGCCAGGAGTGAACTGTTTGAGAATGGACTGAGAAAATTTGGGCTTGGAAGTTTCTGAGCGGCCTGAGGAATCAGGATCTCCAAAGTCCTCAGCTATTGACTGGGATGCATATCATCACTTTCTAGCTTGGGGACTGCAGTGGCTGCTTCACTCCCACTCAGTCTTCCTCAACAACTCTGCATGCCTCATTCTTTTCCCATGGGTGTTCTCTGAATGGCACCTTTGCAGGAGCCCTGAGGTTCTCCTTGAAGGTTTCCCCTGGTCCTTGGGAAAGCACAGGAAGGGAAGCAGTGAGAGGGGCCACCATGTGTATGGTGTTTAGCCTCACCTCAGCCTGCTTCCTCTTGCCATGCAAGCTGCAAGAGGCCATGTAAGAAAAGGCTGTGGCACCATGGCCCACTTTGGCATTGCCAGTGCTGGAATGGGAATGGGGAGCGGGGTCGGCATGGAAGGCAAGGGAAGGACTGCCAAAGGAGAAGCAGTGTGGCCAACCGTGGGAGAATGCATGGCCAAGCAAAGGAGGCAGCACTTCCTAGGTGCTCTGCTTTGGTGCCTTCTTTTGTGTGCCCCAGGAATACAGCTACGCACTCTGCCATACAGTGTTGGTCACCTGAGGATGTCATTGTAATTGGGGCTGTTGTTTAGCCCATGGAGCCTCTCCTTTCTCTCTTTGGCAGGTGGATTGTAGAAACATCTGTCCATCCACTTATTGATAAGCACAGAGAAACATAGAATCACTGTGGTTGGCAAAGACCTTCAAGATATTCTCACATTTCTTTTTTTTTGTGTTTCTCTTTCCGTCACTTCAATTTTTTAAAGGCAAATTTCAGTTTACTTTGTGAACCTGAAGCTGATAAAACACAAGAAACAGTTGGATCTCCACTTTTACGGCTAGAGCCTGAGCGCTACCTCTAGAAACTAGATGGAATTGGGATACCAGTTCAGTTCTTCTTTTCCAACTCTTACTGAGTGTAACATCAAATGCATGAGGACTCTGAAATTGGTGTAGCACTTTTCTGTGCTAAAATATACAGTGCTGCAGAGTCCGCAGAAGAAGACCTATGCCAGACTCCTCCACAAGGAAAGGCAACAGTCATCTGCTTATCCAATGCTCTTGGCTTCATTTATAAGTAACTCGCAAAAGCCCTTTTGTTTTCCAGGATGATGTTTTATAAATAACCATTTAAAGCTTGTTTCTGAAATGCCTTAGGGGTATGCCTCAACAAAGGAATTACCTAAAAGAAGTCACTTTGGCAAAAGAGGGATTTCAAGGAAAAGAGCAAAACACAAAGAGAGCACCTCTGGCAGCGAGAGAGAGAGTGGGAATGGCTGGTGGAAGGAGACTGCTGAGGGGCAAGATGTCTGTGAGCAAGTGTGTCAGGAGTGCTTTGCTTCCGCTCTTGCCCCAGTGGGAGTGAACAGGACCAGGCCTAGAGTGCTGGGGGCCGAGTTCTGCACTTGTAGTGGGTGGATGAAAGGAGGTGAGGGCTGGCAACACCATGGGGCTGTGTCAGGGAAGCAAGAGAGCCCTCAGAGTCTGGCTTGCATTCAAGGAGGTGCCTGTCCATGGCTGCGCAAAAATAAATGCCTGCCAGAAGGGGAAAGCTATGGGAGATGCCAAGATGGTGCCCCCAGCAGTTCCTATATACAGCGCCCTCCATCCAGAGAGGAGCCCTGGATGTGTTCAAAGGAGCCCTTCTGGTTGTCCCTGACGTCCTCTACCACACAACTCAAAGGATTAAAAGGAAGGCACTCTACATAAGTCAACATAAACCTTGGGTTTTCTTGCCATGTATGCAAAGTATAAAAAAAAATACTGAGCACCTCGAGATTAAAGAATCTGTTCTGTGTGGTCTAGTGATGTTTCCTCCTGTGCTATCAAGATGCAGGGGACTTCTGTTTTACTTACTTTTAAAGAAGGTGATTCATGCTAATCCTGCCACACGACTGCAGGACGCTGCACACAGCAACCATTGGGAGTAGCAGCCAAGATGAAGGGAGACAAGAGCAAGAGGCAGCCAATGGAAATTCCCTGTATATTTAAAGCCCTGCAGGTTAACTTCTTTCCCATTCTCCTCTGATTGGTTGTAGCAATGACTGGCCCATGCCAGGCCACTGCCCACTCCTGACCTTGGTGGGGTGGCCATGGTGCTTCTAGGAGACGGGCTTGACTGCTTTTCTTGCCTTCTCCCCCGCAGCATGGCTGCTGCTTGCTGAGGCAGGCAAGGCTTGAGGGCCAGTCTCCACCAGCCCCTAGATGCAACCACAGGACTTTGAAAAATCTGCTTGTGGGGATGCGGTGGGCCAAGCAAACTCCCATGCCCATGGCAGACAAAGAGCCTGCCATGTGTTGGCCAAGGCCTGAGGGCACAGGGCAGCCCAGGCCAGTGCTTACAGAGCACTGCCAGAGCAGCCGCTGCCAGAGCCTCAATTTATTACTGGGCCCATTGGGAAGAGGGCCTTGCAGCTTGTGAAAAACGGAGGCTTCCAAACCTCCTGGAGATGGTGCAGGAGGAGTACATGGAACTCCGGAGAACAAACGTCGGGCTGACAGAACAGGGGCTAGATGGGGTGATGTTGATGTCAATGTGCGCAGGCGCGATGGAGGCTGGGGAGATGCGCGCCTGGCGCAGGCAGCAGGACAAGGGCCATGCAGGGAGCTGGCTTGGTGCCTGGTGGGCGTGGAGCAGAGCTGATGATCAGGGTTGGGGCTGCTGCTGCCCAAGGCTGCTCTGGGCCTGCTGCATCCGGCTCTGAAGCCTCGTCTGGGCCTTCCCCCCACCAAAGAAGGAGAAGCAGGGGCTGCAGGCTGCTGGGCAGGAAGAACTGTGCCCTTGCCCTGTGGATTGGCAGCAGCTGTGACGAGGTCCAGGACTTGGAGCAGCTGCTGCCACAGCTGAAGTTCAGCTGGCCTGGGGGTTGCTGCCTGCCCCCAGAGGCCTTCTCTCTCATCCTCCAGCAGGCCTGATCTCTGCTTGTGGCCCTTCAGGCCATGGTGACTCTGCAATGTGGAGGCTGTGGCCACCTGAAGCCCCTGTCTTTTGGCCCCAAAAGTTGCCCTGTGCCTATGCCATTCCTGGCAGGAGGCATTTGCTGCAGCAGCTCCTGTGAGGTGACTGCACTCACCCCCTTCCTGCCGTCCCTGAGCGTGTCCCAGCCCTGATGGGCCCTGTCTCTGCATCTCAAGGCCCCGTGTTCCTGACACTCAAGAGCTGCCCTTTGCCCATGGCTTGGGCACTGCAGGGATTTGTTGTCTCAGGCCCCCTGAGAGTGTCAGGGCTGCCCTGCACTAGGGCTGTGGTGCCTTCCCCCTTTGGGCATCCCCTGAGCCACATTCCAAGGGAAATCCTAGAGCAGGGGTCCTCAAACTTTTTAAACAGGGGGCTGGTTCACTGTCCCTCAGACACTGTTGGGGGCCGCACTATAGTTTGGAAAAAAATGAATGAATTCCTATGCACACTGCACATATTTTATTTGTAGTAGTGCACAAAAAAAACAGGAAAAAGAATGCAATATTTAAAATGAAGAACAATTGTAATCAACAAAAACACATAATATTTCAATGTGAACTATGGGCCTGCTTTTGGCTAATGAGATGGTCAATGTCAGGTTGCATATTTGTCACTGCTAGTCGTAGCAAGTGATGCAAGTGTTCATCAGTTAGTTTGGATCTGATTGGAGATTTCAGGATGCTTCATTCGGGAAAAAGTCTGCTCACAGACATAGATGCTGCCAAAGATGGTTGCAATTTTGAGTGCATGGTTCCTGAGATTATGATATGTCTCTGAGGGGAGAGATGCATAGAAATTAGTAAGGCTGCTTGATTTGAATGCATCTTTCAGCAAGTCACAAGTCTGTAGTTCAGCCAATTCCATTTGGTAAATCAGATCAACAGTTTCAATGTCAACAGAAAATGGGTTCCAAAAAAGCTGTATTCCTGTTCATGGAGACAAAGCTCTTTAAATCTAATTTGAAACTCCTTTTGCAACATTTCTAGTACATCCATACATGTTTTGTTTGGGAATGCAACTGCTGGTTTTCCTGCAGACAGGTTTTGAGTTGTGAGGAGATGGCAGAAGTATAAGAGGGATGTAGAACTGCTGGAGAGAGTCCAGCACAGGGCCACAAGGATGATCAGGGGCCTAGAACATCTGCCCTACAAGGAGAGGCTGAGGGAGCTGGGCCTGTTCAGCCTGGGGAAGAGAAGGCTGAGAGGGGATCTAATCAGTGTCTAGAGGTAATGGCCACAAACTGAAGCACCAAAAGTTCCACAGGAACTTAAGGAAATTTTTTTTAACAGTGAGGGTGACAGAGCACTGGAACAGCCTGCCCAGAGAGGTTGTGGAGTCTCCTTCTCTGGAGATCTTCAAAACCTGCTTGGATGCAGTCCTGTGCCATGTGCTCTAGGTGACCCTGCATGTGCAGGGGGGTTGGACTAGATGACCTCTAGAGGTCCCTTCCAACCTTAAGCATTCTATGATTCTATGATTCCTCCTTTACTTGGTCTAATGAGCAGGTCTAATTTGACTTGAAATGCTTTTACATGTAAATATATATCACAGATGAGCTTCCCCTTTCCTTGGAGTTGGACATTGAAATTGTTGAGTAGCTCTGTTACATCTGTCAGAAACGCAAGGTGCCATTTCCATTCTTCATCTTTGAGCTCTGGTACTTCTTTGTTTTTAGAAAGCATAAAATCATAAACCTGTGGAAGTAAGTCATAAAATCATTTCAAAACTCTCCCTTGACTCAGCCAGCGGACTTCTGTGTGGTACAGAGTATCTTCCTAGGCAACATTTAGCTCAGACAGAAATTCCTGAAACTGTCTGTGGTTTAGTGCATGAGCTCTAATGAAGTTAACACAAGAAACTACAATTTTCACTCCTTTCACGGACCCCACCATGCTAGGAGCGCTATCAGTTGTCACACTGAATAGTTGACCCCTCCAGCTCCGAATCATTCATAGTTTTCCAAACTTTCTCGTAGATATCTTCTCCTGTAGTTGTTCCTTTGATGCTTTTCAGTGCAGCAAGCTCCTCTGTGACTTCAAAAGTCACGCAGTCCCACAAATGAAAATTAGAAGTTGTGCAGAATCACGAACATCATTGCTTTCGTCGAGTGCCAATGAGAAATAGCAAAGTTTTTTTGAGGAATTTTGCAACTGCAGATTCAAATTTTCCCCCATTTCTTCAATCCTTCGTGTAATTGTAGGTCCTGAAAACTCACTGTACTAAATAAATCCGCCTTCTCTGGACACATCTCTTTGGCTCAGAAAGAAGGCATTCTTTAACAAATTCTCCCTCTATGAAGGCTCTTCAAGTGCACTCTATGAGCTTGGCAACTTGATAGCTTGCTCGAAGTGATGATATATTGAGCTGCTTTTGCTTCACAGAAGTATTTTGCTGAGTTGTCAATCCATGTTTCAGTCTTAATATTTTATCTTTTCTCACTTGTCCGACCAAAGAATCATATTTATGTTGAGTTTTGTAGTGTCAATGCAAATTGTATTCCTTGAACACAGACCCTGAATTCTGGCATATCAGACAAACAGCTCTTTCTTTGTACTCCGTGAAAAAATAATCAGAAGTCCACTTTTCTTGGAATACCCTGCACTCGGAGTAAATTTTTCTTTTTTTTTGCCATGATGGTGCTCACGCTTCCCACTGGTGCTGGCTTGCTTGTCCTGCCTGGGAGCTGGAGGGACGGAGGGAGAGACGGGGGAGCTGCCCACCTCGCTGATGCCGCCCCCCCTTCCTCAGCCCGGCCATGCAGTCCGGAAAGTGCGGCCAGAAGGGACTGAAGGAACTTTGCCATGCCGGGGCTCTGGTGATTCGCCCGAGTTGGCTGGACCTCGCAGTTCAGAGGCTGCCGACTGAGCTTGCCCAGCAGAGAAGATGCCCTCACCTCTTGCCTGTCGTGCATCGCAGAGGAGGAGGAGGACGGGGCGGCGGCAGCGCGGTTTGTAGCCGAGAGGCACCCCCTCGGGGGGCAGGTCGAGGACGAGGTGCTGGTTTCAGCCCAGTCCCGGCGGGTGCTTGGGAGGCTGCGGAGGCCGGTGCGTGGATTAAGTGGCAGGAAGTCATCTGCGGCTGCTTGGTTTCCACCCCCAACCCCTGGCAGGTGGGGGGTGGAAACCTGGTGGGGGGGTTCTGTAAATACCGGCGGGCCGGATTGAGGACCCTGGGGGGCCATATCTGTCCCGCAGGCCGTAGTTTGAGGACCCCTGTCCTAGAGGGAGCTTTTTGCTGGTGCTCCCCTGCACCTGGAGCCTGAGAAGACAGCTCTGCACAGACATACCTGCAGTGGGGATGCTTTTGTGCCTGAGCTCCCTGGGAAACAACACACAACACCCAAAGAATGGCACAGCAATATGTACTGAAACAACACCACCAACAATAAAAACAACATCTACAATAATCACAAAATCAACAAGAAAAACAGCAAGAGTAACGTGAAAAATTACAGCAATATACACAACAGGAACATTAATATCAACAGCAAAAACAGTAGCCAGACATGGAGAGCTTTGTTAAATTGGCCCTTCCTTGCAGCCTGCAGCATGAACAGAACCTTGGCTTGCAAGGGAAAAGGAGGTGCTGGCCCTTGCAGGGCTCTGCAGGCCCCCAGCCGCTTGACTGGGCCGTGCACTGGCAGTCACTATCTCAGGGGCTGCCCCAGCTGCTTCCGTCCGTGCTGGTGTTGCTGGGCAGGTCCGCGTGCCTCCTGCCTTCCCCTGGGTAGGGACTGCACGACACATGCAGGTCCGGAGAGGCTGGGAAACCTGATGGCCTCCACAGAGGCTTCCTGCGGCCCTGTGGAAAAGAGAGGAAGGCAAGCGGTGAGAAACACTGCAGAGCCTGTTGAGCAGGCTCGTCTCAGGCAGCTTCCCTCTTGCTGGGCAAGCTGCAAGGGGCCCTGTAGGGCAAGGAGGTGGCACCGTGGAGCCCAGGCCCCCAGAGGAGGCTGAGAGCTGCTGAGGCTCAGAGCAAGGCGGCTGCAAGGGGGACGCGTGCAGGGGCCACAGGAAGGCTGGCCGAGGGACAAGCAGTGCGTGAGGAAGGGCTGCCCTGCTGCAGCCCTGACAAGCCAGAGACAGCAGCGCTGCGGCTGCCTGAGAGGAGGTGCCAAGCACCTGGAGCCCTTGCGAGAGGCTGGCCAGAACTTTGGGCCTTGTGGTCCCGCTGGCACGGAGGGAGGGCTGGCGCCTCTCCAGGGCAGCGGGGAAGGCCCTGCCGCAGGGGCTCGGGCCGAGGGACCAGCAGCCCCCAAGGGGAGGGCGATTCTGCGCGAGCTCTTTCCGGTGGACAGAACTTAACATGCTGGCCTCCTGTAGCGCTCCCTGGGGCTGCAGGTGCGCGCCCACTGCCACCAGCGAGCCTGCCGAGGAAGAGAAGGGTCGGAAGGAGCTCGTGTGGCTTCCATGGGGCAGGCAGCTTTGGGGGTGCAGCAGGCAGTGGCCCCTGGCCTGGATGGGAGGCCACGGAGCGCCCACTGCTTCTCCTTGCCCTTTGTGGCCTGCCTAGAGCTCCTGTGCCCCACAGCCTCTGCTTGCTTGCAGCCCCACAAGGCAGCGCTTCCTACCTGATCTTCCTTGGAGCCCTCTGTTTCCACCAGGAAAACGCACTGCACGCCGCTCTGCCCAGTGGCTGGGACCCTGTGGATGTGGCAAGGATGGGGGCTAGCGCTAAGTCATAGCCCTTTAGCCCTAGTACTAGAGCTCTTTATCACCAGCTGTTTAGCCCTAGCCCTTTAGCCACAGAGCTAGTGCCCTAAGCTCTAACCCTTTAGCCCTTAAGCCATAAACCCTTTAGCCCTGTGCATTAGGTTCTAGTCCTTTAGAACTCAGCCATAGCCCCAAGCCCTTTTTATTTTAGCCCTAGTCCTTTAGCTCTGACTCTTCAGCACTTAACCCTAGCCCTAGTTCTTTAATCCTGGCCCTTGAATTCTAGCACTTGAACCGCAGTGCTTTAGCCATAGCCATTTTATCCTAGCCCTTTGAACTGATTGCTTCAGGCCTACCATTTAGACCTCCATCTTTAGCCCTTTGATCCTAGCACTCTAGCCTTAGCCCTCTCTCAGGGTGCTAGCCCCTTAGGCCTAGGCCCCAGAGGTTTAACCATAAGACCGTTAACCCTAAACCATTTAGCCATGAGCCTTTTAGTCCTAAGGCCTTTAACTCAAAGGCATTCAGACCTAAGCCCTTTAGTCCTAAATGGTAGCCCTAGCCCTTTAATCTGAACCCTTTAATCCTCGTCCTTTAAGCATAGCTGTTTCACCTTCCAGGCCTTTAAGCCTAGACCTTTAGCCCTGAGTCCTATCCCTTTAGTGCTAGCCCTAAGCCCCTTAGCCCTAAACCCATTCAGCCCTAAGCGTTAGCCCTTTAATCCTAGCCATCTCATGCTAGCACTTTAACACTAGCCCCTTCATCCTAGCCTTTTAAACCTAACCCTATAGCCTTTTAGGCATTTAGTCCTAGCTCTTTAGCTCCAAGAGCTAGTTTTTTATACCTAGGCCATTTAGCCTTAGCCCTCTTGTGCTTTACTTGAATCTTTTTACCACAGCCCTTTAGCCTTAGCGCTTTAGCTGTGAGGCGTAGCCCTTTAGTCCTGAAGCCCTGGGCCCTAAGCCATTTAGCACTTCAAGTCTGAGCCTTTAGCTCTAGCCTTTTAGCCCTTCAGCTCAGCCCTAGGCCTTTAATCCGCACCCTTTCATCATAGACCTTTTAAGCCAGCGCTTTAACCCCTAGGCTTAAACCTAACCCTTTAGGCCGGGCCCTTTAGCCTCAGCCCTTTAACGCTAGAACTTTAGCCCTTTGATTCTAGTTTTTTAGCTCTAAGGATTCCCCCTTCAGCCCTGAAGACCTTGAGCCCTAAAGACCTTGAGCCCTAAAGCCATTCAGCCCTAAAGATCACATGATTCTCATTGCATGTATCCAACTTTAAAGGGGTTCTTCATGAGAGCAAGCTGCATGGCTGCTCATAGCTGCAGTGGGAAGTGAATGTGTTTTGCCTTGGATGCCATGGCATACGCAAACCTCTTTGGTAAAGCTGAACTGGGCACTGAAAGCAAGTCTCCATCCACATGCTCCATGGGGCAGTTTCCTGCAGGGTCTGCAGGTGAAATCTGGAAATGTCCCATCTTTGCTGGTGTTTCCCTTTCCCTCCTTTCAGAAGATAGGAGAAAAGTGCCCACAGTTTCTAGCAGTACTTGAAAAGCCAAAGGAATGCAGTGTTTAGTCTCTTCCCAGAATTCAGGTTAGAGGGGCTGAGACAGCCGCGCTTAGAACCAAATAAAAGTGGAGAGGGAATAGTTGCAGGGAATCAGTGTAGCCTCTCTCATCTTTGCAGAAATCAAGAAATCAGAGACACGGAGGGCTCCAGTTGTGCCTTGGGTTCAGATTCTTGAAGAGCCTCCAACCCATCATGACCTATTTTGGCAGAGGTGCTTTGGCAAAGCGTAGGAAGGGGAGAAACCTCTGCCACTGAGTGTGGCAGCCGTGCTGCATGGCCAAAATCACTTTGTGTGCCTCTCCTGCTGGCAATAACCTTGACCTGTCTGCAAAAACTTTGCCAAAGCAGAGCGGAGCAAAGGAAAGCAGATAAGCACGCTGCCCTGTGCTGCCCATGGGAGTGAGAGATTTAGGCACGGGAGGGCAGAATGGTGCCTCTCTTGCGGCCGTCTCTTGCTGGAGGCAGCTTTCCTGCTCTCAGCAGAGAAGTGGGTGGTGGCAGGGGGACGAGGAAGAGGCGACCCGACCTGCGCAAGCTTGGCTTCCTGCAATAAAGCTGTGAGGCTGCAGAATGGAGAGGCCTTTCATTTAGGTCCTTTCACCATTTTAGAGCTCTTGTTTGGATTGTATTCCTGATGCCTTGACTCATGGCAGCTCTATGAGCCCTTTTTTGGGACTGAAATTGACGGATCCTCTTCTGACATGAGCTTGAGAAATCCTACCTATACCCAAGCATTGTACAGTGTTCTTTTCATCTAACAAAGCTGTTATTTAAAAATGCTAAGCTCAATAAATTTTAAAATGAATGTAATTTTAAAAATGAATGTAATTCTACTTAATTTAATCCTGACATTTGGAAATCAATTCTGATATTACAGTTCTACCCCTTCTATGAAGAGTACATTTTTTCCTCGGTAGAGTTGGAGATGGACTAACGTCGAATGAAGATCCATTAAATCTAGCTGCTCCACTAGTAACTAGTATTTTGTGTAATACTTTTCAAGGCATTCTCTTCTCATTCATGCTCTTATATCATTTGCTCTAATCCTCAGAGTCATTTGATGCTAGTGTAAAGAATGGCTTAATTATTCAACTGGAATACCATTCTTCTAGGTGTGGTAGAACATCCCTGTACCCTCCTGCTCCTTCCCCCAAGAGCGTGCGTAGGAGCCGTTTTTATATAGCCCATAGCCGAGAAGGAACACACACGAGAGTGTAACTTGAGAACAATACCAGCCATTTTATTTAGAAAACATAAGGGACTACCTAGAAAGGAAGTGGGAAAAAAAAAAGAGTTTTCTGGAGGTCGGTGAGGCAGCAGTGCTGGGAAGGGCAGGTTGGGTGCAGATGCTCAGAGGCTGGCACGCTGCAAGAGAGCGGCAGCTCACCGTAGCAGAGGGAAACCCTTGCTTCCTTCCTGGCAGCAGGAGCGATAGAGCTTCTTCGGCGGGAGCTGTTCAGGACAGCTTTCCTCTGGAGACTGCTCCATAGGTGTGGGAGGGGAGGAGGGGGAAGCGAGGCTCCTCTTGCTATTCCCTTTTGGATTCTGCTTGTGGCTGCTGCCTGATGCTGCTCCCAGCTCAGGCTGAGGGTGGTCAGTGTCTTTGCTGGCCACGGTCCATAGCACATTGTGTGGCTGAGCAGAAGTATTGGGTGTGCTGCAGCCGCTGTCCTGAGTGTGTAGTGAGGGAGAAAATGTCCCATGAAAGGCCTCTGCCTTGGACATGCCAATAGCTCCCACTGCATCCGTGGCCTCAACACGACGGCAGTACTCTGGTGGGAGCGGAGTGCTATTTTTCACCTCTGCGGCCCTTTCTTTGTCACGACGCACCTCGATATACATCGTCCTGTTGGGAGGTAACAGCCTTGGTCTCTTCTTGGTGGAGGTTGCAAGCATCAAGTCAGTATTGCAGATTTGGACAAGCTCCTCCTTTTTGGAGGCCTCTGCAAATTCTTCCTTGGGGAAATCCTCATTGCAGTAGGAAGGGATGTTCAGTGAGTTGTTGCCTTTTGGAAAGGGGTCGGTCTCCTGAGCTGATGTGCCATCTGTGTGCTTGGGAGAGGGCTGTGCTTCTGAAAGAAATGGGGGTGTCAGATCCCAGGACTCTTCTAATTCTTCTTCAGAGATTTCCTCGACATCCTCAATGCAGTTGAAGACAGTGTTCATGGGGGCATTGCCTGTGGGATCGGGATGCCTCTCGGGAGGCAATGTGCCATGTGTGTGCTTGGGAGAGCCTGGTGCTTCTGGCCAAGCTGTGGGCGCCAGATGCCAGGGCTTTTGTGGAGCTGGCACCTGGAGGCAGTGGTCAGCCCTTGTGGTGGAGCTGCAGCTGGGCTGCTGCCCCTCATGGGCAGCACAGAGAGGTGCAGGCGCGGGTGCTGGCTGCAGCTCTTGCGTGGAGGTGCCGCTGGCTGCCTGGCTGGCTGTCAGCGGAGGAGCAGAGGAGCTCTCGCCCGGCTCCTGCTCCTGCTCTCCAGGGCAGGCACGCATGCTGGCGCCTGCTGCACCTCGGCCGCTGTGCTCCGTTTGCTCAGCCCTTGCTTTAGCCAGGCCGCCTGTCCCTTGGAAGGCTCTTGCTGGCTTGAGATGGGAGGGAAAAGGAGCAGTTGTCCTTTAAAGAAGGCAGGGCAAAGTAGCGATGCTCCAGCTTAGGGAGGAAACGGTGTCGAAGCACAAGCGCTGTCCAGGGAGACTGCAGGTTCCAGAGCAAACATTCCGCCAGAGCCGCTGGCAACCAGCTGCGGGGGCCAAGCAGCCCTTTGAGCCTTGGATGTCACAAACACAGAGCCATCGGTGTGGTGCCTTTGCGACGTGCCATCCCTGAGCAACGGCCTCTCCAGTAGGATGGAGGCTGCTCCCAGCCATAGCAAGTGCTTTGCCACCAAAGGCACCTCTGTCAATTCTGTAACAACAGCTCTCTGCTGTGTTTTGTTTCAAAAGGCCAGTCCAGCTCCCTACTGCAGGACTGAAAGTTACTCCTGACCATGTCTAAGGGACTTGTCTAAGGGTAGCTTAACCTTTAGCTTCAGTGCTTCCATATTTCATTGACTTAAAACAATTTTGTATGAAACCTATCTAGCTTCCAGCGAGAGAGAAGCCGCCCTAGGTATGAAATGCACTGGAAGGAAAACAGGGACTGCGTCTTCCTGGAAGCCACCCTGGGACCTCAGTGTGTGCAGGGGAAAGAGAGGAGGATTGAAGCACAAGAAAGCACATGCTCTTTAGCTGTGCTCTCCCTAACACAGGACTCAAGAGGCGGGAGGATGCCGTTGAATTACCCTTGGGCTTTTCTAGAAATGCTCCAGAAATGTTCCCACAGCTCTCATCACTCCATCAGTTACTCACCAGGGTTATGGCTGTGGTTACTGATCTGGCAGGATTAAAGTGAGTCAAGGTTTGCAGGGCCACCTATCTTCCCTTTGCTCTTTTTCTGCACTCATTTGACACAGAGGAGCAAAAGGATGAAGGCTGAGCAGGGTCTTGGCATACACAAGTCTTTCAGCTCAGAGCCTAATAAAATCCATCCCCCCAGTTTGGTGTAATGCCACGTGTCCAGTGTGTCAGTGTGTCCTTCTGGTTGACCTCTGAGTGAGGGACCTGGGACATGGGCTCACCAGGCAACAGGGTCCTGCAGCCTTCTTGAATGGCCAGCAACTGGGCAACAAAGCGCTTCTGAAATATTGGCCTCAGAAAATTCTTTATCCATCAAGTGATCAGATAATTGTTTCCATCGTTGGCCATAATAACCTTTCATCTATATATTCCCATACCAGCCTTTTTGCCCTTCAGTCCTGTCCTAGCCCTTCAGGCCTAAGCCGTTAAGCACTAAACCCTACAGTCCCGATCACTTTGCCATTTAACCATAAGCCCTTTAATCCTAAAGCCTTTAACCCTAAGCCATTCACACCTAGCTCTTTAGTCCTAAACCGTAGCCCTGGCCCTTTAATCCTCGCCCTTTAACCACAGCTGTTTCAACTTTTAGGCCTTTAGCCCTAAGATCTCATTAGCCTTAGCCCTTTAGCCATTCCCTATAGTCCTTTACCACTAGGCCTTTCTCCCTAAGCACACCACTTTATCCTTAAGGCCTTTAGACCTCAGCCCTAGCCCTTAAGCTCTAGCCCTTTAGCCCTAAGCCAGTTACACCTAGGCCCTTTTCCTTTTAACATGAAGTCCTTTAGCCCCAAACACTACAACTCCAGCACTTTCTCCCTGAGCCCTCGCCCTTTGGAGCTGAAGACCTTAGCCCTTAAGCTGTAGCCCTTTAATCCTAGCTCTTTAATGCTAACCTTTTAAGCCCAGCCATTTAGCTTTTTATCACTTTAGTTCAAGATGCCTTTAACACTCATACTTTAATCCTACCCTTTTAATCCTAGCCTTCTAGGCTTTTACCTTTTAGCCCTGGCGCTTCAGCCCTAGCCATCCAGCTCTTTACTGCTTGTGAATTAACCCTAAGCCCTTTAGCCTTGTTGTCCCAGCCATTGGCCGTAGCCCTTTTGTCCTAGCCCTGTACTCCTAGGGAAGGGCCTAAAGCCCTGGAAACAGGGTTATCGAGCGCCTCTGAAAACCTCCCTGCATAGAAAACCCCAGCTCCAGGACCCAGCTCCGTGCAGGCACTGGCGACAATCGACACCTCACAGAGCAGCCAGGACAGAGAGAAAAAAACCCGCTGGAGGTGGAAAAAAAAATCTCTTTCTTTTTTTTTTTTTTTTTTTTTTTTAAAAAAATGCTTAAACCATTCTAAATGCTGCCTACAACCTGGAAAAGGAAAAAAAAATCATTGCACACAAAATCAGACAAAACAACCTGCAACACCCATCCATCCCCACAGTATCACAGCCACCAGCACACACTCTGTCTGCCTGCTCTAGTGGGCAAACACCACCAGATTTGCAGATAGCACCCGGGAATGGGCTGATCGAGCACCTCCAAAAACCGTCCTGCCTAGAAAACCCAGCTCCGTGCAGACATGTTCAATACCAAAAGCAGCCAAAGCACAACTGCCCATTAAGCCAAGCATCACTCCTGCTGTATGAACCACCTGCTTCCAACATTTTCTACGTAAGAGTGTATTGGCATGATGGGGAACACCCCAAAATGACAACCAAAGATCTGTCAGTCAAACAAACAAATTGTTTAACCCCAAACTAAACCCTAACCTAACCCTAACCCTAAGCCCCAAACCCCAGTTCTCCAAGGGTTTTTGCTCCAAGGCAAAAAGGATAACGATGCTGCTCAGTTCTTCTTCTCCAGGAAGAGGGATCATTCCTCTGATGCCCTGTGGCCACGCTCGTCACTATCGAAAAATCCAGAGCATGTTGGCTCCTGAGCCACCGAGACTGATGCGCCTGCAAAAAGAACACCACAGTCACAAACCAGTGGCAAGTTAAAGCTCCTGTTTACACCCCGTCTTCCTTACAAGAAAATCTTCTTCATCTGCAGCTGGCACAAGACCAAAGAGAAACCTAAAACGTTTCCCGTGTGCTCACACTCACCCAACTGACACAGTCCTACAGAACGGCTGCCCTTACTTAAAACGCCAGCAGGATTTTAATCCCGTCTGCTGTCCCACGGAGCAGCCTCACGGCACCTCAGCACCCAAAGCTGCTGCTCAGCTCTCGCCGGCAGCGCGAGGGGACCCACGGGGAGACACTTAACCCGAGCATGCCCGATTCCCTGGTCTTGATGATGTACAGGAACAGGAACAACGCGTGGAGCAGGTTGTTTCTGCCCTGAATGCGTGGGAAGAGAGAAGACTTTGGGGGCAACTGCAAGGACAAGCACTCACACCACTATCTTAGAGAGAATGTCTTATGCAAACCAACGGGCACATCCTGCCCTTAGCTTAGCCACAGCTGTACAGTTTTCCTTCAAATCTTTTGGCAAGATACATTTGCAGGGGGCGTGCACCATAATAGAAACGGTTTAATAACCTGAGATGAGGAAAGACTATAATAGAAACCTCACAAAATGGTATAACAGCCTGGGGGGGTTGCCTCAATACTTACCTCTCACTTAGCCAAACATCAGAAAAAATACTTTTGGGTTTTCTTTTTTTTATGGGTTATCATCCTCAAATACTCAGGATTTTTTACAGCATTTTTTTGAAATGGGCAATCAAGTCACAATCCAAGGCTGAAGAGAAGATTAAAACATGCAGGAAAAATCTGGTAGCTCGGCATTGAGACGAGATGGTTCCCTCCACAAACTCCTAGAAGGAAGCCTCCGGCTTGTTGGCATTCAGGAATAACAGCTCACATCAGAGCTTACAGAAATTAGGGTCTTAGAAGAAGTCATGAGAAAATACACCTGCTTTCTGCACTGAGCCAGCCTACATCTAAACGTAGATGTGTCTAGTTACAATAAATAATTAAAAAATAGAACAAAAAACATACCCAAATCAGTTCTGCTGAACATTTCCTGTCAGCAGAACACACCTAACATGCTCCTACCTCCTGCACGTTGTAGACCTGGCCGTGGTAGATGACCTGGTAGTGCGGTGGATTGATGCTGCTCTGGTAGATGCAGAACAGCTTCTCATCGGTCAGGTCTGTGAATGAAACTCAGAAAACAAAAGAGGGATTTTAAGGGTGCCCATGGGATGCAAGGGACAAACAGCAGCTAAGGCAGCAGCCCAAGAATGCTAGTACCTGGTTCATGGGGTGTCTGGATGAAGTGCTGGGCAGCGAAGGTTTTGCCATCGGGATATTTGATGTTCCGTGGCAGTCTGGAGTCCAGGTAGGTGCAGAAGTTGTGCATAAGGATCTGTGCAAACAAACCCGAATTTCACTTGAATGCCATCAGAAAGACCGAAGAACCAAAGGCTACATCACAGCAGCAGTTCCCTTGCACCATGTTTCTGAAAAAGTATATATTCAAATTCAGTATTGAAATGTGAGACAGCCTTGTTCTGGTGTTAAATTGAAGCAGAAAGACTTTGGGAGATAATATGCAAGCACTCTGGATGCCCCTACTTGAGCAGGAGGGTTGGACTAGATGATCTCTGGAGGTCCTTTCCAACCTCAACCATTCTGTGATTCTGTGATTCTGTCATAATCTCACACATGAGACCAAACACAGGACACAGTCAACCACATTTCTGATTTAATGCTGGTTTAATGCCTTTTTTTTTCTCCATTTTTTTTTAATGCTGGTTTTCCTTCAAATACAGGCAAAGAGGGACAGTGTAAAGATTGTTTTCCACTCCCTGGCTTATCCTGCAGTCTCTCTTTTAACTGTTTCAGGTGAATTATCTCAGGCTGCTGCCCTCACAGTTACCTGTGGGACATCTCAGGGGAGTCTAAAGAAGAGGCTGCCCCCAGACTAACATACACAAGGGCATTTTTGTGATCTGCACAAGGTCCAGGACCCTTGGCATTATTCAAAACTACACTGAGATCCTGAGGATAAGCGAGGCAAAGAGGATTTGGACTTTTTGCAGTCACCCACAAAATGCCTCATGCCGAAAGACGAGCAGCTTTAGGAAGTTTTACCAAGGCATCTTTGAAAACTTACAGCAGAGTCGGTGGGCAAGTCAGCTCCCCACTGCCGGCCTCTGAAGTCCCCTCCTCTGCCCCAGCGGAAGCTTCCCTGGGACAGTTCTGGAAACAACAACACCTATTCAGGTAGTGGCAGTGGAAGGTGCAAGAAAGATCTATTTTGCACTAGCTTTGGGAACCCCACACCTCCGTGTGCATTGCCAGGGCACCACATTCACTGGAAGGGAGAACTGAACTCATAAATGCTTGCATATATTATATATACTCAAGGCAGTTGACTTTACAAGGGAATTTTTATTCGTAATTAACAAACGGATTGAATAGGACACTTCTTTCCCTGCTGTGAGTGAAATGAGAAAGAAAACCTTCTGAAACCAGTCCCGGCCGACACCACCACATTGCTACGAGCAGAGAAAGCTGCCAAAACACCCAGCACTGCTCCTTGCAAAGCAGCTCTCTGCCCTGCTGGGACTGCAGCCCGAGCGTCTCCACTGACGGGGCATCTGGCACCACCAGTGCTTGACCAAGCTCAGCGAAACGCTCCCAAGTCTCCAAGGGAGCACGTACCTTTGATCCATTGAACCAAGTACTCCTTGTTGGCCGTGACACCCAGGTATCACGTGATGGTGAGCAGGCTCTGCCGAATGGCTGTGGCTTCAGCCAGCGCTGCCTGTTTCATGCTGCTTGTGCTGACTTGTGCGCGGAAGAAGAGCCAGCGCGTCACCTGCACCCACGACTCGAACGGGATCAGCCGCCCTGCCAAGGGGTCAACAAACGCACTGTTACAAAGAGGAACTGCCTCCTCTGCTCTAACTACTTGCTAAGCTCAGAGCTCAAGCTCACACCTTAGGCAGTGCCCCACACGCTCCCTGCCCGGCCCCATGGAGCACTCGCTGCCTCCCTCCCAGCACAGAGCAGAAACCCTGTGCAGGGCTGGGCAGGCACAAAACCCTCCCTTGAAGGCTGCCTGGCGTGAGGAAGAAGAAACAAGAGAGAGAGGCTGGACAGGGAAGAATCAAAAGGAATTTTTCAAAGAGAGCAGCAAGGGAGCAGGGAGGTGCACAAGATGTCAGTTCTTCACAGGCATCACAACAGAGGCCTCCACCAACAAAAAACAAAATTATCCCCAACAAAAACAAAGACCACTTCTTCTAATGCTCAGAGCTCTCTCAAATCCACCTCAGATTGCCCTGCCCAACCCCATCAGCATGACAAAAATCTACTACCAAGACCTTAAAGACGCTGCATAACAGACAGGGAGAGCTCAGAGGCAGCTCTCCTTGTAACATGGAATCGTTTTCAGACACTTGAACTTCCACATATCTTAGGAATAATCCTTCCAGGAAAACACAATGCAACCCCACGGCTCCTCCTATCATCCTACCTCCGCTCGGCATTGCAGGGTACCCCATTCTTCTCAGCTGAGCGCTCACAGACTCCATCTCTTGGACAAGCGGCTCTAGGATTGTCTGTATCATTGCCCTCAGCACCTGCCCATACTGCACTCCTACTCCTCACAGGACACCACATGTCACCTGAGGGCAAAGTCACTCTCTGGAGCTCCCGGCTCTCGCAGGAGAAAACCGGGGCAAAGGTGCAGGACACATGAAAGAGGTACTTGAACAAGAAGCTTTATTAGGTTAAGGGATGAAATCAAGACATTGATCCAATTTAATTAAAGCTCCCCTAACACTATCCCTTTGAATCAGACTTTGTCCAGACAGAAGAGTATAGGAGCGTGTTTCACACACCTTGAGCTCATTGGCTGTGTTAAACACAGGGAGTTTCCAGTCAACTTTGAGATCACAGGGATATGTGACCCAGAGCACAAAAGGGCACAAGAAGCTCTGCGACTTGGTCTGTCTCATCTCACATTATAGAGCTATATTAACCAGCTTCATGTAGAACACTTCTCAGGAGTTGTCCACAATGACAGAAGGGTTTCCTGCTTCCCATTGTGCCTCAAACATGAGCAGCACTTCAGTACAAAGACCACAAAGCAAGAAAACCCACAATTCTCGCGGCTGCCACTGTTTTTTCTGTGCTGAGTACAGGCAGCCTGCTCTCTGAGGCAAAAACCAGTTTCCAATTCTAATCCAGAAGGAGAAACATATCCCTTCAGAGACAAAGAGTCTTTGCAAGCTGCAGGAAGAGGGTGAAATGCTTGGGGATTTCTCTCCCTCCTTCCAATGCACTTGATGGAGATCATGGCCAACCCTTTGGAGGAGCTCCATGCTTCTGGGCTCCTCTGGTGCTGAACTTACCTCTTCGCCAGCCTGTGGCACGTCCAGACGACCTTCCTCCCTGCGGCCCAGGGGACACCATGCCACCTGGTACTGGAATTTCCGGAGCACCTTTGCCTGCTCCACCAGCAAACATGTGAGGTTGCAAAACGCTGGGCAGCCGAATGGGGAGCTGTTGTAAACTGAATTTGCTGAAATGACATTCAAGGAACGCACAATTAGTACAAGCAGGAGGACAATAATCATGCAATAGGGCAGGCAATAGCTGTACAGATTCAACTCTGACTGGAAAGACGAGCTCATGAATTATGGTGAGGGAGGAGAATTTTCTAAAGTCCCTGAGGCACAGAGATGGGGAGAATTTACAAAATTCTGCCTCCTGTCTCAATTACTGCCTAGAAGACTAAAGTGGCCAGCAGCCACCTTGAACCACATCCAAGGGAATACCATAGTGGGGGAGGTCATTTTATTTACTAGCACTTCAGGAGCTCGCTCTCTTTCCCAAAATCCCTTCCAGCTATTCTCACCCACAACTCTCTCCACTAACGACTAATAAAACCTACATCCTCCCCTCACCAATCCTTTCAGTCCAAGCAAAGGGATTTCTTTACCCATCTGACAGCTGTGCACTTTCTCTTCTTCCCTTTGGAGGTATCTTTGCAGGGACTTCTGGTCTGTGATCTCCTCATCTTGGCTCAGGAGGAAACGAGGCCGAACTGGTGAAGGGCAGTGACAGCTCCTCATCTTGCTTTGCACTGCTCCAACACTCACGTCGTATGGAGAAGTGGCAGGAGAAGGGCTGAAGCTGGGAAGCTTGGGCAAACAGAAGCAGACACTTGTGTCATATGAAGAAGATAAGACTTCCACTTTGATTTTACAAACTGCAGGAATTGATTGACTCAACAGATGAGTTTATGGCTCTGGAGTTTGCTGCTATCAAGCCTAGTCTGAATCGGGGGAATTGGTTTTTTACTCCTCAGCATTTACATGTGCATTCCTCATTCATGCTTTTTGTCTGAAACCAACCAACTCCTCCAAAACAAATAAATTAACTCTAGGGAACGGATGAATCCTGGAAGGGCAAATGTGCAAAGGGAGCAGACAGCTGCCGGGCACCTCCAGCAGCTCAGGGCCCAGCACGAGCACAGGAGGAGCCAAGCCAAGGCGCTCCCTCGCAGCCAACGCCGTCCTTACCTGGATGCAGCTGCTGCTGGGCCGGGAGCTCAGAGAACTGCTGGAAGAGGCGCTGCTGGCGGGCAGAGCCGGCAGCTGAGGGCCACAGTCTGGGGCACGAGCCAAGGCCAAGCTGGGACGGGCCCCGCGGGGGCGGCCTGGGCTGTAGCTCAGCACGTTCTGGCCCTGCATCGCAGCCCCACACCAAGGGACTCTCCTCACTGACAGCTCCTGCACTGGAGCTATCGGCACCGCTGCAAGAAGCACAAAAACACAGTGAGCCCTGCACATGCAGCAGCCTCCAACTCCCCTGCTTCCTCTGATTCCACACTGCAAAACACAGACATGCAGGTTGCTCTGAAGGAAATTCAATGGTGCTAAAAAGCCCTCCTCCCAGCCCCATGGGGAGGCCACAAATTCCTTCTCCAGCTTCATAGAGGGTCTCACCAGCTGCCCTTTAACAGGCTGCTGTCCTCTCCTTTTTTAGGGCTTCTTCCCTCTTCAATTCTCCCCACAATCCTTCACCAATTTTGCATTTTTATTCTGCATTTTAACATGCTGCAGGGAATTCATCTGACTGCTGTGTTCAGACTAAGAAGCTTAGAATTGTGCTTGACCATGATACCAACTGCAAAGAACACAGATAAACAGGGATTTATACTACCTACCTGAGTTCTGTATCCCCAGAAGGACCTGCTGCCTGTGAGTCATGACCAAGTTAGCTGGTGTCCTCGTGTATTCGAAATACAGCCAGAGATCGAAGATGGCATTCAGGCTGAACAGAGATGCAAGTGCGAGTTCTAGAATAAAGAATAAAAAAAAGGTTTATTATGCTAGATGGCATGAGTTATAACTTATTTTTAGTATTAAAAAAGCATCTTTAAAATACATAAAAAACTGTTCTTGTAAGTGCCAGTCTGAGGACGGAGGTAAGGCTTCTTCATGGGTTATTTTTATTCAAGAACTAGTTGAGACAAATCTCCTTTCTACATTAAAATTCATTTATGTGGCTAAAATTTATTTATGGCACTATAATGCTTATTTGTAAAAGTGCAAGGTATTTTCCAGGTAGAACACAAACCTCTACAAGGAAGTTTCACACTCCTTAGCAAGGCTCTTCCACCAAACCTTCTGTCCCTCATCTCTGTATTTGCCTCATTCTTCCTCCTTTCCATCCTCCAAGGGGATTTGATACAGCTCCTTTGGAGTCTACTCCATTGAAAGGACCTTTCATTACCTGGAAATGTGACGCAGCCCCACAACATGGCTGCTAAGAAACTCTTCCCTGTCACTACGGTGAGGAAATTGCCCACAGCTCCAACAGGGGTAAAAGAAAGTAAAATGAAGTTCTGCCTTTTTTTTTTTTTTTAAGTTGCCTTTAACACCTTCCCCAAGAAGAAAACAGAAGCGCGAAATATTCCCTCCTCCCAAAACACACTGACGGGCAGCGACAACTCACCAATGAAGCAGAGAGGCCAGAAGGGGATATTGTAGTAAGTGCTGAGAAGTTTTCCAGTCCTGGTAAGGAAATACAATAAAACAGGAAAAGTTACCAACGGGCAGTAATGGGGTTCTGGGAAGTACCGAGGCCTGCACAAGGCAGAATGTTTTCTGTAACGCAGTCACATTCGCAGCCAACATACATGTCCACGCAGATCATGCCGGCAGTGCAGATATTCAGGAGCCCCCAGGCCCAGAGCACCTTCCGCTCTCCAGCCTCTCTCCTCATCCTCATGCTCCTGTCAAGGAGGGCACCTGCCGAAAGCCCTGGGGCAGGTCTGCGGCAAGAGGGAGACAAACACCCCACAGTTTAGACAGCCACATCCTGGCTCAGCACCACGCTGAGAACAGCAAGAACCAAGAGCAACCTGGACAGAAGGACTTCACCTGAGGAGCTCCCGGTCCCGATTCCCGAGCGGGGAGCAGGGCTTTTGGCCAGCAACACTCTCCTGCAAAGCCTGTGAGCGCCGTCACCCTCTCCAGGGAGAGCACGTCCGTTTTCCCCAATGGGCTGCAGGGCACAGGGCCCCCTTCCCATTCCAAGGGCACTTTTGAAAACCAACATTCCGCAGGGGGCCCAGGCAGCACTGCCTTCCCCTTTCCTGCTCAACATCCCCCGCTCCGGGAGGCCCCGCGAGCGACACATCCCGCCTGCACCGCTGCCTCCTGCCCCCTCTGCACCTCCACGTCCCGCCTCGGAGCCCCCACAAATTACACACGATGCCCCCGACAAAAATGCCTCGAGTTCCCCAATGCCGGACAGGAACATAAAGCTGTAAAAGTAAATTCACTGAAATAATGGGGTTTTGAAGGGGAAAAAAAAGGTAAAAATGAAAAAAACAGCTAAAAAGGAGGGGGAAATGGAATAAAAAGGCTGAAAAAGACAGGTGGAAGGAAAGAAAAGCTGAAAGAGAGGGAGAATGAATGAAAAAGTGAAAAAGGAAAAATGAAGGAAAAAATATAAAAGAGCAAAAAACATGAAAAAAGATAAAAAGGAGAACAAAACAAAAAACTGAAATAGAGCGGAAAAGAAAAAAGGTAAAAGCGGTCAAAGAATGAAGGGAAAAATAAAAGAGGGGAAAAAGGATATAGCTAAAAATGGGGAGGAAAAGGAAAAAATGCAAAAGGGGAGAAATAGGGAAATAAAGGATAAAAGGAGTAATAACAATATAAAAAAGATAAAAGAGGTGGAAATGAAAGAAAAAAAAAGCCATGAAAAGGTGAAAACAAAAAAGATAGCAATGCAAAAAAAAAAAAGAAAAAATCGACAAACAAATGAAAATAAACAAAAAGAGAAGAAAAATAAGAGAAAACAGGAGCAAAACTGTGACGCGGCATGGGACTCCCAGGGCACCTGTCAGCGCCGCCTCCTCCATCTCCTTGTGCGCTCACTGCCTGTGGGCGCCCTTCAGCAGCACCCACAGGCAGGAGGGGAGCTCCGCAACGGAGCCCGTGGGGTGTCCCCAGCGCCCCCAGTGCCAGGGTGCTCTGGCCCAGATGCTGCCAACGGGCAAGGCCAGAGGGGCATCAGGGAGCGCTGCTCACGGGGACAGTGCCCGTGCGCTGGCCCCATGAGCCCACAGCCCTGGCCATGGCCGCGCCCAGGGATGAGGAGGGACGGAGAGCAGCAGGACGGAGAGCAGGGCCTGGCCTGGCATCCCCCGGCAACACCGGACGGCTCCGCAGAGGGCCCTGGCGGCGCAGACGCTTGCGGCGTGGGAGCAGCACAGGGTGCCCTTGGCCTCCTGCGATGGGATAGGATGGACCGGATGGGATGGGACGGGATGGAACGGGACAGGACGCGGGCAGAGCTGGTGCCATGGGGCAATTCCAGCTGTTAATTCTTTCCTGGCCCATTCAGCCCCCCACCAGCAGCAAGGTTCCTTAGTCTGTGCTACCTGAGCTAGAGATGCTCTGTCAGGAAAGAGCAGAGGTGCCCTTAACACCTTCCTTCCTTCCAGAGGGCTTTAGCTGGGAGCCTGGTTCCTGCCAGACTCCAAAATCGAGACTCACACCAGGATTTTTGTATTCCATAAATATTTCCCAACTTTCCTTCATCTGATCCTGAGGAAAGCCATTTCTCATCTTGGGCCTTAGCTGATCCCAGGGATTTTCCTTGACACCTCCATGTCGTGTTTGTTCCCCGGATTCTCCTGGCAGCCTGGATTCTCCTGGCACCCTGCCTGTTTTTGGGATCTGTAGAGCCCTGGCCCCCTGGATCTGCCCCACTTTGACCCCGAGTGCCTCAGGACAGGCCCCCACACTGCAGTGCTGCTGTGCAGCCTCCCGCACGGAGCCCAGGAGGCACTGCCGGCTTCAGGAGCTGCATTTGGGCTTGGTCACAGGTTGGGGAGATGACCGTCTCCCAGCTCCCCAACTGCTGAAGCTTGTGAGCATCCCCACAAGCAACATCCCTCTCCTCTGTGTCCTTGCACAGTCCTGGGGCCAATGTTGCAGAAACCCCATCCCCTTTGAATGCTGTCAGAGCTGCAGCTTTGCAGCCACTGCAAAGGGCAGCAGGTCCTTTACTCATTCCTTTGGGTTGCTTATTTGGCCTCTAACACCCTGTCTATGGCACAGGGAGCTGCACTTCACACTTGGAGTCTCTCCCCTTTCTCTTCCCTGTCTCCTCTGTGTGCGCTCAGTGTCCTCTATGCACCAGGATCGTGGGAAATACTGGTTTGGGCGAGTTTCCTTGAAGCTGTGACAAATTGTGGAGCTGAAGGCCTCATGGAGGAAAGTCTGGCACATGGCTGTTTCCCCACATTCCCTCCTGCTCCCATCCTGAGGGCTCCAGAAGGTCTCCAGGAAGAGCAGAGCTTTTGGTGTTGGTGACTTGGGTTTCCTTTGACATCCCCAAGTCCTGCCTGGGTCGCTCTAAGCAGCCAAGAAAATCCCTCTTCTCTAGGGTCCTACATCAGAGGTTTCTCCCTACTTTTGCACAGAAGCGCAGGTGACTCCAGGATCCCCCTGAAGAGCATTTGCCCACATCACGGCCCAGGGCTCCCAGGAGCTGGTGGCTCTCCCAGTCCCCTATGTCCTGCTTAAGCTGACAATTTCTAATATCGCCTTTCATCTACACTCCATAAACCTTTCCAAATAGCTGTGCAAGACTTGAAGAACATTACAGGAGGAAACACTGTTTGTCAGAGCTTTCTGCTTTTTAATGAGCCCTATGGCATATTTTATACTGAGTTCATGAACCGCTCTTGCTGAGAGGAGAATGAACAAAACATTCAAGAATTCAAAGTCAGTCGTTGACTCCTTCAGGGCGGCCTGTTGCACCACAGCACTAGCCTTCAAGTGACATTTCTTCATCATAATGTTCAGTCTGAACTATCCAAGCTGTTTTACTATTTTTTTTTCCAGACATTTTCCAAACTGCTTCCCACTATCAAGGAAATCTCTTGGCCATCCCACAGTGTTGGGAACAATATAACCCTGTCTATCAGGACTGACTGGAATGTGAGGAAGTGGGGACTGGCCTGAGGAGAAGAAGCTGGGTTTTAGGAGCGAGGCCATATAAGCCAGTGGTGCGTGTGTGTGTGAATAAGGTGTAAGGGACTGTTTTGGATTGTGTTTGTCTCAACATTGTTGCCATACCATTTGGGACTTCTTGACCTAGGCAATCCTGTCTCTGGGAAGACTGATATTAGCTGGAGGTGTTTTATCCCCATACAGTTTATGACTTCTTGGCCTTGGCATCCTGCCTCTGAGAAGACTGTCAGATCAGCACGAGACCCAAACAGTGCTCAGTGGCGCCTACAGAGTGGCGCTTGCACGTGAGCACGCAGCACGTACCAAAGCGGGCGGCCTCTTCAAGAACGGGGACATAAAAGGAGCACGTGTTCCCCCCGGGGTGCGTGGATCATCACCTGCACCAAGGCACCTGCACCTGCACCGAGGTGGAGCCAATGACACCTGGCTGGACCGATGGTGGTGGTAACTAATTTTGCTGCCTCTCTCCCGCTTGCTTGCTTGTCTTTCCTTTTCCCTTCTTCTCTCTGTCCTATCATGGTTATGAGAATAAAGTTGACAAGGTTGTATGGCATTTGACCCTGTTTGTGTCTTAACCTTGCTCTTGGGATCGTATCGAAGCCTCCCCCGACACTGGATGGGGACCGGATCAGCTCCTTTCGCTGATGGTGAAGAATCAGCCACTGCCACTGTTGATGGGGGACCAGCTCAGGTCACTGGTCGTTCAAGATCAGCCAAGGCCTCTTCTGCTGAAGGTGCCACAGGAGTAGAGAGCTCAGCCAATGCTGCTGCAGGTGAAGGATCAGGCAGTGCAAGTAGGGGCTCAAGATCAGCCAGTGGTGATGGTGGTTGAGAATCAGCCAAGGCTGCCTCAGGGAAGGATCAGCCAATGCTGCTGGTGCTGAGGGATGAACTGGTGTCACCAGTGGTGAAGGATCAGCAAATGCTGATGGTGGTGAAGGATCATCCCAAACTGCTGGTGCTGAGGGACCAGCCAGCGCTGCTGGTGGTTCGGAGTCAGCTGGTTCTGCTGGTGGTTCGGAGTCAGCTGATTCTGCTGGTGGTTCAGGGCCAGCTGCTTCTGCTGGCGGTTCAAGATTAGCTTATGTCACTTGTGGTGAAGGACCACATGATGCCACTGGTGCTTTAGGATCAGCTCCTTTCCCTGATGGTGAAGGATCGGCCACTGCCACTGCTGACTGGGGATCAGCTCGTGTCACTGGTTATTCATGATCAGCCAATGTGGCAGGATGAGCAGGTGCCACAGGAGCAGAGAACTCAGCCAATGCTGCTGCAGGTGAAGGATCGGGCAGTGCAAGTAGGGGTTCAAGATGAACTAGTGGCGATGGTGGTTCAGGATCAGCCAATGCCTCTTCTGGGGAAGGATCAGCCAACGCTGCTGGTGCTGAGGGATGAACTGGTGTCCTCGATGCTGAGGAATCAGCTGGTGCCACTGGGGATTGAGGATCAGCCAATGCTGGTGCTGAGGGATGCGCTGGTGTCCCTGTTGCTGAGGAATCAACTGGTGCCACCGGGGACTGAGGATTAGCCAATGCTGCTGGTGCTGAGGGACGAGCTGGTGTCCCTGGTGCTGAGGAATCAGCTGGTGCCACTGGGGACTGAGGATCAGCCAATGCTGCTGGCCATGAAGGAGCTGCGGGTGGTTCAGGCTTAGCTCGTGCGCTGGAGGTTGGCACTTTAACAAGCTGCTTGTGACACCTTCAGGCTAGGAACAGAGCTCGCCCATCACAGATGGTTCCACTCACTTGTGCGAGCAAGACTGCAGCCAAGGTAGATTCTGTAAATGGCCATCAGCATCTCCACACTGCTTGCACTGCGTTATCTGCTGGGGAAGAGCTCAGTGGAAACGCTGCGCCTAGCACCTGCCGCAGGTTCTGTGCCCACAGGCTCCATCCATCCCATGTGGCCTTTCTTCTGCTCTGCCCTCTGCTCCTGTCGGCCTCCATCCCCCATTGCATCCCTCCCCCTTAGTGTCTGTTCCCCATTGCATCCATCCCCCATTGCCCCTGCTCTCCATGCCTTCCATGTCCCATGGCCAGGTACCCCGTAGTGCCCATGGACTGCAGCATCTGTGCATTGTGGCATTTTTCTCCCACAGGGTCCATGTTCTATTGCTGTCTGTCCCGTGTGGCCTCTGTCCCCCGTTGTGTCCATCCCTCATCGCATCCATCCTCGCTGGTATCCATCCCTGTGGGATCCATCCTCCATGGCATCGGTCCCCTGCTACATCCTTCCTAAGCCAGTGCCCTTTGCCACATGTGTCCCAGACGCGCCCTTAGCTGTCCCGTCTGCCCCTCTCCACATGCATCCCTCGCTGTGTCTGTCCCCCGCCGCGTCCATTCCCTACCACCGCCGTCCTCCGTGGAGTCCATCCCCTGTGTGGTCCATTCAGCCTGCGGCATCCATGCTCCATGGTGTCCATCTCCCTCCACTTCCCACCCCTACCACCTTCGTACCTTGCTGCGTCTGTCCTGTGCCTCCTGCATCCCTCGCAGTCTCTGTCCCCCACCGCATCCATCCTCCATGGGCCCTGTCCCTGTGTCATACATCCAGCCTGGCTTCCAGGCCTGCTGCAGCCCTCCCTCACCATGTCGCTGCCCTGTCTCATGCAGCCCTCATCCACACCTCGCTGTGTCCATTCCCAGCTGTGTGCATCCCTCGCTGCGTCTGTTCCCTGAGGCCTCCATCCACGCTATGTCCCTCCCCTGCCACCTCTCCCTCACTGCACCTGTCCTGTGTGGGATCCGTCCCCTGTGGCATCAGTCCACCCTGGCATGCATCCTTCATGGTGCCCATCCTCCATGGAATCAATCCCGCACCCTGTTCGTACCTTGTGGCATCCATCCTTGTCACCTCTGTCCCTCGCTGCGTCCATCCTCTCTGCCTCTGCCTCGCAGTCTCTGTCCCCTGACACATCCATCCTCCACAGTTCTGTCCCTGTGTCCAGCTCAGTGCCCAGCCTCCATGGGGTCCATCCTGCACCCTGTCTGTACCTGCTCGTGTCCATCCTCATCCCTCGCCACGTCCATCCCCGCCGCAGGCTCTGTCCCCCGCTGCCTCTCTCCCTCATAGTCTCTGTCCCCTGACACATCCATCGTCCATGGCTTCTGTCCCTGTGTCCAGCCCAGTGCCCATCATCCATGGGGTCTTTTCCTGACTCTGTCCATACCTTGTCACGTCCATCCTTGTCACCTCCGCCCCTCACTTGGTCCATCTCCACGGGCCGCCTGGGGTTCCATCCTTAGCAGATCCATTGTGGAGACGGTTCTGCCTCCCTCCTGGCAACTGCTGTGATGGATCAAGCCATGGGGATCCATCCCGTTGCCTTGGCCACTCACATTCCGCACTGCCATTGCTTCCCCTAGAACTTCATCTACCACCGGGACAAAAATGCACTTTTCTCACACAAAAAGTCCATCCTGCGGGCAACATAACTGGTGAGGATAATCCAGGTTGTAAGGTACCCATAGGCTCTATAAGTGCATTAACCGCCTGTAAGGCGCAGGCATTCTCCATTTACCATTTTTCTTAGGAATAACAGGAGTGTTCCAGGGGCTATTGGTTGGGTGTAAATGTCCCGCTGCTGGTTGCTCTTCCACCAGCAGCTGCAGCTGCTGCAGCCGCTCTTTACGCAGGGGCCACTGCTCGACCCATCCCAGCATGTCTGCATGCCAGCTGAGCTGGATAGGCTGCTCCTGGACTAGTGGCCTGTGGGGTGGCCGGTCACTTGTTCGCACAATGGAAACGTCTGCTCCTGTATCTACAAGCCCTGTACATTTAATCCCTTTAATGGTGCATGTCAACAGTGGCTTTTGCTGCACAATTTGCTGAGTCCAGAAAATCTGTGGTTCTCCTCTACCCCCAAAACCCTGTGATCTCCTATTTTGATCTGGCCATTGCACTGGAGGGCTTGGAAAGCGGACTAACCAAGCAATTGGTTGTCCCACATGGATATAACAGGGGGGAACAGGAGTCCACCCACAGTTTGGATTTCCTGCGTGTAATCACCATCAATAACTCCAGGTAGCACAAACAATCCCATCCTTGTTGTAGAGGAGCCTCCTAATAAGAGAGCTTGTTGTTTTTTCCCCCAGGGGTCCAAATACCCTGGTGGGAGCTAACATTACCTGAGTATCATTCCAAGTGACATCTCGGCGGTGGCCAAATCCAGCCCTGCCCTCCCTCTTGCGGCTGGAGGGCACTGGCCAAGCGCTCACTTGCTGCCTGCCTGCATTTCTGTGAGTTGTCGGGCACACGGCCTCGCTGCCCTCCGCCCGTTTCCCGGCTATGGCCACAGGCGATGCCCATTGGCATGAAGCTTAGATGGACATTTGTTAGCCCAGGGATGTCCTTTCTGACAGCATGGGCATAGCCGGGTTGGGGCTGGCTTACCCCCGACCCTCTGGGACAACTTTCCTTAAGGTGGCCATCCTCTCCACATTTAAAGCATGTCCCAATTGCCCCTTTTGGATTTGAGACCTGGCTTTGTGTCGTTAGATGCGCGGCAAGGGCCACAGCCAGTGCATTGGCATGGGGCTCTACAGCACCAATGTTCTGGCTGGCTCTAATAATATCAGCAATGGAAGGATCTCAAGGCTTCATGGGCTGCAATGCCCTTTTACAATCTGAGTTTGCATTATCGTAGGCAAGTTATTTCAGTAGCATTTCTCAAGCTTCTGGATGCTCAACTTGCCATTCTAAGGCCCTTTGCAGGCGATCCAGAAATGCCGAGAAACCCTCTGTGGGGCCCTGAGTGATTGTTGCGAATGCCTGGGTGGTCTCAGGCCCAGCATCTGGTATACGTCACCACACACGCAAAGCCAAATCCCTAATCTGCCCATATACTGGCCTCTGGGAACCGGCCTGCATTTGCGGGGCAGCATGAGGGCCTTCCCCAGCCAACATCTGATACGAGGCCGGCACAGCCTGCAAGACATTGTCCATAGCTCGTAATGTGGACATGTGCTTAAACTCGTCTAACCATACACGAGAGCTCATAGGAGTTAGAACCATGCACGATATTGACTTCCAGTCATGCGAGGTTAACGTATAACTGTCTGCTATATATTACAACAAAGTCATAGTCACAGTTGATAATATTCCGCTCTCTTTGGCCACTTTCCGCAAGTCTTTTACAGGCTCATGTGGCAGCGGCTCCCACTGCGGCGGCGTGTTCGGCCAGTACACAACTGGCATGGCCTTTAACATCTCTAAATTCCCCCGCCGGTCTGCCTCTCTCTTAAACGTATCCCAGCGATCCCACCCCCAATTCCCTCTTACATCCCCATGATCCAGGTCTGGAGGATACAGATCAGGTTCTTTCTCTGGGTCCACAGGGCCAGGGTCAAACCGATCATCACTCGAGGGGTCACCACTCCCTCATACAGTGGTGCCGACGGCGGTGGTGTTTCTTTCTGGTCAGTCTTATCATTTGGAGGAGCCCTCGCTGCCTTCAGGGTAAGCATAATCTGCCACAAGGTGGTCGCATGTTTTGCTGCGGCTGCATCACCATCTGCCATCGCCTCCTTAAGGTGCTTTCTGAGGTCTTCCCACACCTCTTGCTAGAAAGTGCCTTCTTTTGGAAAGGTAGGCACCTTCTCCTGGATCCACTCTAACAGAATTACTAAGTCTTTCCCAGATACTTCCCGGTTCTGCTTGCGCATCGTGTGCTGCAGCTTGTCCAGCCTGCGCTTCTGCCTGGAGACATTCCACCTCCCATGGTTCCCAAGCTGCTCACATGTAATTAGGCGATGGGAGCACTCCGTTCCTGGTTTGGCTGGGCTGCGCTGCCTGGTTCAGACTTCGTGAGCCTCCTTAATGCTAATGTCCCATGTTGGAAGCCATTTGCAGCGTATGATGTGCATGGACTTCACTGTAATGTACCCAAGACCTTTTAGTGAGCATCAGATACAGCTTATATACCGTAGTGTCCCAGATATAATAATGCTAACAAGGCATCCTGTACTGCTGTTCTTGAGGCGGGCCTCCACACCTTTGCGTTTCAGCCGACCCTCAGAGCTTACAGGGAATGGAGGTGGGTAGATTAATCTCCTAATAGGGATACCAAATACTGTGGTAACTATAGGACCACTCTGGCAGCACCAGGTTCACAAAACGTCTGTGGATGATAGGTCCAACCTCATTTAAAACAATTAGTCAAGTTCAAAAATAGTAGGATTTATTCAAATGCAACATTCATAAAGCAGGTTTTGGAGGTCAATACAAGAATTGCTCTGCTACACGCAGGGTTCTTAGTTAGCTTTAATGTACAAATGCACAATAATTACTCCCCTAAAAAGATGGGAAAGGTCTGTCCGCCTAGCATGGGCATGCGTCCCTGAGGTAGAAGAGCTTCACACAGCTCTGGCCAGCGCAACAGGGAATGGGAGATGCCTCCTGCCACCTCTTTCAACTTTTTCTTCCTGTCTCTGGTGTGCCCGTGATGGACAGAGCTGGTTTCCTGCACTGCCGTGCAGTGCTGCCAATGGCCCCGGCCTGCTCCTGTGTTCCCATGAAGCCTCTGTCTTGTTTGAAGCAAGCGCTTGTGCACAAAGCAGGAAGGAGCCAAAAAACCCAAAGGTTTCACGATGACACCAGCCACAGAGCCACCAGGTAATGGACTGTGTCCTCCCATTTCTTTCCATATTGCTGTTAGCAGTATGGAACTGTAGAATGCGAGAGAAGATGACAAACAGCTCGTCCTAGAGACCATCTCTAGGCACATGAAGGCAAAGAGGGTGATCAGGAGTAGTCAGCGTGGATTCCCCAAAGGGAAGTCATGACCGGCTGGCTGGATGAGAGGAGAGCAGTGGATGTTGTCTGCTTTGACTTCAGCAAGGCTTTCGACATTGTCTCCCATAACATCCCTGTGGGCAAGCTCAGGAAGTGTGGGTTAGACGAGTGCACAGTGAGGTGGATGGAGAACTGGCTGGACGGCAGCGCTCAGAGGGTTGTGATAAATGGTGCCGAGTCCAGTTGGAGGCCTGTGGCCAGTGGTGTCCCTGAGGGGTCAGTACTGGTCCCACTGCTGTTCAATTTATTCATGAATGACTTGGAGGTGTGGACAGAGTGGCCCCTCAGCAAATTTGCAGGTGATACCCAACTGGACGGAGTGGTTGACACTCCAGAAAGCTGTGCTGCCCTTCAGAGGGACCAAGACGCATTGGAGAGTTGCTCAAAGAGGAAGCTTATTAGGTTCAACAAGGACAAGTGCATGCTCCTGCACCTAGGGAGGAATAACCCCAGGCAGCAGTGCAGGTTAGAGGCTGGAATGCAGCTCTGTGGAGGGGGATTGGGAGTTCTGGTGGGCAAGAAGTTAACCATGAGCTAGCAGTGTGCCCTTGTGCCCAAGAATGCCAATGGGATAGAGGCCTGCATTAGAGCGACCAAAAGGATCAAGGGACTCGAGCATCTATCTTACAAGGAAAGACTAAGCGAGCATGGCCTGTTTAGCCTGTTTAGGAGAAGACTGAGACCTTCTCAACATGTACAAACACCTGAAAGGAAGATGTAGAGAGGATGGGGCCAAACTCTTGTTGGTGGTGACCAGCGCCAGAACAAAGGGTAACGGGTACAAACCGCAGCACAGGAAGTCTATTCTCTATGTGAGGAAGAACTTCTACCACTGTGAGGGTGACAGAGCCCTGGAACACGCTGCCCAGAGAGGTTGTAGATTCCCCTTCTCTGGAGAGAGAAGGGGAATCCATGCTCTGTGGTGTCCCTGCTGGAGCAGGGGGTGTTGCACTAGGTGATCTCTGGTGGTCCTTTCTGACCTCAACCATTCCGTGATTCTGGGAAGGAGCCTTGCTCCTTGTGATCTCGGCCCTGTGTCCAGTGTGGAGCTGAGCGTGTGCTGTGCCCTGTGCTCTCTTCTCAAGGGGATGCCTGGAGTGCCCCCGCTTAGGACACTGAGTAGGCCTGTGCTTGTTCTTGAGAATGCAGGAAGCAGCTGCTTCAGGCACAGGCGGACATCAGTGAGCGCGCGAGCCTCCCTCCAGCTCCGTATGGGAGATGCCGGCATTGCGCTGGCTGCAGCGGAGTAAGGAGGGAGTTGGGCAGCTCTGCGGCACTGGCTGGCGAAGCACTGCCTTGCACAGGTGATCTCTGTTAGCCGGAGCTGTAGTGCGGTGTCAGCTTATGGATAACTGCTGACATGTGGCTGATGTCACTGTGAGCCGCTTGTGACCCTGCGTTGGTGGCAGAGGGCTGGCCACGCCTCACAAGGGCCCGGGCTCAGTGCGCGAGTCTGCACAGCGCTGTCTGGTTGTCCTTCCTGCTGGGCAGAATTGTCTTCCTCTGAGGTACCGCAGGTACCACAGGGCACTGACGATGGCTTGTGCTTGGAAGCGATGCTCAAAGCGCTGCTCACTGCTGGGGGAAGTAGTTGCTTTCGTCCCCGACCTGGTGTTGGCTGAGGACTTGAAGCACGAGATCCGCCTTGCTCAGAGCTTCCATGGAGTCCTGCTCTTTGCGGATGTCTCAGGTGGGTGCAAGTGTTACGAGGGGCAGGCATTGAGGAGAAGTCAGCAGCCCGTGCCACTGGGATTTAGCGGGCCTTTCGGTGCGCTGTTGTCCCACGGATCGTAGCAAATGGCTCAAAGGTTATCTCTTTGCTGGTGAGGTCTTCCTCTTGGGAGAAGTAGCACTTGGATATTGCCTGGCCATAGGCATGAGGTGAGGTGGCTGTGGGACATGCTGGTACTTGCTTATAATGTCTAGGGTGAGAAGGGGCAAGCTGTGTGCTCATGAGCGCAGGTGGAATGAGGCAGCTGTGCCCGCTGCCAGAGGCCCCTGTGTGTTCTCCTGGCTTGTGTCTCTCTCCTAAGTGGGTGCAAGTGATGTGGGAAGCGCCAAGTCCTTAGTCCATGGAGACACTTGCTGATTGCTCTGTGCTGCTGTGTCCTTGTTTCAGGCTTCACTGCTCTGACAGAGAAGTTCAGTCAGAGCACCAGCCTCGACCGGGGTGCGGAGGAGGTGACGCAGACCCTCAACCATTACATGGGTGACATCTTGGAAGGTAAGCGCTGCTCTGCAGGCATGTGTGGGATTGGGCCACAAGGAGACAACGGTGCTGGGCAGCTGCTACTGCCTCCTTGGGTGGGCTGGGCCTTTCTGTGGCCCTAAGGGCCAGTGAGGGCAGCTGGGCAATGCTTCTCCTGCTTTCTTTTGTGTGCAGAGATGTTGGCTTTTGGAGGGGACATCCTGAAGTTTGCTGGTAAGAGAGACTCAGCGCGGTGTGCTGCAGCTGCAGAGGAGCGCTGGGGGAAAGGGGGCCGGAGGCGCAGGGTGGCAGAGCCCGCAGGGGTGGCTCTCTTGGCCCCGTGGTGCTCAGGGGGAGCTCTACGTGGGGACCCAGGCTGGAGCTGCAGTGGGACGGCAATGACGGCAGCAGCTGTCAGGGCACCCTGGGAGCCTGCGCGTCGGGGCAGCCCGTGGGAGAGGAGGGGTGGGAAGAGCCCTTGTGTCTGTGCTGCATGGCACCAGCTAGGAGGGAGGCCCATGTTCATCCAGCCGCCCGGGGCACCCTCTTCCTCTGCCCATGTGGCTGCTGCTGCAGCTGGCCAGGACGCGGGGAGGGTGTCCCCGTGCCCAGGGTGCTGCAGTTTGGGAGCAGGTCTTCACCCAAACACTGTTTCCTCCGCGTGCCTGCTGGCTTCTGCTGTTGCGGCAGCAGCAGGGTGCAGCTGCGGGAGGACTGTGTCTGATGGGAGCCTTCCCTGTGCCCTTGCTTTCCCTAGGGGATGCTGTGCTAGTGCTGTGGCGAGTAAATGAAGCCCAGCTGAGCAACACCATCAGCTTGGTGCTGCAGTGTAGCCAGCAGATCCAGCAGATGTACAGGGTGCGGAAGACAGATGTGGGCCTGAAGCTGCGCCTCAAGATAGGTATGGGGAGTGCTGGGCTGGCTGCAGTCGGCGCAGAGGCGTGTGTGGGGCTGTGCAGAGCCGCAGGGCGCTTTGCAGCATCCGGGAGAGGTGCTGATCCCTCCCGGCTCGGGCGGCTGCAGGTCTTTGCTGTGGGAGGCCCCTGTGTGTTCTCAGGCAGCTGTTTAGGAGCTGCCTGCATGCAAACCATGCAGAGAGTGAGCACAAGTGCCAGTGTGCTGAGCCCATGGTGGAGTTTCCAATGGAGCCTGGGAAGAGTCCAACTGTGGGGGGCTGAGGAGGGGCAAAGGCTGTGTGCCTCAGCTCTGCCTGTCTCTCCCCAACAGGGATCTCCGCAGGGCACATGTCCTATGTGACTGTGGGAGATGCAAAGGAGAGGCGCTTCCTGATCCTTGGCCAGGCTGTGGATGACGTTTGGCAGGCCCAACATGCTGCCAATGCGAGCGACGTCATCCTGTCAGCCCACTGCTGGGAGCTCTGTGACCAGAGCAGGATCAGGACAAGGAGACTTGATGGTTGTGCAGTGAAGGTGGGTGGAATGGCCTCTAGAGCCATTTGGAGGCCCTAGACGTGGGCCTGAGTTTGGAAGGTGTGAGAAGGCTGAGCAGGTGAAGGTGGATGGAGTTGCAGGTGTTGATGTAGATGGGGAGCTGTAGCTATTGCCCTTCTGTCTGAGGGATAACGCGGGACTCTGCTTACTGGGTTTGAGGAGGGGGTCGGCGCACCTGGAAGGCTTTGGCCTTCGTCCTCTGTGGGTCATGGAGGTGTTCTTGACCCCTTCTTGTTCTCTGTGCCTTTAGGTTACAGGCATGGACCAGATGTCTGAGAGTGAATATGAAGACATCTTGCCTCAGGTGAAGCGAGGCCGGCTGAACTCCTCTGTGCCTCAACAGACAGGTAAGGGTCAACTCTGTGCTCTTCTGGGGCCACCCAGAAAGATAGGGATGGGCTTCTCCAGGGGCCAGCGAGGAATGCCCTGTGCCCTCTCTCACTTGCGCTTAATGCTCATGCCTGTGAGCTTCATTCAGGGGCTGGCTGCTCCCTCCTCCTTGAAGGGGGCTGCTCTGGCTGAGCACCTGCGAGAGGAACAGAGATGCCAGTGGAGAAGAATTGTTTTCCCTGCGCTCCCATGCCAGCCCCTGCTTCCCAGCACGGCAGGCCCATGGCACCATGGCACCAGTGACCACGTGGCTCTTCCTCCCTTAGGCATCCTGAGGCCTGCTGTAACCCTGCCCCCTTATAACGTTCTGGGGAAGCAGCTGCACAAGTACATCCCAGCAACTGTTGTGCGGAAGGTAAGCCTGAGCTGCTGGGAGATGCATTTTGGGAGGGGAGGAGGGCTTGTGCACTGCACAGAGGGAGTTCTCGAGGAAGCAGGCAAAGAAAAGGCTGGCTTATGGAGACCCTGGTGCTATTGGGCACCGAGTGGCCCATGCCAGAAGCCTGCCCGCCCAATGCTCCTGCAGAGAGAGGTAGGTGGTGGGAAGTGGATTTCCCTCTGCGTTTTTCAGTGCTACGGCTCTGGACATGCCTGTAGGCTAACAGGGAGCTTCCCCTGGAGTCCTAAGAGCATCACTGAGGGTGGCCTGTTGTGTCTATACCTGTAGCAAGGTGGTGTGTTCCTGGCAGTCATTTCTCTGCTTAGTGATTCATTGCAGGATTGTGTTGCTTGTGCTGATGCTGGCTTTGCCCAGAGGGGAGGATTTATTCCTTGCTCTGATAGCACCTGCTCCTGCCCAGCTGTGTGCTCTCCTCTAGCCACTGCTGCAGGCAGCAGGGGCTCAGGCAGAGGTGGCTGCTGAAACTCTCCTGCTCTTGTCCTCCAGATCAATGACGGACAGACGCTGGACTGCTTATCTGAGCTGCGTCCGGTCAGCTGCCTCTTTGTCAAGCTGCACTTTGCAAGGGACGTCAGCTTACAGCACATGTGCAAGGGGATCCAGGACAGCAGCGTCATTATATCACGTATCATCTGTCCTTACAAGGGCCAGATCAACAAAATCTGCCTGTTTGACAAAGTGAGTGTGGGGCAGCTGTGCCCCCCACAAAAGTGTGGGCAGCAAAGCAAAGGGAAGTGGCTCTGTGTCTTGAGCAGTGGGGCAAAAGCAAAGCAGCTCTGCCTTGGTGCTGGGATCAGCAGCCTCGCGCTTGACGCTGCCCTGAAGCTCTACTGGGCTCCACGGAGCCTGGAATCGCTTGGAAAGAGCCGATTGCTGTCAGCCTTGTCTCAAGGTGCGCTGCCTCCATCCTTGGCAGGGCTGCACGCTGCTGTGTGTGTTTGGACTCCCTGGAGACAAGGTGCCCAGCGAGAGCATCCATGCCTTGGAAAGTGCTCTCCGAATCTCCAAGGCGTGCGTCTCGAGGTTCACGAAGATCGAGTGAGTGGGCAGGCGTGAAGGGAGGTGGGCAGGTGTGAAGGGAGGCGGGCAGGCAGGGCTGTGCCTGGACCCTGCTGAATCCCTGTCCCTCTCTGTGTGTGCCAGGGCGGTGTCCGTTGGGGTCACGACCGGGACGGTGTTCTGTGGAGTCGTCGGCCACCGCGTGAGGCACGAGTACACAGGTAGGACTGGGTCACCCGAGGAGCGTGCGCCTGGGGGCTCTGTGCAGGCAGAGCCGCGCGCCAAAGGAAGCGGCGGAGCGGCAGGGAGCAGCCTGTGGCCCGTGTCTGCTGGGCCGGGCCTAGGGCTGGGCCTGTGGTCTAGCGGGGATGGCAGAGCAGAGCGGGGGCACTGTGGTGGGGGGAATGGGGCCTTGCTGCCCTTTGGGCTGTGCTCCCAGGGGTCGGGGGCTTGCCTGTGCTGCAGGCCAGGCAGCCGTTGGCCCTGGAGGCTGCAGTGGGTTGGGCTCCTAAGCATGTCGATGTGCGCTCTCTCTCTGTGGCAGTCATCGGCCAGAAGGTGAACTTGGCAGCCCGGCTGATGGAGTGCTATCCTGGGGTAGTGTCGTGCGACACAGCGACCTACGCTGCCTCTCAGCTGCCCCATAGCTGCTTCAAGGAGCTGCCCGAGGTGAAGATGAAGGGGGTTGTTGATCCTGGCACCATCCATCAATACCTGGGCATCTCGGAAGAGCTGTGAGTGTCCTTGTTGAGCAGGCTGCTTGGGAGCACGTGGAGCCGCGGGTCAACTCTTGGTCAGCACAGAACAGCTGGGCAGAAAGAGAGCAAGCTGGGCCCTGCCTGGGCCTCCGTCCCTGGGGTTGAGAACATGGAAAGCCGGGGCATGGCTCTGCTTTGGGCCTGCCTAGCCATGGGACTCCTGCTCTTAGGAGACTAGGAGTGATGCCGTAGGGAGAGAGAAGGCTGCTGGGTGTCTGTAGGCACAGGGGGCCTTGCAGCCCCTCTCCAGGTAGCAGGGGCTTTCTGCTTGTTGTGCTTGCTGCATTTGAATGTTATCCTGGCTTGAACAGATAGTTTTTTTTCTTGCTCATCTTCACCTTCTCAGCATCTGCTGTAAGGCCCTGCTTCTCCAAGTTGCTCCTTGTGAGCAAAGTCCAGGGAAGCAGTTGGCAGGAACAATGGATGGAGTGTGGGCAGCACACGAGGCCACTGCAAAGAAGACTGGGCACCCAAGAGCAGACACACAACTCCATGCGTGACACTACACCCTCCAGCTTCTGCCTACTGAATTGACTTTATTTTTTCTCTTTCTCCTGCTAGCATATTTGGCATGGAGCTCAAAAAGGAGAGGCCCAAGAATTCCCCCTTGCTCGGTAGGTGGAGAACACCTGGGTCTTCTGAACGCCCATCTCCTGCCCTTGAGACCAGCTAGTCCCACGGAGGGAAATGGGGAGGCAGGGAGGGAGGGCAGGTGCCATGATGGCAAGAGGGAAGGGTGCCAATGGTTCTTTGCTTTTGAGCTTGCTGCAACTGCCTGCTCTCTTGCTTGCCTTTGCAGGCCGGGAGAAGGAGATTGCCCTCTTTCAAAGCTATGTGCAAGGCTACGTGGCTAGGAAGGAAAGCCACATCCTGGCACTTGAGGGCATGAAAGGCTCTGGAAAGAGCCATTTACTCGCCGAGCTTGCCAATTTAGGCCGGGCTGCTGGGCACAGGTGAGTGCAGTTGAGCAGTGTGGGTGCATTGCCTCCCCTGCCCTCCTACTGATACTCACAGGATCTTCAAGGTCCCCTGCCAGTGTGCCTGGCCCTTGGGCTGTAGCAGCCCTCATAAGGCAACGTCTCCATGCACCTGGGAGCAGAGCAGCCGCATGCTCCCCTCCTAGCTCTTGAGGGAGCTAGAAGGGTCTTCTGCAGCCCCTGCTGTTGAGCTTTGGGCCAGGCACAAAGCAAAGTAGAGCCTGAGCCCATGGCATTTCCTGCAGCTGCAGACTGAAGGGAATAAGCCCAAGTGGCCTGCCTGACAAATGCTGCTGGCATTGAGGGGCTGGCCTGGGGCTGTTATGTCCAGAGTACCCTTGCTCTCAGCCTCAGATTGTGCCTCTCCCTAAGAGCGGTGCTTTGGAGGTCTGGGGCTCTTTGGGGCCCTCTCTGAAGCTCGGTGCCTTTTGCTTTTGCATGGCAGGGTAGTGGCTGTGGAGCTGACGGAGCTCAGCCTGAAGCAGGACTACTCTGTTGTGCGAGTGATGATAGCCATGGCAATGGGTCTGCAGGCCTGCAAATCCTGCAGCGCCAGGCAACTCGTGCTGCAGGAGAAACTCCAAGGAGTCCTGGAAGAGAGCAGCTACTGCCTCCTCAATGCCCGTTTCCTGGTGAAGGTGAGAGCGAGAGCCCTCTCTGGCCGGGGCCAAGGTCTGCTTGTGAGACGTCCTGTGGCAGTGGTCATTTGGCTGCTCTCCTGGGCAGTGGCCTTAGCTTCTGGTGGAAAGAGCTGGGGATAGCACAGACTTGTGTGTGGTCCCAGCGTGCAGCTCCCTGTTTGGAGTGAGTTCAAGCACCAGGCTGCTGCCGGCAGTTCAGCGGCCTGGAAAGGCCATTGCAGAGAGGCTTTGAGATGGGGCTGATGAGCTGGTGCTGAGCTCGCCACTGCCTGAGCACTCTGCCCCCTCCCAGAATACCCACTGTGAGGAAACAAGCTCTTCTCCTCTTGCCACCCTCTGCCTTCCTCCCTCACCTCCAACACACTGGCTAGAAGCCCTCTGCCAGAGAGCCTCAGCAGGAGCTCTTCTCTAGGCTCAAGCTGGCGTCCACACTGTCTCCTCCCCATTGTGTGGAGGAGAGCTAAGATGCTGAGGGCAGCGGAGTTTTGCTTGGTTGGGCTTGTGTGCTGGGTTGTCTTGCTGAAATGCCCTGAAAGGCTGTTTCTCTGTGCCTGTGCTTTTTGGGCAGTTTCCTGTCTCAGAGAAGATTTCACGGATGAGTGGAGCTCAAAGGGCACTGGAAGAGGAGCTGGCTTTTAAGAAAGTGCTGCAGAAGGTGAGCAATTCTCTCCCTCATGGACCAGAGAAGGAAAGCAAGCCAACAGGTTGAGGGTTCTGCAGCAGAGTGCTGGGAGGTGGCAGGAGGATGATGTACTGGAGTCATTGCCCATCAGAGGCTAAACGTCCCGTGCCAACCCCTGGGTAACTTTCCTCCTGTCAAGACAGAGGACTCGTAGTCAGGAGGAGGAATGGAGTCTTTCTGCACCCCCTTGTCCAAGAGACCTTCAAGTCTCAGAGAAAGAAAGAGTTGGGGAGATACTGAACCGCTAAGTAGCTAGGGAGAGGAAAGAGGCTGCAGAGCGTTCTCTGTCTGGAGAGGGGCTGGGCAAAGTCCCTCCCAGTGAAGATGCATGAGAATTGCTCAGAATCCAGCTCGAATAACCTGTTTGTTTCAGACTTTTGAAGACAACATCCTCTTTCTCGTTGACAACGCGCACCACATCGACTCTTCCTCCTGGGCTGTTATGTCACACGTGCTCAGAGACGTCCCAAGTTTTATGGTCATGGGCTTTGCTCCTGATCCCTGCAGAGGACAGAGGCTCTGCAAAGCTGCAGCAGACATCATGAAGTTGCAGCAAACAACCTATATTCATCTGGAGGAGCTGAACCCTGCAGCAGTCGTGCAGAAAGCCTGCCAGTACCTCGGAGTGGTCAGTGTGCCCCATGACCTAGAGACGTAAGTGGCAGGCAGGGCCGCTGAGCTCTGTTTTTTCTGTGGCTTTCAGCAAGCGCTGTGTCTTCAGGACAGCTCACGTGCCAAAGACAGGGGGAGTCGCGGCTGGTGAAGAGGCTGCTCTGAGGAGGGTCCTGCCTTCCTTTGCCTGTGTCACTCCCAGCTGCATCTGCTCCTTTCCAGGTTCCTGATGCAGAGAAGCAGTGGGATGCCCTACTACTGTGAGGAACTGCTGCGCTACCTCCACGAGCACAACATGCTCTTGCTCCGTCCCCTACGGAAGGATGATGGAACGGAGGCCAAGTGGGAGACCCTCTTCAGTAAGCACCTTTGTGTCTGACTGCCTAGTTGGTGTGGTCCATCTTCCACTGCCCCTTCTTGTCGTGTTCCCCTGTGAGTTTGGCACGGCCAGATGGGGCAGGAGTCCAGAGTCTGGTCTCCATCAGGTGTGGGTTCCTGTGTGCCTTGCTGCTGCAATAGGCCAAGCACATGCTGGGGACTGGGGTGGCTTTGCGAGGGTCAACAGCAATGCCAATGTGGCAGAAAATGTCAAATGGCGAGAAGAGGTGCTCCCTGGCACTAAGCTAAGCCCTGCTGTGGTCAGGAACAAGCATGAGCTGAGGTGGTTCATACCTGGAGCAGTGCTGCGAGTCCCGTGGCTGCAGTTTCCCTTGTCTGCAGCCCTGCAGCCAAACATGGCAGGATTCATCCTGCTGCTGCCAGGCCTCGGCTGCTCTAAGCCCTGCTGGGGGTGAATGCGAAAGAGAGGAGGATGGAGGGAGGGAAGATCCGTAATCCTCGCAAGCTCAAGCTGCGGGACGAAGGGTCTCCCTCGTGATAACCGCTTTATCCTGCTCTCTTGCTCCGCTCAGCTTCTGTGATGGAGGCTCCTCGTGTCGGCCCATCCAGAAGGTCCAGCATGCGCCAGGACTGCAGGGTGTGCACCATCAAAGCTGATGTGAACCTGCAGCACACCGTGCTTCCACCCACCCTGAAAGGTGAGGGGCTGAGCCCTGCTGTACCTGCAGCATTCGCTCGGGGGTTTCTCCTTTCCCCGGTCCCTGCTAGCTGTGATTGCAGGGGAGCTGCGCCGTGTTTAAGATGTGTGCCTTGCATTGCCCTTGCCCGGTGGGTTTTGTCCCAAGGAAGCAAGGCTAAATGCCAGTGCTTCCTGCATTGAAGAGAATGCAGCCTCGCTGGGCTCAGCCTTGGGAGAGGGCAGGAGACAGATGTGTGTCCTGTTTTTGTCAGGGATTGCGCTGACTGAGCTGGACAGCATGAATTTCTCAGAACGGATGGTTCTGAAGTGTGCAGCCATCATTGGGCCGATGTTCACCACGGAGCTGCTGTTCCACATCCTTCCCAAGTGGACCAGGGCCAAGATGAATCAGATCCTGACCATGTTGGTGAAAAGCAACATCTTGAGGTGGCAGAATGCCAAAACGGTGGCAGAAGACAGCAGTGTTTCCCTCAAGTGGTCTGCCACAACTCAGGAGGAACAGAAAGGTAAGTGGTGATAAGAGGAGCCCAGGAGCACCATGGGCTTCTGCTGCTCCTGGTACTGCTCCTTCTGGGGCTCCCCAGGGCACGATGCACTGCCCCTCTGGCCGTGTGTAATGGCCAGGGCAGCCTCACTGTTGGGGGTGGGCTGGGATGGGGAGCGTAGCAGGTAGGGACTGCCCTTCAGAGATTGCAAAGCAGGAGCTGGCTGAGGCTTCCTTGTGCTGATGGTTGCAGTGCAGCTGACTGCTGTCTGTTGGGACGCAGAGCAGAGCAGCAGCCTGTTGCATGGGCCATGCTAGTCTCAGCGAGGCAAGGGGACCCTTTTGCTCAAGTGCGGCGGGGCACTGAGTGCAGGAGTGCTGCTTTCCTACCAGGGATCCCCGCCGAGGGCTCCCTGTCCTTCATGCGCTGGCTGTGATGGCCCTGAGCCGTGGCCCCAGCTCTGGCTGTTGCAGTGCCCCGTTGCCTTTCAGAGGAGCAGCAGAGCGAGGAGCTGCAGGCCGACGTCCTGGCCTTCCGCACACCGCTGCTGCGGGAGGCCGCCTACGAGCTGTGGCCCAAGGCGCAGAGGGCGGCCATGCACCGCAAGTGCGCAGCCTTCCTGGAGGAGCAGGCGCACAAGTGCCAGTGCTGCGGCGGAGGGGACTTTGTGGCCTTCCACCACTTGGCCGTCAGCAGCACCCAGGAGGGAGAGAGCTGGGACAACGATGCTGGCAAAGGCTGCTCTGCCAGCTGGACAAACGTGGAGACCGTGGGGGATGAGCTCCCTGCCACTACGGGTATGCTGCCTGCGTGCTCTGCAGCCTGGGCCTTCCCACGGTGCTTGCACTATTCCTGGGGGTGCTCCTCTGTCTCCAGCCGTGTCTGCAGAAGCAGTTCCCCGAAACACAGGGGTGCTTTCAGTGCAGTGCAGATGCTTTCCCAAGACTAGCTGAGTCCTCCCCTGAGCACGGCTGCACAGCTTGAGGCATGCTGTGCACAGAGCAGAGAGCATCTGTCCCTTTGAGCACCTTCCTGCCTTTCCCTGGAATCACCAGAGAGCAGCCCCTCTCCCGGCAGTGACAAGAGCCTTGGGGTGCACCCCGCAGCCCAGCAGGTCAAGGTGCATTTCCTGGTGGGTGTGCTACCCTTGCCCAAAACATAACACACCTGCAGAGAAGGGAGATCTTGGGGAAAAGTGGCCAGGAAAAGAGGTGCCGTCCATGCCGTGGCTCTCCTTTCTTGCTGACAGATTATGCAAGATGCAACTTGTGCCCCTTGAGAACTGAGGGGATATTTAACTCATGCTTTGTTTGCAGATCCTGCAGGATCCCAGCAGAATAAAATGAGCTTCTGGGATGAGACCTTACGGTGAGGAGAGCAGCATTTGGTTATTAGTGGAAGTCAGCGGGCTCAGGGTCTCTGGGGGTGCAAGTGGAGTTCCCAGCTTTGCCTACTGGCTGTGACCCCAGCCGAGGAAAAGGCTGGCCTGCTGGGTGGGAGCTGGGATGTGATGGCTTGAGGAAGCCGGGGGGATCACAGTGAGGACCGTCCCATTGTGATGCAGCAGCCCAGGCATCCTAGGGTTTTCTGGCTGTAAGAGAGCCCTGCTGCAAGCTGGGCATTGCAGTGCTAGAATGCGAGTGTCAGGTGCGCTAGGACGTGCTCTTCCTCGAGGCAGGCAGAGCAGGGCAGGTGATGCTAGCGTGTCTCCTCTTTCTCTGTGATCTTGTCTCCAAACAGAACCACGGAACAGTTTATGGCCAGGACAGAGCCGACGGTGTCCAACAAGACCAAAGAGATGCCCGGTGCCACCTGCTCCTGTGAATGCAAGGCCACTGTGGACTTGGTGCTCGTGCCCTTGGCTCACCACCACCTGGAAATGGGCAACGATGCCAGGGCAATTTATTACCTGCTGGAGAGTGCTGCTGCCTACTTGCACGTCTCCAACAACTACCTGGTGAGCCGGCCTGCTTGCCAGAGCCCCGTGCACATGGAGCCCTCCCAGTTGCCTTGCCCTGGGCAAGCCCATTTCCCCCTTGAGAAAGGACAGGCCTCTGTGGCACCTGGGCATGAACGACTGTGCTCAGACCCAGGCTCTTCCTCCTGCTTGCCTCTCCTGTGGCAAGAGGAGCACGACCTTGGCACGAGGTGCACCTGCAAGGAGTGCTGTGCTGTGTGTGAGGGTGGGCATTGCTGGGGCAGAGGTGACCCGTCCTCAGAGAGATGCGGGAGGCAAGCAGGTCGCAGTGGTGGGGCTTCATGCAGGATCCGCACCGACGCTCACCTGCTCTCCGTGTGCTTGTCCAAAGGCCTTCACCAGCCTGAAGAAAGCCGAGGCCCTGAGGAGCTCCTTGAGTAAGGAAGGCAAGGGGCTGGCCAGCTTTGAAGAAGCCGCCTTCCTCAGCCTGAAAGGGGAGGTAAAGTGACAGGGAGGACCTGAGGGCTCTGCTGGCGGGAGGACTTGCACAGCCTCCTGGGGGCCCTGGGGCGGTTGTGGGGACATTCCTGGCATTTGGAGGCACGGGCGGCTGCTCTGCACAGTGTCTTCTGTGAGCCCTTCGCCCTCCAGCCAAAGGCAGTCAAGGCCCTTGGCCTTGAATCAGCCACAGCCTTGAAAGTTGGTGTGTCCTCAGTGGGAGCCCCTTGGGACTGTCCTTACAGCCCTTCTCCCATGCAGGTCTGCTACAATATGGGGTGCATGGACTTGGCAGAGAAGACCATCAGAAAGGCACTGAGCCTGCTGAAGAGGAAATTCCCAGTCACCTCGGCGGGTGTCTTCTTCAAGTCTCTGCTGGAGAAGTCGCCCCATGGCTCTTATAGGAAGAGCAGAGACTCCTCCACCCCTCAAGAAGCAGGGTAAGACCCTGACGGGAAAGGGAAGGCAAGAACGAGCCATTTCCATGCTGGCCTGAGGCCCTTGACCCACACCTGCCTCAGCTTCACTGCAGAGCGTAGCTCTTAGCATGGGGAAAGGTGCAGAAGGCCCTGGAGGCTGATGGATGGTGGGGTGGCCTGTGCTGGGTGTTCGGGATGGTGTGGGTGAGAACAGGGAGCTGTTAGCCGGGGTAGAGGCTGCAAAGGCAGCAGCCAGTGACCAGGCTGCCATGCAGCAGCCCTTTTGCTCCCTGCGCCGTGGTGCCAGCACGTCCTTGTGAGCAGTCATCTTTCCCCGGTGCTGCTTATTGTCCCCCTTCCACAAGCCCTGCCTGCCTGAGCAGCCTCCTGCGCTCCCCGGCTGCCCCTGGCCCCCTCACTCAGCCCCCTGTAGCTCGTGGCTGGGCCCAGCAGCTTCTCTTGTGCGGCAGGAGGGAGAGGCTCCCCTGGCTGTTCCGGCAGAGCCGCTGCCTTGCCCTCCTGCGGCAGCTCTTCAGCCAGCGGAACACGTCCAGCGGGCAGAGGCTCTCGCGCCTGGCAGCGCGCATGAAGCTCCGCGCGGACGTGGAGTCTGCGCACGCGAGTCACGTGAGTGCTGTCTCTCTGCAGCAGTAGCAGACGTGTTTCTGACACAGCTCCTTTGCCCTGCTGGCAAGAAGAGGCCAAATGCCACGGGGATGGCCACATGGTTGAGGTTTTTTTTTGCAAGCCTCTAGGAGGCATGGGTGTTGTTGGTTTGGGTTGCTCCTCCCATGGGACTGCTTTCCTGATTGTAACCAGTTTCTGTACTGTGGGATTTCCTTGTGCCCATTTATATAAACCAAGTGTTTAGAAGCACCCTGTGGCCCTTGTCGTGACATGGCCACAATCAGAAGAGCATAAGAAGAGTTGGTCGTCTGAGACCAACTCTTGGGTGAGAGGCTTGCGAGTAAAAGAGAAGAGGGAAAGCGCCCATTGGGTTCATGGCCTGTGTCCCCCTAGGCCAGAGAATCCCCTGGGGAGATTTAGTGTTTTGCACACTCACCTCTTTGGACCATTTCAGATCCTGCGGTCCTACATGGAGCACGCGCAGCACTGCCAGGAGCTGGGCAGCCTGGATGAGTGGCTGCAGTACGGGTGGGCGGCCGTGCGGCTCAGCGCTGACGTGGAGCCTTTTGAAGGAGGGGTGCTCAGTGCTGCGGAAAGGGCCCAGGCCCTGTCCCATCTGAACCTCAGCCTGGGAAATCTGCCCCTCTCTGTCACCGTCGGTAGGTAGTGCCCGCACTCCCTGTGAGAAGAGCTCTCTGCAGAGAGAGCCTGTGCGAGTCTGCTTCTGTCTTGCCAGGCTATCGCGCCATGAGCCTGAGCATGGAGCTGGAGAAGCCCGACCTGGACTCCAAGGTCCTCAACCCGCTCTTCACCGCGCTCTTTCTGCAGATGAGGTAATCCTGCTGCTGCACACCCTGCCCTTGCGCGGTGTCAGGGTGTCACTGCAAAGGCCAATGGAGTTGGCAGAAAGAGGAAAGGAGGGAAAGAGGTGGAAGATGGGAAGGGGAGTGGGAAGCATTTGGAGGTGCTGGCTTGGATGCCACACCAAGGAGGTGCTCCATGGAGTCTCGTTGTGTTCCTCCGCAGGTACCCAGAGTGTGCAGAAGTGCTCTCCAGGCTAGAGAAGCAGGTGGCTGGAGAGCACAGGATCGCTGGGCAGGCCTGCTTCTTCTCCTGCTGCCTCGACCTCCTGCTTTATGCTGGTAAGTGCTCAGTGAGGAGGTCTGCAGAGAGGCAGGAGGCTTGCAGAAATGGCTTTTCTCCTGATACAACACTGAGCCCAGAGGCTCCAAGCAATCCTTTGGCTCCTTCAGCAGTGTGCTTGCCCATTTGTCTCTGTGGGTGTCTCTCTTTCCTTCCCTCTCCCGCCTCCTCTCTCTTTTTCTGCATTGTATACAGATGATCCCAGAGTAAGCTCAAAATGCTTGCAATTCCCATCTTTGCTTGGTGTGTTTCGGGAGGCTCCCCCTTCTGAAAATTCTTCTCAGGCTCCCTCTGCTCTGGCTCCTGGGGAAGCGGGCACAGTTGTGCTCATGTGTGCCTGACCAGGAGGTCCCTTGGAGCCCATGCGCTGCAGTCACTCTCATTTGCTGATCAATGGCAGCAGCTCTCGGTTGGTGCTAGCAAGCTGCTCCTTAAAAGGACACTGATGTGAAGATTGAATAGCCCTGAGGAGCTGGGGGAGAGCTCCAGGCCTTGCATCACTCCTCTTAGTTTTTGCTTGCCCTCTGAGTGCTTCCCAGTCCTAAAATGGGCCAGCTGTGCTTGAGCTTTCTCCTACTATGAGGGCCTGAGGAAAAGCAAGGCAGCAGAGGGCAGTGCTGCTTCTCTGAGATATGTTTGTATTACACAGGCTGGGAGTACAAGTCATTTGAGGAGTGCTGGAGATTCATAGAGAAGAATAAAGACAACTGCACCCTCAAGTCTCAGAATAGCATCCTGCTGCGGCTGTATTCGTCCCTGGCTCTTTGGTACGTTACACACTTGCTCTGAGTGGAGTGGCAAGAGGCCCCCAGCAGTGAGTGATTCTCGTGGGGGAGGTGGGAGCTGTGGGTTTTTCATGTCACTCGTCCTGTGTCCAACAAGGCGGCTGTCCCTGGAGATGAAAAGGACTAGTGGGGAGAGGCTGTGCACTGGGAGCAAGATGGCCGGGAGAGAGCCCAGAAGAGAGCCCAATTCCTGCTCGTCTCTACACAATGTGTGCCTGTTTCTCTGTAGGTTTGCGAGGCTTGGGCAGTGGGACAGCTTCCAGCAGCCCTTTGAAAAGGCCAAGTGGCTGCTGAAGAGAGCCGACAGCTCCTTTTTGGCTACCCAAGCCCGCACACGGATGCTGGAGTGCTACACCCTGGTGCTGAAGAATGACCTGGAGCACAGCTTGTCGAGGGCCCGTGAGAGCAGCCGAGGGGCTCTAAGGGTGAGGGACAAGGAGGAAGGGCATGTGCTGTGAGGGGGTGCAGGGAAAGCTGCCGTGGCCTAACAAGGCCGGGTGGAAGCAGCCGTGATGGGATGGAGCCAGGGCAGAGTGGCTTAAGAGAAGACCATGGCAAAAGCCTCCTGCTGTAATGCCTGCTCTAAAGGAGGGCTTGTGGCTCCGCAGAGCTTTGTGCACTTTGCCTGCCTTGCCAGCTGTGCACTCCTGGTTGCTTTGTGGCTGCTTTTCTCCTTGGGGAACAGGTGCTGCAGTGGAGCTCCATGCCTTATCCTGACGTTCCTCTTCCTTGTTCTCTCGGTAGCTTGCAGAAGAGGTTCTCTGTCGCTGCTTTGCATGTCCCGTCTTCTACGCCAGAGTCCAACACCTGAGAGCCTACCTTTTCCATGTGCTGGGGAACAAAGCAGAGAGCCTTGCATGCCTCAACCAGGCCCTCCAAGCCTCTAAGGTGCATGGCAACCTTCTGGAGAAGACATGGCTGGAGATGAGCACCGTAAGTTGATGTTCCTTGTCTCTGAGTTGCTTCCTGGGCAGAGGAGCAGCATGCCCTAGGAGAAGGTGGCACCAAGAGCACTGCAGCAGGTGGATGTAGGGCCAGCGCCCAAGAGAGCCTCAAGAGCAGGCTCTGACAGCCCTTGGGGAGCCCTTCAGCAGGAGGGCAGTGGCAGCTGCGCTGTGCCTCACACAGGCAGGGCTGGAAGGGCACCTGAGGAAGCAGCAGGCACTGCCGCTGCTCCTCTGCGGCCTCTCTGCTGCACTGAGGAGAGGTGAAGCTGAATCTTTGCCTCTCCCTTAAGGCAGCTGTGGGAGCCCAGCAGTCTTCATTTGCTTTCCCTCTCCTTGCCCTCCCTCATGGGCTTTTGCAGTATGGCAAGAGGGTTGGGGGAAGGAACAAGCTCCCACGAGAGGCTGTGCTTCCTTTTCCAGACAGCAGTTACAGCTCCGGGGCTCTCCTGTTCTTCTCAGCTATCACTTTTTTTTTATTATTTTTCCTTAGGAGTTGTGGTTCAGTGAACGGGGCCCTGTGGAAGATCTGTGGCTGAAGACAGCACCCCATTTTCCACATCTGTTTGAAGCAGAGCCAGAAGAGTGCAGCTGCAGGTACCTGCTGAAGCTGCCCACACTGCAGTGTGAGGATGCATTCGGAGGAATTAAATAATTAAACCATGCCGTTGTCTCTGTGGTCTGTGGATCCAGGCAGAACACTGAAAGAGGACGCTGAAGGCGTGCAAGGAGTGTCTGGGGCCTGGGTGGTTTATGGAGAAAGCTAGACTGTGGGGAAGCTGTCACTGAATCTTGGAGTCTTTAAGAGATCCAAGAACGGCTGTAAAGCAGTTCAAAGTATTGTCCCCCCCGTCACTGCCTCTGTCCAAATGAGCATTGGGAAAAAGGCACCACAAAGCAGGTGCGCTCTGAGGGCTGCCTGTCTGTGTGGTGTGGATGCTCACACATCAAAGACATCCATACATCATTGCACGGAAGGCCCCCATGGAAGGCTCCAAATAGCCTGCAGCCGTGCGGTTTTGTACTCTAAGCGCGAAGCTACTGTCTGGGACAGTTGACTTCAAGGTGGCACCCTGGAGAGCTGGCTTTTTCAGACTTTCTTTTGGGCAAGAAATCTGTAATAAACTGCTCCCAGGTAGAGGAAGGCTGCTCCAAGAAGAAACAGGGAAGCCTTCCAAGTGTGGGCGCAATCCTATGTGTTGTACTCTATGTAAGCTAGCTGTGAAGTGGAGAAGCCGCTAGCTTTCTGTGCTAAAGAAGGATGCTAAAGAAGGATGGCCAAGAAGCAGGAAAAAGGGCACAGTCCTGCAGCGTATGATGTGCATGGACTCCGGTATAATGAACCAAAGACGTTTTATCAAGCATCAGATACAACTTATATACCATACTAAACCAAATATAATTCCTTATTTGCAAAAAGCATGCAAAGTGCAGTTACTAAATAAGCCAATAGTATAACGAATCCATCAAAATTATCTAATAAGCTTCTTAATCACATGCCATGTGTGCGGTTGCAGTTTTCCTCTTTTTTTTGCTTTGTTCCTTATCTGTTGATAAGATGTTCTGTACTGTCGTCCCTGAGGTGAATTAACAAGACACCTGGACTGCCACCCTTGAGGTTGGTTATCTGCTAACAAGGCATCCTGTTCTGCTGTTCTTGAGGTGGGCCTCCACACATGGGGAGATCTCTGGCCCCGGGGAGATCTCCTTCCCCATCTGCCCTCGGCTTTCGCATCGTTACCTCAAGGCTGGGAATTGCGCTCCCTCGGAAAGCCAACCTTTCAGCACAGTGCTCGGCAGAGCTGCAGCAGCTGCAGGGCCCTGCTGCTTGGGGTATGTGCCTGCCCTCCCCTCTGCAGCCCCACCAAGCCAGGCCATGGGCAGGAGGGCAGGACCAGACCAAGGCTGGGCTCAGCCACAGGCCACGGTGCCTGCAAGGTGCCCGGCAGCTGAAGAGAAGGAGCCCAGTTTTACATCAGGGCTCCCAGGCCACCACCAACCCACAGGGGCTCTGCTGAGGACATGCACGCCTCCTAGCTGGCCACAGCTGCCCTTTGGGCTCATTGGGCTACCAGGGAACATGTCTCCACCATGGAACACAAACCTTTCTGGAGGAATCACATGGGAAGGGCCATACTGGAACAGGGACGAAGGAGCAAAAGATGAAGAATGCTTGTGGAGGCCGAAGCAGCACACCAAGCGGAGCTCAGTCTCGGGGGCAAGCACCCACCAACACCATCATGGGACTGCGTGAGGAGACCCCATGGCCACCCGGCAAGCCCAAGCCCACGCATTACTCTCTGCCGCCGTGCTCATCAGTGTGGGGTGAGTCCAGCACACAAACACCCTTCCTCGCTGCATCCCCCTGTCCCCTGCCGCTGCCCTCTTCCCTCCCCACCTCGATGCTGGAACATCCCAGAGGGGCAGTTATCGCCATGGGAACACGGATGCTTCCCAGGGCTCCGTCCCGCTCTGCCCCGGGGCTGCCCAGGCAGCAGCAAGGCCACATGTGGAGCAGGGCCACACAGCACCAGGGGCCACCAGCGGTGCCCAGGAGATGCAGGGAGCTGCGGGGCTACAGGGCAGCTGCACGATGGCTCACAAGGTAGGACCCAAATCCACCGTGGGTCTCATGGCCCTCAGACCACTGACATTTCCCTTTTCTCTCCTCCACTTTACCTCGTTCCCTTCCTGCAAAAGGGGCTGTTCATGTCAGGGAGGGAGGGAGGCTGATGCAGCCGAGCATGATCTCTGCCATGCCACACTGCTTGAGAGTGTTTTTGTTGTTGTTACTATGGATGTTGTTTAGTTGATGATTTTTTTGATGTTTCTAAAATATCTATTAGTTACATATTTATTAAAGATATAATCTTGCAGTGTTGTGTGTTGATTCCAAGTGAGCTCTAGCACAAAAGCCTTTGCCACTGCAGGTATGTCCACAAAGACCCATTGTCACCATTTAGAACAATGGTAGAAATGTGTTAGCAGAACACCTGGTGGTTGAAAGTGCTCTTACAAGGGAAACTATGGCCTGGATGAATTAAGTGAAAACTCATCAAAACTGAAAAAGGGAGCTGAATAGAGCAGCCTGAGCAAAACAAAACCATACATGGAAATAAGCAGCAAAAAGTTCATGAAAAGGACATCCGGAACCGTAATAAAGAGAATGCTTCCTAAATCTACCCTGGTGTTAATAGTTTTATTCCTGATTAGGGTGACAACCTGTTTCTTGTGCCTAACAGATAGATGACTGCAATAAACAGTTCTTTTTCTCTAATTTCAAACAACTTACATGACTGCTGTCAGGGGGACCATTCTCTTAGGTACCAACCAACAGCACCATTTTCTAAGGCACTGGGATTCAAAGGGAAGGCTAAGCACCGGATGGGGAGGTGGACTGCTCCAGGCTCTTGTCATTGCAGTTACAGTTGGCAAAACTTGTGCTTGTCTTCATATAACTGAACACTTCTGAGAACAAGATCTTTTCTCTTAATACTTCTGGACTGCAGGAGACCAGAATGGTCCTTTTGTTCAAATTCCCCCACAGCTCCAGTTCTAAGGAGCTCTCCTCCCATCATCCATTTCAGGGGAGCTTCCTGGCAAGTGCCTCGTCCCCCAGCCGAGCAGTTCTACATGCAGCATAAAGGGGATCACAGTGCCGGCAGAAGGAGTGGACAAGAGCAATCCTCCTGCGAGGTGAGAGCCTGGGAGGAGGCAATGGAGCAAATCCTGTGCTCTGCTACTTGTGGGAGGCAGATGCGTCTCTCAGAGTGGTTGCTCCGTCCCACCACACGCTGGGCTTTCTTGCTGCACAACCAGCAGGTAGCAGTGTCAGGATCATCTCTCTCTCTTCTTCTTCATTCCAGGGGCGCATGCAAGCTCTTGCCAAGACCTCCACCACTGAGAGCAGTCAGTTCACATGGAAGACTGAACCCAAAGAAGAGTGGGCAAGAAGAGGCTGGTGATGACAACATCAGCAAAGGCAATGTAAGACCCGGTAGGAACTTGTTCAGAGGTTTGCTCCTCTTGCTAGGAAATTCTAGTCAAGGCACTAAAGTCATGCATGGACTAGCACAGATGTTCAGCTCTCTCTTATCCCCACTTTCAGGAAGCTCTCTTGGGTAGAGCCTGCTTCCCCAGCAGAGCCGCTGTTCAGGGAGTCTGAGTGGGGTCACAGCACCAGCTGAAAGAGAAGGGAAGAGCAAGGCTCCCGTGAGGTGAGAACCTGGGAGAGGGCCCTTGACCTAATACTGTGCACTGGTACTTGTGGCACGGGGATGTGTTTCCTACACACATTGTCCTTCTGAATTAAGAAGGGTGGTTACCCCCTCCCACCATGCCCTATGCTTTCGTGCTGCAGGATGAGCACGTACCTGGAAACAGTGAGTCTCTCCTCTTAGGCTGCTTTTTCTCTTCTGGCTTCCAGGTCCAAATGCAAGCTCTTCCCAAGATCTCCAGCAGCAGTAGCAGCAGTGGCCCATGCTCCTGTTATTCCCAGGACCCTAAGGAAGGTGGAAGTAGAGGCTGGTAAGGACAATTCCAGCAAAGGCAATATAACACCTGACAAAAAGTTTAGTCCTCCTAGCAGAGTACTCAAGCCAGGACAGAAATGGTAGAGTATGGCTGATGTTCTCTCTCCTATGCCCTTTCAGGGAATCTTTCTGGAACGACCCTCTTTTCCCATCAGAGCCATTCTTCCAGAGACGTAGTGGGCTCATGGTGACAGCAGAAGGGAGAGAGAAGAGCAAGTGTCCCAGGAGGTGAGAGCCTTGGAGAAGGCAAGAGGGCTGCTGCTGTGCTCTGATCCTTGTGGATGGGAGATGTGTGACTGGGGTGTAAAGCCCTTCTTGACTCGGAAATGCTGTTACGTGCTGCCACCATGCCCTCTGCTTTCTTGCTGCATGGCAAACATCTAGCAGCATCTAGTGAAAGTCTCATGATGTTTCCCTGGGACACAAAGTCTCCCTACGCTCTAGAAGGCTATTGCCTTCTTGTCACCATGACCTGGCTTTTCCTGGTGCCAGGCAGGCAAGTGCAGAGCAACAGGCGAGTGCTGCAGATCCTCTTTCCCAGAGACTGTCCTATCTACCTGATGCATCGTTATATGCTTCCTCTTTCCAGGTGCGAGCTTGAGAGGTCACCAGAAAGAGCAGGCTGTAAATACACCCTCGCCTATGCTTCACCTGCCCAAGGTAGTAAGCTGCCAGATGAAGGAAGCACTGCCACTTAGGTCCCGAGGGGACAAGAGCTGAGGGCCTTGGCAGAGGGGGAAGCATTGTATGACTGTCTTCAGCTACCCAATGGGCCCTTTCTCCTGATCCATCCTTTCAGGGAGTCCAGCAAAGTGCGTCATTACCCTGAGGAGACTTCGTGCTCAAAAGTGGGCACAAGTTCATGTGCTGCCCACCATCCAAGAGGAAGCAAGTGAGGCAGCCAAAACAGTAGTGTTTTCTCCCAGGTGAGAGTCTTGGGAAAATTGTTTTGAGGAGCCCTGTGTTTCTGTACAGTGTTTCATGCTCAGGGTAACAGTGGCGCGGAAGCACCTCCTGTTGCAGAAGGAGGTGTGCTGTCCGGGAGCGCAAGGAGAAGAAACTCATCCCACACGCTCATGTCCTCCTCTCCTTGTGTGTTTTCAGATTGCCACGATGTCCCAGCAATTCCTGAGGGCAGACAAGCCCTGCAACCCGAGGCCAGGCAGCAGCGCCTCGTTGTGAAGGACGTCCAACCACAGGACAGGTAGATTGGTTGAATGGATGGGTAGGATGTTTGTGTCAGCCTGGAGACAGCTCTGTGAACACACTTGACTTGCTTTGAGGCCACTGGAATAAGCAGTACCTTCTTCGGGCTCTGATTTTCAAGATGCCACTTGTTCCAAATTTTCACAGGGTATTCTTCCTACAGATATTCTCAGGAACATCTTCAGAGCATTTTCTTTGGGCAATATTTCTCCTAGTAATATTAATCGTGAACTTTTATGTAATACAAAATATACAGTTTCCTTGTAGATCAGTGATCGTTTATATCTCTATTCAATGCAGAACGGGGCCCTGCACTGTGCCTTGTGAGCAAAACACTGCTGACAGAAAGGCACAAAGAGAAGGCACAGAAGAGCACAAGCTACTCCCCTGAAAGAAAAAAAAAAGGCAAAATCTGAGACTCATATTCTGTGATATTGCCTTTCTGTGGCCTGCAGGAAATCTGCGCCCACTGCCTGAAGGAGGAGAAAAAGATCTTCTGGGCTTCAGTGGCCAAAGATACAAAAAGGAAGGAAAGGGAAGAAAGAAGAAGATGGCAGGAGAGGCGCAGAACAATATAAAATAGAAGCAATCTTCGAACTAATACCATGTTCTCCTCTGTCCTTTTCCATTGAAGTGTTTCCTGCTTGCGCGAGAGATGGGTTAGAGAGCTTTCCAGCTGAAGGGCCTTGGTGTTGCTCACTGGAACACCCAGTCTGTGGCAACAAAAAATTGGGAGGTCATTGGGGAACCTGGGAGGACTGTTAGAGAACCTGGGCTAAGGGAGGAACTCCTGGCCTTAGGGGCCGTTAGCATGAAGTGGGGCTAAAGAGAACATTCTCCCTTGGAATTATTTATTTATCAGTCTAAACCTTTCTAAATTATCGAGTAAAGTCAAAAGAGTAAAGTGAAAGGAGCAGTAAAGACAGAGGAGCATCTCCATCAAAGCAACCTGTTTCCATTGCATTGGAATAGGATGCAGATATCCCTCAACTAGAAAAAAGCTTTTGATTTCTGTATCTGTTGGTGTGTATAGTGTGTGTGGGGGGTGCCTAGGCACTCTAAGAAGAAAGGTAGGTGATGTCTGAAAGAGAAAAAACAGAAGAGAAGCCAAAGAAGTGGTGAGGGCAATGCTTGTGGCTGGCTACCACAGGAATGCTGTATTCTGGCCACGAAAGCCCTTCCTTGACAAGCCTCAATCTACTTGCTCTTCTTAGTCCAAGCGGGTGTAAAACCCACCTGGGCCTTTCCTCTGCCTTCAATGGGGTCAGGCAGTATCAGTGCATTGTGTATTCTGCATTGTATTGTATTCAGTGCAGTGTATTCTGCATTGTGCTTGCCTCTTTCACCAGCAGTCCCTCTGGGTGTAGGGCAGCTTGGGTTTGCAAGAATTGGGAGAGACTTTTCTGTAGACTTCTGTAGTGTCTGTGGGGGCCACTTAGTTCCAGTATCCATGTGGAAAGACTTTCTCTTGCAAGAAACACTGCTATGGCAGTGATGCTGCATGAAGAAAAATACTGGAGAGGCTGGTGCTGAAGTCCCATTGAGCTCTATGAATGCAGGAAATAGCACCAGTCACTGGGGCTGAAGAATGAAGAGGAAGAACAAACATGAGGGGAACGTGACAGCTATGGCATGGCTCTCATTCCTGTGGAATTTTCTACTTCCTTCCTTGGGAGGTGGTGCACTGCTGAGGACATGGAACACTTTTGGGCTTTACTTTGTGTTGTGAGATGGGAAATTGTAAAGAAAGAGGGTAAGGACAGTTGCTTGGCATGTAGCACTCCTGAGCTGAGAGACTCTGCAGCTTCTCTTGGCAGCCTGAGGAAGTTCCATGGGCAGATCTATACGGACCATCAAGTATAGGAATATGTAGGAAGAAAGGTAGGTGTAGCCAGGGATGAAAACAGTGGCCTGATTGCTTGATGGATAAAGGCTTTTCTGAGGCCAACCAATATGGGAATATATAGGATGAGTTAATTGCATCAGTATTGTGAATTGGGGGTGGAAGATATGGGAATACCAAGGGACATGGAGGGCTCCAGTTGTGCCTTGGGTTCAGAGCCTTGAAGAGCCTCCAGCCCATCGTGACCAATTTTGGCAGAGCCACCTTGGCAAAGCGTAGGAAGGGGAGAAACCTCTGCCACTGACTGTGGCAGCCGTGCTGCATGGCCAAAATCACTTTGTGTGCCCCTCCTGCTGGCAATAACCTTGACCTGTCTGCAAAACCTTTGTCCAAAGCAGAGCAGAGCAAAGGGAAGCAGATAGAGAGCACGCTCCCCTGTGCTGCCCATGGGAGTGAGAGATTTAGGCGCGGGAGGGCAGAACGGTGCCTCTCTTGGTGCCGTCTCCATGCTGTGCTGGAGGCAGCTTTCCTGCTCTCAGCAGAGAAGTGGGTGGTGGCAGGGGGACGAGGAAGAGGCGACCCGACCTGCACAAGCTTGGCTTCCTGCAGTAAAGCTGCGAGGCTGCAGAATGGAGAGGCCTCTCATTTAGGTCCTTTCACCATTTTGAGGTTCTTGTTCGAATGGTATTCCCAGTGCCTTGACTCATGGTAGCTGTATGAGCCCCTTTTGGGACTGGAATCAACACATCCTCTTCAGACATCGGCTTGTGGAAATCCTACCTATACCCAAGCATCATTGCACAGTGTTCTTTTAATCTAACAAGGCTGCTATTTAAACATTCTAACCTTAATTTTAAAAATTAACGCAATTCTAATTAATTTAATCCTGACATATAGAAATCAGTTCTCATATTACAATTCTACCCCTGCTAGTAAGAGTATATTTTTATCCTTGCCAGAGTTGGAGATGGACTAGCGTTGAATGAAGATCCATTCAGTCTAGCCACTCCACTAGTAACTAGTGCAATGCTTCTCATATCATTCTCTTCTCATTCATGCTCTCATATCATTCACTCTAATCCTCAGAGTCATCTGAGCATAGTGTAAAGAATGGTTTAATTATTTGATTGGAATACCATTCTTCTAGGTGTTGTAGAACTTCCCTGTACCCTCCTCCCCCTTCCCCCAAGAGCTTGCTTAGGAGCGGTTTTTATGTATCCGATAGCCGAGAAGGAACACACATGAGAGTGTAACTTGAGAACACCACCAGTCATTTTATTTAGAAAACATAAGGGACTACCTAGAAAGGGAGGGAAAAAAAAAAAAAAAAGAGAGTTTCTGGAGGTGGCTGAGGCAGCAGTGCTGGGAAGGGCAGGTTGGGTGCAGATGCTCAGAGGCTGGCACGCCGCAAGAGAGCGGCAGCTCGCCATAGCAGAGGGAAACCCTTGCTTCCCTCCTGGCAGCAGGAGCGATAGCGCTTCTTCGGTGGGAGCTGTTCAGGACACCTTTCCTCTGGAGACTGCTCCGTAGGTGTGGGAGGGGAGGAGGGGGAAGCGAGGCTCCTCTTGTGATTCCCTCTTGGATTCTGCTTGTGGCTGCTGCCTGATGCTGCTCCCAGCTCAGGCTGAGGGTGGTCGGTGTCTTTGCTGGCCACGGTCCATACCACATTGTGTGGCTGAGCAGCAGTATTGGGTGTGCTGCAGCCGCTGTCCTGAGTGTGTGGTAAGGGAGGAAATGTCCTGTGAAAGGCCTCTGCCTTGGACATGCCAGCAGCTCCCACTGCATCCGTGGCCTCAACACGACAGCAGTGCTCTGGTCGGAGTGGAGTGCTATTTTTCACCTCTGCGGCCCCCTCTTTGTCACGGCACACCTCAATATACATCTTCCTGTTGTGTTGCAGTTCAAATGGCTGCAGCGACCTGGTTCAGGGACGGCACGGAAACCACCCCCAAACCACTCGGGCTATCAGCTAGTTGACAGCAATGTGGTGGACGGCAAATGGCCTTTATTGATGGGAAACAAGGTGTTATATCTCTAGGTTTACAACGTCACATCCGTCTGCTTACACCATAGACTAAACACTATTGGCTACTAGGGGCCCTATCTTTCCGTACAGCACGATATCTTCCGGCCGCCGTTCCCTAACTATCTGCAACAACTTCCCCCCTCCCTATGCATAACAAAACTAGCTAAAATACAACTATCCTATTCTTATTACTATCTTATTCTATTCTTATAGTTATACCAATCTTAAAATTACATATCATAAACTTGACATAAAACATAAGGCACAAAGAAGGCGCGTAGAAGGTAGGGGATGACAGGTAATACCAGGGTGTAGGAATACGGTGTACCTTGGGATAACTTGGGGGTAATACTGAGTGGATATATTCTCAAAGCAGTTGTTGGTGTTCTACTAACATGATGTTAACCTTCTCTAGCTGATTCTTGACAAACGGCATGAGCTTATTCAATATACAGGGTCCAAAGATTAGCGTCATCATGATCATTGTGATCGGCCCTATCAAGGTGGATATCAGGGTGGTTAACCACGGCGAACCGGTGAACAAATCTTTGTACCGGCTGCGTTTGGAACAGGGTTCAATGGGTGCTAGTTGGTAAGGCATGGCACTGAAAACTGGTGGCCCTGTAGTTATTTTTGTACTAATTGCTCGAGATTGTTCGATCTGTTCAAGTACCCCATTTAAAGGGCTGGTGTGACTCTACCTGTCCTATAGTGACAAGCTGCAAAATTAAGATAACGCAAAGGCATCGCGGCGCCCTCTTGCGGAGGCTGTTTTGTTGTTTTCTGGATTCGGTCAGCGTGGAACTCGCAGGCTCGGGCGGGACGCTTGTCACCGGGGTGTACGGGTTACGGGGGTGTCCGATGATCCGGTCCTGTGAACAGAAACTCACAATTTTCATTAGTTTTATTTTGAAGGTAACAGCCACCTGAATTGGGGTCAGATGCTCTTCCTTTGCAACATGCTTAATCATGAATGCTCCCGCCGGTTTTTCTTTAATTCGGATGTTTACCTTCTTTTTCTCCTTCCTTAAGTTTGAATCGGTTGTGAGCCACTCGTCCTGACTAGTGTCTGATCCGGAGTCGGAACTCGACTGCCTGGTCACTTCCGGGCTCCGGTCACTCCCATTGGTTTCCGGCGCCTCACTCGCACCGGGGGCACCCTCGCCCCGCCCTTCCCCTTGTGGCTCGGCGCCATTTTGAGGGGCATAGGGTGGTGGCCTGGCCCAGACGTCATTATGCTCTGACCCCTCCCTCGGGTCTTCTCTCCGTCCCTCACTCGGACTTGCTCTCGACCCCTCCCTCGGGTCTTCTCTTCGTCCCTCACTCGGACTTGCTCTCTCCGGCGCCTCACTCGCACCGGGGGCACCCTCGCCCCGCCCTTCCCCTTGTGGCTCGGCGCCATTTTGAGGGGCATAGGGTGGTGGCCTGGCCCAGACGTCATCATGCTCTGACTTCTTTTCAATGTTCCTAGCTTCCTCGGCTACCTCGCTCCAAACAGATTTCGGCTGTTTCTGCTCCTCTGTAAGCGGGGCGGGGCTCGGGGATGGAGGGGATGTATCACCCTCTTGCTGACCTTTAGGCTCAGCAGAATTGCCATCATCTGGGGGGTCCAAAGTCTGCGCAGTTGTCCCGATTCCCACTTTGAACGTGGCCAATAAACAGTCTTTTACTGCTACCCAAGTCTCCTGCTCTTTCATAGCTTTCTGTAAGGCTTGTACAACTTTTCCCCAAGCCTTAAGGTTTTTCCCACAACCTGAGAACATTGTCTCCTCAGCTAATGCCTTAGTACATTTGTCCCACAGTTCAGGGTGGAGAATATCCACCGGCTGGTCTATAGCCTTAATTTTCAAAAGCCTTGTAACTGCAAGAGTAAAATCTTTTGGCTTACAATCAATCCCCCAGTACTTATGTAATTGCGATACGACCTTTATGAGGGCTTCCATCCTCCTTGTTGATTCAGTAGTGTCCCCTTCGCCGGGGTGGTCCACTTGCTCTGGCTGCTGCTCACGCTGCTCGCTCATCCAGGCGATGACGCTCCCGGGTTTCGGCACCACTTGTTGCAGTTCAAATGGCTGCAGCGACCTGGTTCAGGGACGGCACGGCAACCACCCCCAAACCACTCGGGCTATCAGCTAGTTGACAGCAATGTGGTGGACGGCAAATGGCCTTTATTGATGGGAAACAAGGTGTTATATCTCTAGGTTTACAACGTCACATCCGTCTGCTTACACCATAGACTAAACACTATTGGCTACTAGGGGCCCTATCTTTCCGTACAGCACGATATCTTCCGGCCGCCGTTCCCTAACTATCTGCAACACTGTTGTGGGGTAACAGCCTTGGTCTCTTCTTGGTGGAGATTGCAAGCATCAAATCTGTAATGTGGATTTGGACAAACTCCTCCTTTTCCAAGGGATCTTTGAATTCTTCCTTGCAGATGTCTTGCAAATCCTCATTGCAGTAGGAAGGGATGTTTAGTGGCTTGTTGCCCGTTGGAAAGGGGTCGGTCTGGTGAGCTGATGTGCCATCTGCATGCTTGGGAGAGGGCTGTGCTTCTGAAGGAGATGGGGGTGTCAGATCCCAGGGCTCTTCTACTTCTTCTTCAGAAATTTCCTCCAAATCCTCAATGCGGTTGAAGACAATATTCATGGGGTCATTGCCTGTGGGATCGGGATGCGTCTCGGGAGGCAATGTGCCATGTGTGTGCTTGGGAGAGCCCGGTGCTTCTGGCCAAGCTGTGGGCGCCAGATGCCAGGGCTCTTGTGGAGCTGGCACCTGGAGGCAGTGGTCAGCCCTTGTGGTGGAGCTGCAGCTGGGCTGCTGCCCCTCATGGGCAGCACAGAGAGGTGCAGGCGCGGGTGCTGGCTGCAGCTCTTGCGTGGAGGTGCGGCTGGCTGCCTGGCTGGCTGTCAGCGGAGGAGCAGAGGAGCTCTCGCCCGGCTCCTGCTCCTGCTCTCCAGGGCAGGCACGCATGCTGGCGCCTGCTGCACCTCGGCCGCTGCGCTCCGTTTGCTCAGCCCTTGCTTTAGCCAGGCCGCCTGTCCCTTGGAAGGCTCTTGCTGGCTTGAGATGGGAGGGAAAAGGAGCAGTTATCCTTTAAAGAAGGCAGGGCAAAGTAGCGATGCTCCAGCTTAGGGAGGAAACGGTGTCGAAGCACAAGCGCTGTCCAGGGAGACTGCAGGTTCCAGAGCAAACATTCCGCCAGAGCCGCTGGCAACCAGCTGCGGGGGCCAAGCAGCCCTTTGAGCCTTGGATGTCACAAACACAGAGCCATCGGTGTGGTGCCTTTGCAACATGCCATCCCTGAGCAACGGCCTCTCCAGTAGGATGGAGGCTGCTCCCAGCCATAGCAAGTGCTTTGCCAGCAAAGGCACCTCTGTCAATTCCACAGCAACAGCTCTGTGCTGTGTTTTGTTTCAAAAGGCCAGTCCAGCTCCCCACTGCAGGACTGAAAGTTATGCCTGACCATGTCTAAGGGACTTGTCTAAGGGTAGCTTAACCTTTAGCTTCAGTGCTTCCGTATTTCATTGACTTAAAACAATTCTGTATGAAACCTATCTGGCTTTCAGCTAGAGAGAAGCCACCCTAGGTATGAAATGCGCTGGAAGGAAAACAGGGAGTGTGTCTGCCTTAAAGCCACCCTCATCCCTCAGTGTGTGCAGGGGAAAGAGAGGAGGATTGAAGCACAAGAAAGCACATGCCCTTTAGCTGTGCTCTCCCTAACACAGGACTCAAGAGGCAGGAAGATGCCATTGAATTACCCTTGAGCCTTTCTAAAAATGCTCCGGAAATGTTCCCGCTGCTCTCATCACTCCATCAGTTACTCACCAGGGTTATGGCTGTGGTTACTGATCTGGCAGGATTAAAGTGAGTCAAGGTTTGCAGGGCCACCTATCTTCCCTTTGCTCTTTTTCTGCACTCATTCGACACAGAGGAGCAAAAGGGTTTTTTTGGATCCGACAGCCGAGAAGGAACACACACGAGAGTGTGACTTAAGAACACCACCAGTCATTTTATTTAGAAAAGATAAGGAACTACTTAGAAAGGGAGTTTGCTGGAGGTCGCTGAGGCAGCATGACATAACATCAGGATCAGCATTGCTACTGTCTATTGATACTGTGATAATCAAAGCCAAACAAAACAACACAAACACACACACACAACGAAAGAAAACAGAGGAGCCCTGACTCCCATCACCCCCAACTACCACCGAACAGGAGTGTCATGCATCTTTGCACAGTGTCATCACTCTGATTAGAGAATGGCAGCGAACATGGGGAAGTACAAGCAAGCTTGTCGTTCCAAAGCCCTTCGGCCCTAAAGCCCTAGGGATTTATTCTGAGCCTTTAATCCTAGTCTTAAACCCCTTTAGCCCAAAATCGTACCTCTTTATTCTTATCCTTTTAGCCCCAAGCTGTAGCCCTAGCCTTTCATCCTAGCCCTTTCCCACTGCTTCTTTTATCTTAGCCTGTGGGGAATCACAGAGGAGCAGGAACAGCCCAGAAGACCCTTCTAAGCCCAGGCCTTGGGTATTTTCACAACCTTCCCACCAGGGGTGCCAATAAACCAGTGACCGATCCCAGAGAAAGGCACTCCCTAATCTTCTACAGGTGCCATCTATATCCCCACATGTCTTTATCTTCACCAGGTGATCCTTTCCTCCTAACTACTCCCATAATTATTGGCCTCAGAAAATCCTTTATCCATCAAGTGATCAGATAATTGTTTTCATCCTTGGCCATAATAACCTTTCATCTATATATTCCCATACTAGCCTTTTTTTTTCCCTTTAGTCTTGTTCTAGCCCTTTAGGCTTAAGCTCTTAAGCGCTAACCCCCACAATCCTGATCTCTTTACCATTTAACCACAAGCCTGTTAGTTCTAAAGCCTTTAACCCTAAGGCATTCAAACCCAGGCCCTTTAGTCCTAAACCATAGCCCTAGCCCATTAATCCTAGCACTTTAATGTTAACCTTTTAAGCCCAGCCATTTAGCTTTTTATCCCTGTAGATCAAGACCCTTAGCCTTAAGCCCTAAGACTTTAATGCTAGCCCTTTAACACTCATCCTTTAATCCTACCCTTTTCATCCTAGCCCTCTAGGCTTTTACCTTTTAGCCCTACCGCTTTTGCCCAGAACCCTGGTGCTTTAGCCCTAGCTGTCAAGATCTTTACTGCCTACGAATTAATCCTAAGACCTTTAGCCCTAAGCCTTGTTGTCCTAGCCCTTTGGCCACAGCCCTTCAGACCTCAGCCCTAACCCTTTAGTCCTAGCTCAGTACTCCTAGGGCTTTAGCCCTTAGCCCCGGGAATGGGGTTACCGAGCGCCTCTGAAAACCGCCCTGCTTAGAAAACCCCAGCTCCAGGACCCAGCTCCCTGCAGGCGCTGGCAACGATCGACTCCTCGCAGAGCAGCCGGGACAGAGAGAAAAACCCAGACGGAGGTTAAAAAAAAAAAAAAAACTCATTCTTACCTTATTTTTTAAATGTTTAAAGAATTCTAAATGCTATCTACAACCTGGAAAAAAAAATCATTACACACAAAGTTAGACAAAACAACCTGCAACACCCACCCATCCCCACAGTATCACAGTCACCAGCACACACTCTCTCTTCCTGCTCTAACAGGCAGACAACACCAGATTTGCAGATAGCACCCGGGAATGGGCTGACCGAGCACCTCCGAAAACCGCCTTGCCTAGAAAACCCAGCTCCAGGACCCAGCTCCATGCATACATGTTCAATATCAAAAGCAGCCAAAGTGCAACTGCCCACCAAAGTCGAGCATCACTCCTGCTATCAGAACCATCTGCTTCCAGCATGTGCTGCATAAGAGCAAACGGATGCAATCACAATGGATGCGGGTCTCGGGAAGGGGACGTCTGTGTGAGCTGCCCATGGAAGGGGCCCCTTCAGACTTGGTCTGGGAAACTGCAGCTGCAATTTCAGCTCAGGGAAACGAAAACAAAACAAACAAAATACCCCCAAACCTAAAAAGATACAGAACAAACCCAAAAAACAAAGCCCCCACCAACAACAACAAAAAATTATCCCCAACAAAAACACCATTTCTTCCTACCCCCAGCCAAGATTTCTTCTAATGCTCAGAGTTCTCTCAAATCCACCTCAGATTGCCCTGCCCTACCCAATCCAGCATGATAATCATCTACTTCCAAGATCTTAAAAGATGCTACATAACAGACAGGGAGAGCTCAGAGGCAGCTCTCCTTGTAACACAGAATCGTTTTCGGACACTTGAAGATACAAGAAGGATGCTCATTGGAGCCTTGAACTCTCCAGGAATAAAGGCAGAGAAAAGTTTACACAAGGGCAGCTGCCTGCGCCCCAGCCACGGCCACGGCCCTGCCTCCCGCGCCCGCCGCGTGCACGGAAAAGGCCGAGGGCGGCGGGGGACGAGGGGCCGCAGGCAGCGTCCCCAGGAGGGCCGGGACCCGGCCCCAGGACAGGCTCAGGCCAGGTTCACGCTGCGGACGACTCCCAGGAGGGTGTCTGCTCCCGGCAGCGCCAGCGACACGGCTCTGGGATCCCTCCGCAGGGGCTATCGGCTCTCTGGCCAGCCGGGCACCGCTGCCAATTCCAGCACAGCGAGACCGGCCCTCCCCGCAAGACCTCCCGCTTCCCCGTCTCGGCCTTGGGAGCAGCCCCCAGTGTTTCTGCACGGGCACAGCTGGTGCCATGGGGCACTTCCAGCTGTTAACTCTTTCCTGGCCCGTTCAGCCCCCCGCCAGCAGCAGGGCGAGCACCAGCTCCAGCGCCAGGGCTGCCCCGCGCAGGCCCCAGCACAGCCCAGAGCCCTGCAGGGCCCCTCCGGTCGTGCAGCCCCAGCCCTGGCAGGGCGGCCCCAGAGCCCGCAGCCCCGCACGGCCCCGCACGCCGGGCCCGGCTGCCCCCAGCCCCGCGACGCCCCATGTGGCCCCCACAAGATGGCGCCGCCCGCGGCAGGGCCGGGCCGGGCCAGGGCTGCCGGTACCGCGGGAGGGTGCAGCGTTGCCATGGCAGCGCCAGGGGCGGCCCTCTCATTGGCTGGGGTTGGGGTTGAGGGCAGGGCCGGTTCCGACTGACGGCTGTGCCAGCCAATGGGAGCTGTGAGACGGGTGACGGTGGCCGTTCCGGGGCGGGCTCAGGCGCGGGGCGGGCAGGGTCACTGCGGGCGGCAGCAGCCCCGTGGCTGGGCGGGCAGGGAGGTCCCTGCTGTCCCTGCGAGCGGGGCCGCGGGAGGAGCAGGCTCCGAGCAGGGCTGGCAGGAGCCGTGCGGCCGGCAGGAGCTCGTGTGCTCGGAGCGCCGGGCAGGCCGGCAGCAGGCAGGCAGGGCTGAGCGCCGGCCACGAGGGCTCTCCTGCCAGAGCACCCGCGAGGGCAGCGGCTCTTGGCTGTGGGAGGCGTTTGGAGGAGACTCCTGGCTCTGACGGCCACAGGCAGCAGCAGGGATGTGCTGGGCTTGGCACCCACCATGGAGCTCTCCTCCATCCCATCGGGGCAGCTGCTGGGTTGGGAGCAGCCACATGTGCCCTCTGCAAGGAGAGGCGTCCTGATGGCACCACGGGCACCAGGGGAACAACAGGCAGTGGGAAACACTTCCTAGAGGCTGAGAACAGGAGCTTCTTCTCCATGAGCGTGGCCAAACTGTGGCCCAGAGACATAGAGAGATGCTCAGAGGTCCTTCCTTGGAGATAACCCAGACTTGCCTGGAAAAGGCTCCAAGACGGTTCCTGTGCTGGGAGCTGCCTTGCGCAGGGCACTGGATGTCCTATTGCAGGCTCAAGGAATCTGCTCTCCTGAGGCAGGCTCCACAGGCCCTGTGCTTTTAAACGTGCTCAGCAAGGTTCCTTGGTCTGTGCTACCTGAGCTAGAGATGCTCTGTCAGGAAAGAGCAGACGTGCCCTTAACACCTTCCTTCCTTCCGAAGGGCTTCAGCTGGGAGCCTTGTCCTTGCCAGGCTCCAAAACCGTGACTCATGCCAGGATTTTTGTATCCCATGAATATTTCCCAGCTTTCCTTCATCTGATCCCGAGGAAAGCCATTTCTCAGCTTGGGCCTTACCTGATCCCGGGAATTCTCCTTGACACCTCTAGGTCGTGTTTGTTCCTGGATATAGTTCGAGGCACCCTGGATTCTCTTGGCACCCTGCCTGTCTTTGGGATCTGTAGAGCCCCGGCACCCTGGATCTGCCCGACTTTGACTCCAGGCACCTCAGGACAGGCCCCCACACTGCAGTGCTGCTGTGCAGACTCCTGCACGGAGCCCGTGAGGCACTGCTGGCCTCAGGAGCTGCATTTCGGCTTGGTCACAAGTTGGGGAGATTACCGTCTCCCAGCTCCCCAACTACTGAAGCTTGTGAGCATCTCCACAAGCAACGTCCTTCTACTCTGTATCCTTGCTCAGTCCAGGGGCAAATCGTGCAGAAGGGAGACCCCATCCCCCTTGAATGCTGTCAGAGCTGAAGCTTTGCAAGCCACTGCAAAGGGCACCAGGACCTTTGCTCATTTCTTTGGGTTGTTTATTTGGCCTCTAGCACCCTGTCTATGTCACAGGGGGCTGCACTTCACACCTGGGTTCTCTCCCTTTTCTCTCCCCTTTCTCCTGTGTGTGTGCTCAGTTTCCTCTGCACCAGGATCATGGGAAATACTGGTTTGGGTGAGTTTCCTTGAAGCTGTGACAAGTTGTGGAGCTGAAGGCCTCATGGAGGGAAGTCTGGCGCATGGCTGTTTCCCCACGCTCCCTTCTGCTCCCAGCCTGAGGGCTCCAGAAGGTCTCCAGGAAGGGCAGAACTTTCGGTGTTGGTGGCTTGGGTTTCCTTTGACATCCCCAAGTTCTGCTTGGGTCACTGTGAGCAGCCAAGGAAATTCCTCTTCTCTAGAGTCCCGTATCAGAGGATTCTCCCTACTTTTGCACAGAAGCGCAGGCGAGTCCAGGATCCCCATGAAGAGCATTTGCCCACATCAGGGCCCAGGACTCCCAGGAGCTCGTGGCTCTCCCAGGCCCCTGCTTAAGCTGACAAATTCTAACATAGCCTTTTATCTGTGCTCCATAAACCTTTGCAAATAGCTGTGCAAGGCTTGAAGAACGGTGGGCTTCTGCTGCTCCTGGTGCTGCTGCTGCTGGAGCTCCCCAGGGCACGGTGCACTGCCCCTGTGGCCGTGTGTAATGGCCAGGGCAGCCTCACCGTTGGGGTTGGGTTGGGATGGGGAGTGTAGTAGGTAGGGACTGCCCTTCAGAGACTGCAAAGCAGGAGCTGGCTGTGGCTTCCTTGTGCTGCCGGTTGCAGTGCAGCTGACTGCTGTCTGTTGGGATGCAGAGCAGAGCAGCAGCCTGTTGCATGGGCCATGCTAGTCTCAGTGAGGCAAAGGGGCCCTTTTGCTCGAGTGCGGCGAGGCTCTGAGTGCAGGAGCGCTGCTTTCCTACCAAGGATCCCCGCCAAGGGCTCCCCGTCCTTCATGCGCTGGCTGTGATGGCCCTGAGCCGTGGCCCCAGCTCTGGCTGTTGCAGCACCCCGTTGCCTTTCAGAGGAGCAGCAGAGCGAGGAGCTGCAGGGCGACGTCCTGGCCTTCTGCGCGCCACTGCTGCGGGAGGCCGCCTACGAGCTGTGGCCCAAGGTGCAGATGGCGGCCATGCACCGCAAGTGCGCAGCCTTCCTGGAGGAGCAGGCGCACAAGTGCCAGTGCTGCGGCGGAGGGGACTTTGTGGCCTACCACTGCTTGGCCGTCAGCAGCACCCAGGAGGGAGAGAGCTGGGACAACGATGCTGGCAAAGGCTGCTCTGCCAGCTGGACAAACACGGAGACCGTGGGGGATGAGCTCCCTGCCACTACGGGTATGCTGCCTGCGTGCTCTGCAGCCTGGGCCTTCCCACGGTGCTTGCACTATTCCTGGGGGTGCTCCTCTGTCTCCAACCGTGTCTGCAGAAGCAGTTCCCCGAAAACCCAGGGGTGCTTTCAGTGCAGTGCAGATGCTTTCCCAAGAGAAGCTGAGTCCTCCCCTGAGCACAGCTGCACAGCTTGAGGCATGCTGTGCACAGAGCATAGAGCGTCTGTCCCCTTGAGCACCTTCCTGCCTTTCCCTGGAATCACCAGAGAGAAGCCCCTCTCCCGGCAGTGACGAGAGCCTTGGGGTGCATCCTGCAGCCCAGCAGGTCAAGGTGCATTTCCTGGTGGGTGCGCTACCCTTGCCCAAAACATAACACACCTTCAGAGAAGGGAGATCTTGGGGAAAAACGGCCAGGAAAAGAGGTGCCGCCCATGCCTTGGCCCTGCTGTCTTGCTGACAGAGTATGCAAGATGCAACTTATGCCCCTTGAGAACTGAGGGGATGTTTAACTGATGTGTGGTCGGTTCTATAGATATAGCAATATGGCTTCGTGCTTGACATAAGCTGACTTGACCTGACTTAGGCTTAGGGCCTGGCGCTCGGAAGATCTCGTGATGTTACGGAAAGCAAAGGGTTAACAGAATTAAGGCGAGTCAGTTGTCTTACTTTGAAGAATCAGTACCTAGCCATGTGGGGTGGCATTGTTGCTGATTGGTGGCAGAGCAAGCTTCCGCATTCGAAAGGAGTATAAATGTAGTGAGCAGTAAACAACAAATGGCACTCCAACCATATTGGTGTTACGGGGTTTGTCCCCTAGCGGGGTAGGATGGCCCCGGAGAGCCTGACCTCTGGGTGAACACGTTTTGTTGCTGGAACCCGAAGATGGCTACTAGCTGAGACCGGAGACAGCGGCCGGCAACACTCATGCTTTGTTTGCAGATCCTGCAGAAGCCAAGCAGAATAAAATGAGCTTCTGGATTGAGACCTTACGGTGAGGAGAGAAGCATTTGATTATTAGTGGAAGTCAGTGGCCTCAGGGTCTCCAGCGGGGCATTGGAGTTCCCAGGTTTGCCTACTGCCTGTGACCCCAGCCGAGGAAAGGGCCGGCCTGCTGGGTGGGAGCTGGGATGCGATGGCTTGAGGAAGCCAGGGGGATCACAGCGAGGACTGTCCCGTTGTGGCGCAGCAGCCCTGGCATGCTAGGGCTTTCTGGCTGTAAGAGAGCCCTGCTGCAAGCTGGGCATTGCAGTGCTAGAATGCGAGTGCCAGGTGCGCTAGGAGGTGCTCTTCCTCGAGGCAGGCAGAGCAGGGCAGATGATGCTAGCCTGTCTCCTCTTCCTCTGTGATCTTGTCTCCAAACAGAGCCACAGAACAGTTTATGGCCAGGACAGAGCAGACGGTGCCCAACAAGACCAAAGGGATGCCCGGTCCTGCCTGCTCCTGTGAATGCAAGGCCACTGTGGACTTGGTGCTCGTGCCCTTGGCTCACCACCACCTGGAAATGGGCAATGATGCCAGGGCAATTTATGATCTGCTGGAGAGTGCAGCTGGCTACTTGCACGTCTCCAACAACTACCTGGTGAGCCGGCCTGCTTACCAGAGCCCCCTGCACGTGGAGTCCTCCCAGTTGCCTTGCCTGGGCAAGCCCATTTCCCCCTTGAGAAAGGACAGGCCTCTGTGGCACCTGGGCATGAACGACTGTGCTCAGGCCCAGGCTCTTCCTCCTGCTTGCCTCTCCTGTAGCAAGAGAAGCAGAACATCGGCACGAGGTGCACCTGCAAGGAGTGCTGTGCTGTGTGTGAGGGTGGGCATTGCCGGGGCAGAGGTGACCCGTCCTCAGAGTGATGCGGGAGGCAAGCGGGTGGCAGTGGTGGGCTTCATGCAGGATCCGCACCGATGCTCACCTGCTCTCCGTGTGCTTGTCCAAAGGCCTTCACCAGCCTGAAGAAAGCTGAGGCCCTGAGGAGCTCCTTGAGTAAGGAAGGCAAGGGGCTGGCCAGCTTTGAAGAAGCCGCCTTCCTCAGCCTGAAAGGGGAGGTAAAGTGACAGGGAGGACCTGAGGGCTCTGTTGGCGGGAGGACTTGCACAGTCTCCTGGGGGCCCTGGGGTGGTTGTGGGGACATTCCTGGCATTTGGAGGCAAGGGTGGCTGCTCTGCGCAGCATCTTCTGTGAGCCCTTTGCCCTCCAGCCAAAGGCCGTCAAGGCCCGTGGCCCTGAATCAGTCAGAGACTTGAAATTTGGTGTGTCCTCAGTGGGAGCCCTTTGGGACTGCCTTTACAGCCCTTCTGCCATGCAGGTCTGCTACAATATGGGGTGCATGGACCTGGCAGAGAAGACCATCAGAAAGGCACTGAGCCTGCTGAAGAGGAAATTCCCAGTCACCTCAGCTGGTGTCTTTTTCAAGTTTCTGCTGGAGAAGTCGCCCCATGGCTCTTATAGGAAGAGCAGAGACTCCTCCAGCTCTCAAGAAGCAGGGTAAGACCCTGACGGGAAAGGGAAGGCAAGAACGAGCCATTTCCATGCTGGCCTGAGGCCCTTGGCCCACACCTGCCTCAGCTTCACTGCAGAGCGTAGCTCTTAGTACGGGGAAAGGTGCGGAAGGCCCTGGAGGCTCATGGATGGTGGGGTGGCCTGTGCTGGGTGTTCGGGATGGTGTGGGTGAGAGCAGGGAGCTGTTAGCGGGCGTGGAGGCTATGAACGCAGTAGCCAGTGACCAGGCTGCCATGCAGCAGCCCTTTTGCTCCCTGGGCTGTGCTGCCAGCACGTCCTTGTGAGCAGTCATCTTTCCCTGGTGCTGCTTCTTGCCCCTGTCCCACGAGCCCTGCCTGCCTGAGCAGCCTCCTGCGCTCCCCGGCTGCCCCTGGCCCCCTCACTCAGCCCCCTGTAGCTCGTGGCTGGGCCCAGCAGCTTCTCCTGTGCGGCAGGAGGGAGAGGCTCCCCTGGCTGTTCCGGCAGAGCCGCTGCCTTGCCCTCCTGCGGCAGCTCTTCAGCCAGCGGAACACGTCCAGCGGGCAGAGGCTCTCGCGCCTGGCAGCGCGCATGAAGCTCCGCGCGGACGTGGAGTCTGCGCACGCGAGTCACGTGAGTGCCTGCTCTCTGCAGCAGCAGCAGACGCGTTTCTGACACAGCTCCTTTGCCCTGGCTGGCAAGAGGAGGCCAAATGCCACAGGGATGGTCACATGCTTGAGCTTTTCTTTGCAAGCCTTTAGGACGCGTGGGTGTTGTTGGTTTGGGTTGCTCCTCCCATGGGATTGCTTTCCTGATTGTAACCAGTTTCTATACTGTGGGATTTCCTTGTGCCCATTTTTATAAACCTCTTCTTTAGAAGCACTCTGTGGCCCTTGTCGTGACATGGCCACAATCAGAAGAGCATAAGAAGAGTTGGTCATCTGAGACCAACTCTTGGGTGAGAGGCTTGCGAGTAAAAGAGAAGAGGGAAAGCGCCCATTGGGTTCATGGCCTGTGTTCCCTAGGCCAGAGAATCCCCTTGGGAAGATTTAGTGTTTTGCACACTCACCTCTTTGGACCATTTCAGATCCTGTGGTCCTACATGGAGCACGCGCAGCACTGCCAGCAGCTGGGCAGCCTGGATGAGTGGCTGCAGTACGGGTGGGCGGCCGTGCGGCTCAGCGCTGACGTGGAGCCTTTTGAAGGAGGAGTGCTCAGTGCTGCGGAAAGGGCCCAGGCCCTGTCCCATCTGAACCTCAGCCTGGGAAATCTGCCCCTCTCTGTCACCGTCGGTAGGTAGTGCCCGCACTCCCTGTGAGAAGAGCTCTCTGCAGAGAGAACCTGTGTGAGTCTGCTTCTGTCTTGCCAGGCTATCGCGCCATGAGCCTGAGCATGGAGCTGGAGAAGCCCGACCTGGACTCCAAGGTCCTCACCCCGCTCTTCACCGCGCTCTTTCTCCAAATGAGGTAATCCTGCTGCTGCACACCCTGCCCTTGCGTGGTGTCAGGGGGTCACTGCAAAGGCCAATGGAGTTGGCAGAAAGAGCAAAGGAGGGAAAGAGACGGAAGATGGGAAGGGGAGTGGGAAGTATCTGGAGCTGCTGGCTTGGATGCCACACCGAGGAGGTGCTCCATGGAGGCTCGTTGTGTTCCTCCGCAGGTAACCAGAGTGTGCAGAAGTGCTCTCCAGGCTGGAGAAGCAGGTGGCTGGAGAGCACATGATCGCTCAGCAGGCCTGCTTCTTCTCCTGCTGCCTCGACCTCCTGCTTTATGCTGGTAAGTGCTCAGTGAGGAGGTCTGCAGAGAGGCAGGAGGCTTGCAGAAATGGCTTTTCTCCTCATGCAACACTGAGCCCAAAGACTCCAGCAATCCTTTGGCTCCTTCAGCAGAGTGCTTGCCCATTTGTCTCTGTGGGTGTCTCTCTTTCCTTCCCTCTCCTGCCTCCTCTCTCTTTTTCTGCATTGTCTACAGATGATCCCAGAATAAGCTCAAAATGCTTGCAATTCCCATCTGCGCTTGCTGTATTTTGGGAGGTTCCCCCTTCTGAAAGCTCTTCTCAGGCCCCCTCTACTCTGGCTCCTGCGGAAGCGGGCACAGCTGTGTTTGTGTGTACCTGACCAGGAGGTCCCTTGGAGCCCATGTGTGCAGTCGCTCTCGTTTGCTGATCAATGGCAGCAGCTCTTGGGTGGTGCTAGCAAGCTGCTCCATAAAAGGACACGGATGTGAAGATTGAATAACCTTGCATCACTCCCCTTAGTTTTTGCCTGCCCTCTGAGTGCTTCCCGGTGCCTAAAATGGGCCAGCTCTGCTTGAGCTTTCTCCTACTGTGAAGGTCTGAGAAAGAACAAGGCAGTGGAGGGCAGTGCTGCTTCTCTGAGATATGTTTGTATTACACAGGCTGGGAGTACAAGTCATTTGAGGAGTGCAGGAGATTCATAGAGGAGAATGAAGGCAACTGCACCCTCAAGTCTCAGAATAGCATCCTGCTGCGGCCGTATTCATCCCTGGCTCTTTGCTACGTTACACACTTGGTCTTAGTGGAGTGGCAAGAGGCCCCCAGCAGTGAGTGATTCTCGTGGGGGAGGTGGGAGCTGTGGGTTTTTCATGGCCCTCGTCCTGCGTCCAACAAGGCGGCTGTCCCTGGGGATGAAAGGGACTGGTGGGGAGAGGCTGTGCACTGGGAGCAAGGTGGCCAGGAGAGGGCCCAGAAGAGAGCCAATTCCTTCTTGTCTCTACTCAATGTGTGCCTGTTTCTCTGTATTTTTGCGACGCTTGGGCAGTGGGACAGCTTCCAGCAGCCCTTTGAAAAGGCAGGCGACAGAGAGGCCCCTCACAGGGGCCAGAGCGCCCGCGAGGGCAGCGGTGGCTCTTGGCTGCGAGAGGTGTTTGGAGGAGACTCCTGGCTCTGGCGGCCACAGGCAGCAGCAGGGATGTGCTGGGCTTGGCACCCGCCATGGAGTTCTCCTCCATCCCATCGGGGCAGCTGCTGGGTTGGGAGCAGCCACATGTGCCCTCTGCAAGGAGAGGCGCCCTGATGGCACCACGGGCACCAGGGGAACAACAGGCAGTGGGAAACACTTCCTAGAGGCTGAGAACAGGAGCTTCTTTTCCATGAGTGGGGCCAAACTGTTGCCCAGAGACATAGAGAGATGCTCAGAGTTCCCTCATTGGAGATAACCCAGACTTGCCTGGAAAAGGCTCCAAGATGGTTCCTGTGCTGGGAGCTGCCTTGCGCAGGGCACTGGACACCGTATTGCAGGCTCAAGGAATCTGCTCTCCTGAGGCAGGCTCCACAGATCCTGTGTTTTTAAACGTGCTCAGAAAGGTTCCTTTGTCTGTGCTACTTGAGCTAGAGATGCTCTGTCAGGAAAGAGCAGACATGCCCTTAACACCTTCCTTCCGGAGGGCTTTAGCTGGGAGCCTTGTCCTTGCCAGGCTCTAAAACTGTGACTCATGCCAGGATTTTTGTATCCCATGAATATTTCCCAGCTTTCCTTCATCTGATCCCGAGGAAAGCCATTTCTCAGCTTGGGCCTTAGCTGATCCCGGGAATTCTCCTTGACACCTCCAGGTTGTGTTTGTCTCTTGGATATGGTTCCAGGCACCTCTGTAGAGCCCTGGCACCCTGGATCTGCCGCACTTTGACCCCAGGCACCTCAGGACAGGCCCCCACACTGCAGTGCTGCTGTGCAGCCTCCCGCATGGAGCCCGTGAGGCACTGCCGGCCTCAGGAGCTGCATTTCGGCTTGGTCACAAGTTGGGGAGATGACCGTCTCCCAGCTCCCCAGCTACTGAAGCTTGTGAGCATCCCCACAAGCAACATCCCTCTCCTCCATGTCCTTGCACAGTCCAGGGGCAAATCGTGCAGAAGGGAGACCCTGTCCTCCTTGAATGCTGTCAGAGCTGCAGCTTTGCAGCCACTGCAAAGGGCAGCAGGACCTTCGCTCATTTCTTTGGGTTGCTTATTTGGCCTCTAGCACCCTGGCTAGGGCACAGGGGGCTGCACTTTACACCTGGGGTCTCTTCCCTTTCTCTCCCCTTTCTCCTGTGTGTGTGCTCAGTTTCCTCTGTGCACCAGGATCATGGGAAATACTGGTTTGGGCGAGTTTCCTTGAAGCTGTGACAAGTTGTGGAGCTGAAGGCCTCATGGAGGGAATTCTGGCACACGGCTGTTTACACACGCTCCCTCCTGCTCCCAGTCTGAGAGCTCCAAAAGGTCTCCAGGAAGAGCAGAACTTTTGGTGTTTGTTGGTTGGGTTTCCTTTAACATCCCCAAGTCCTGCCTGGGTCACTCTGAGCAGCCAAGGAAATCTTTCTTCTCTAGGGTCCTACATCAGAGGTTTCTCCCTACTTTTGCACAGAAGCGCAGGTGACTCCAGGATCCCCATGAAGAGCATTTGCCCACATCAGGGCCCAGGACTCCCAGGAGCTGGTCGCTCTCCCAGTCACATATGTCCTACTTAAGCTGACAAATTCTAACATCACCTTTCATCTACCCTCCCTAAACCTTTCCAATTAGCCGTGCAAGACTTGAAGAACATGATAGGAGGAAACACAGTTTGTCAGAGCTTTTTTGCTTTTTAATGAGCCCTATGGCATATTTTATGCTGAGTCCATGAACCTCTCTTGCTGAGAGGAGAATGAACAAAACATTCAAGAATTCAAAGTCAGGTGTTGACTCCTCCAGGGCAGCGTGTTGCACCACAGTACTAGCCTTCAAGTGACATTTCTTCATCGTAATGTTCAGTCTGAAATTTCCAAGCTGTTTTATTATTTTTTTCCAGACATTTTCCAAACTGCTTCCCACTATCAAGGAAATCTCTTGGCCATCCCACAGTGTTGGGAACAATATAACCCTGCCTATCAGGACAGACTGGAATGTGAGGAAGTGGGGACTGGCCTGAGGAGAAGAGCCTGGGTGTTAGGAGCGAGGCCATATGAGCCAGTGGTGCGTGTGCACATGAATAAGGTGTAAGGGACCGTTTTGGATTGTGTTTGTCTCGACATTGTTGCTGTACCATTTAGGACTTCTTGACCTTCCTATTGCTGTTAGCAATATGGAAATGTAGAATGCAAGAGAAGATGACAAACAGCTCATCCCAGAGACCATCTCCAGGCACATGAAGGAAAAGAGGGTGTTCAGGAGTAGTCAGTGTGGATTCCCCAAAGGGAAGTTGTGACTGGCTGGCTGGATGAGAGGAGAGCAGTGGATGTTGTCTACTTTGACTTCAGCAAGGCTTTCAACATCGTCTCGCACAACATCCATGTGGGCAAGCTCAGTTAAGTGTGGGTTAGACGAGTGCACAGTGAGGTGGATGGAGAACTGGCTGGACGGCAGCGCTCAGAGGGTTGTGATAAACGGTGCCTAGTCTAATTGGAGGCCTGTGGCCAGTGGTGTCCCCGAGGGGTCAGTACTGGGCCCAGTACTGTACAATATATTCATCAATGCTGTGCAATTTATTCACCAATGACTTGGAGGTGTGGACAGAGTGGCCCCTCAGCAAGTTTGCGGGTGATACCAAACTGGATGGAGTGGTTGACACTCCAGGAAGCTGTACTGTCCTTCAGAAGGACCTAGACACGTTGAAGAGTTGCTCAAAGAGGAAGCTCATGAGGGTCAACAAGGACAAGTGCACGCTCCAGCACCTAGGGAGGAATAAACCCAGGCAGCAGTGCAGGTTAGGGGCTGAGCTGCTGGAAAGCAGCTCTGTGGAGAGGGCTTGGGAGCTCTGGTGGGCAACAAATAAACCATGAGAGGGGGCTGTGGCCAAGAATGCCAATGGGATTGAGGCCTACATTAGAGCGACCAAGAAGATCAAGGGACTCGAGCATCTATCTTATGAGGAAAGACTAAGTGAGGCTGGCCTGTTTAGCCTGCTTAGGAGAAGAGAAGACTGAGATCTTCTCAACATGTACAGACACCTGAAAGGAAGATGTAGAGAGGATGGGGCCAAACTCTTGTTGGTGGTGACTAGCACCAGAACAAGGGGTAATGGGTACAAACTGAAACACAGGAAGTTTCATCTCTATGTGAGGAAGAACTTCTACTACCATGAGGGTGACAGAGCCCTGGAACACGCTGCCCAGAGAGGTTGTGGATTCCCCTTCTCTGGAGATATTCAAAACCTGCCTGGTTTTGACCCTGTGCCACGTGCTCTATGGTGTCCCTGCTAGAGCAGGAGGTGTTGGACTAGGTGATCTCTAGTGGCCCTTTCCGACCTCAACCATTCCGTGATTCTGGGATTCTGGGAAGGAGCCTTGCTCCTTGTGCTCTTGGCCCTGTGGCCAGTGCGGAGCTGAGCGTGTGCTGTGCCCTGTGCTCCCTTCTCAAGGGGACGCCTGGAGTGCCCCCTCTTAGGACACTGACTAGGCCTGTCCTTGTGCTTGGGAATGCAGGAAGCAGCTGCTTCAGGCACAGGCGGACATCAGTGAGCGTGCGAGCCTCCCTCCAGCTCCGTAAGGGAGATGGCGGCATTGCGCTGGGCGCAGAGGAGTAAGGAGGGAGTTGGGCAGCTCCGCGGCACGAGCTGGCAAAGCGCTGGCTTGCACAGGTGATCTCTGTTAGCTGGACCTGTAGCGCGGTGTCAGCTTATGGGTAACTGCTGACACGTGGCCGATGTCGCTGTGAGCCGCTTGTGACCCTGCGTTGGTGGCAGAGGACTGGCCGTGCCTCACAAGGGCCCGGGCTCAGTGCGCGAGTCTGCACAGCGCTGTCTGGTTGTCCTTCCTGCTGGGCACGGTCGTCTTCTTCTGAGGTACCGCAGGTACCACAGGGCGCTGACGATGGCTTGTGCTTGGAAGCGACGCTCAAAGCGCTGCTCGCTGCTGGGGGAAGTAGTTGCTTTCGTCCCCGACCTTGGGGGCTGAGGACTTGAAGCACGAGATCTGCCTTGCTCAGAGCTTCCATGGAGTCCTGCTCTTTGCGGATGTCTCAGGTGGGTGCAAGTGTTATGAGGGGCAGGCATTGAGGAGAAGTCAGCGGCCCGTGCCACTGGGATTTAGCGGACCTTTCGAAGCACTGTCGTCCCACGGATCGTAGCAAATGGCTCAAAGGTGATCTCTTTGCTGCTGAGGTCTTCCCTTTGGGAGAAGTACCACTTGGATATTGCCTGGCCATAGGCATGAGGTGAGGTGGCTGTGGAACATGATGGAGAGCCCCAGCCAAGGGCTGGCGCTTGCTTATGATGTCTAGAGGTGAGAAGGGGCAAGCCGTGTGCTCATGAGCACAGGTGGAATGAGGCAGCTGTGCCTGCTGCCAGAGGCCCCTGCCTGTTCTCCTGGCTTGTGTCTCTCTCTTGAGTACGTGCAAGTGATGTAGGAAGTGCCATGTCCTTGGTCCATGGAGACATTTGCTGATTTCTCTGTGCCACTGTGTCCTTGTTTCGGGCTTCACTGCTCTGACAGAGAAGTTCAGTCAGAGCACCAGCCTCGACCGGGGTGCGGAAGAGGTGACGCAGACCCTCAACCACTATATGGGTGACATCTTGGAAGGTAAGTGCTGCTCTGCAGGCATGTGTGGGATTGGGCCATGAGGAGATGACGGTGCTGGGCAGCTGCTGCTGCCTCCTTGAGCGGGCTGGGCCTTTCTGTGGCCCTGAGGGCCAGCGAGGGCAGCTGGGCAATGCTTCTCCTGCTTTCTTTTGTGTGCAGAGATGCTGGCTTTTGGAGGGGACATCCTGAAGTCTGCTGGTAAAAGAGACTCAGCACATTGTGCTGCAGCTGCAGAGGAGCGCTGGGGGAAAGGGGGCCGGAGGCGCGGGGTGGCAGGGCCCGCAGGGGTGCCTCTCGTGGCCCTGTCGTGCTCAGGGGGAGCTCTGTGCGGGCCCCAGGCCAGAACTGCAGTGGGACGGCAACGATGGCAGCAGCTGTCAGGGCACCCTGGGAGTGTGGGGGTCGGGGCAGCCCGTGGGAGAGGAGGGGTGGGGAGAGTCCTTGCGTCTGTGCTGCATGGCACTGTCTAGGAGGGAGGCCCATGTTCATCCAGCCGCCCGGGGCACCCTCTTCCTCTGCCCATGTGGCTGCTGCTGCAGCTGGCCAGGACGTGGGGAGGGTGTCCCCATGCCCAGGGTGCTGCAGTTTGGGAGCAGGTCTTCACCCAAACACTGTTTCCTCCGCGTGCCTGCTGGCTCCTGCTGTCGCAGCAGCAGCAGGGTGCAGCTGCGGGAGGACTGTGTCTGATGGGAGCCTTCCCTGTGCCCTTGCTTTCCCTAGGGGATGCTGTGCTAGTGCTGTGGCAAGTAAATGAAGCCCAGCTGAGCGACACCATCAGCCTGGTGCTGCGGTGTAGCCAGCAGATCCAGCAGATGTACAGGGTGAAGAAGACAGATGTGGGCCTGAAGCTGCACCTCAAGATAGGTATGAGGAGTGGTGGGCTGGCTGCAGCGGGCGCAGAGGTGTGCGTGGGGCTGAGCAGAGACGCAGGGCGCTTTGCAGCGTCGGGGAGAGGTGCTGATCCCTCCCTGCTCGGGCGGCTGCAGGTCTTTGCTGCGTGTTGTAGGTAATTAGGGTCTGGCGGCCGGAAGATATCGTGCTGTACGGAAAGATAGGGCCCCTAATAGCCAATAGTGTTTAGTTTATGATGTAAGCAGAAGGATGTGACGTTGTAAACCTTAGCTATATAACACCTTGTTACCCATCAATAAACGCCATTTGCCATCCACCACATTCGTGTCAGCGAGCTGATGGCCCGAGCGGCCTGGGGGTAGTCGCCGTGCCGTTCCTGAACCAGGTCGCCACGCCTTTGAGAAGCAACAAGTGGTGCCAAAACCCGGGGATCGTCGCCTGGACGGGTAAACGGCGGCCGGAGTGGCTGGACCAACCCGGCGGGGAGGATGCTCCCGGAGCAACAAGGAGGATGGAAGCCCTTGTGAAGATTGTATCGCATAAGCATTGGGGTATTGATTGTAAGGCAAAAGATTTTACTCTCGCTCTTGCGAAGCTTTTACAAATTAAGGTTATAGACCAGCCGGTGGATATTCTCCACCCTGAAGTGTGGGACAAATGTACAAAGGTGTTAGCCGAGGAGACGATGTCCTCAGGTTGTGGGAAACACTTAAGTCAGGAGACTTAAGGCACTTAAAAACACTTAAGAGCAGGAGACCTGCGTGGCGGTGAGGGACTGTTTGTTGGCCACCCCGAAAATGGGAGTCGGGGCAGCCACACAGACTTTGCACCCCCCAGACGATGGCGATTCTGCTGGGCCTAAAGATCTGTGAGAGGGCGATACGTCCCCTGCATCCCCAAACCCCGTCCCGCTTACAGAGGAGCAGAAACAACCGAAATCTGTTTGGGACGAGGTAGCCGAGGAAGCTAGGAACATTGAAAGAAAGTCAGAGCTTGGGGACGTCTGGGCCAGGCCACCACCCTATGCGCCCCAAAATGGCGCCGAGCTGCAAGGGGAAGGACGGGACGAGGATGCCCCCGGCGGGAACAGGGAGGAAGCACTAGAACTAACAAGCGCATGCAAACAGGAGGGGGCGAAGAACGTGGAGGAGGAAGGTGGTGGGGGTGACCGGACAGGGGAGGGAAGCGCGAGTGAGGGGCTGAGAACCGATCAGAGCGGCCATCTGAAAAAATGTAGACGGCGGGGCGAGCCAAGAGGGGGGGAACAGCCCGCCCGCAAGGAAAGTGGGCGGGGCCGGAGCCTAACGAAAAAGGGCCGGAGCCTGGAAGTGACAAGTCAGTCGAGCTCTGCCTCTAGATCAGACACCAGCCGGGATGAGTGGCTTGCGGACTGGACCATCGGACGCCCCCGTAACCTGTACGCCCCGGTGACAAGCGTCCCACCCGAGCCTGTGAGTTCCACGCTGACCGAATCCAGAAGACAACAAAACAGCCACCGCAAGAGGGGGCCGCGATGCCTTTGCGTTATCTTAATTTTGAAGCTTGTCACTATAGGAGAAGTAGAGTCACACCAGCCCTTTAAATGGGTACTTGAACGGATCGAACAATCTCGAGTAATTAGTACAAAAATAACTACAGGGTCACCAGTTTTCAGTGCTTCGCCTTGCCAACTAGCACCCATTGAATCCTGTCCAGAGTCGATTGGAAATTATTGTTGTCCAGCATCCAACCCGTGAAAAGCCTACTGTAATCGCCCCGGGCAATACTATTGTGCATATTGGGGCTGTGAAACTATTGCCACGGCATGGAAACTGCAAACAGACAAATTCTTAAATATTACAGCAGGACCTAGCGGTTGTAAATTCTCCCAATTGAACTACTGCGGGACATTTAAGTACTGCGGAACATTTGAGGAAGAAACTTGCAAATATCTAAATCTCACCATGAAATCACCGGAGGATAATGGCTGTGTGATAGGACAAACCTGGGGTGTAAGATATTATGAACCAGGAAAAGATAGGGGTGGACTTTTCCGCATTAGAAAAGAAATAGCTCCGTCTGATAGGGAGCCCGTAGGGCCCAATACAGTATTAACTGGCGAAATACAGATCAAAAGACTAAAAATCAATTTGGCTCTAGACAAAACCAGGGACATACAGACTAAAAGATCAAAAACCAACTTGACTTTAAAATCCCCAGGATAATCTACCATCCAAAAAATTATGTGTATGAGTTCAAAGAAATTCGGCCAGAATATTACCTAACGAAAAGGGAATCAATTACAGCCTTAACGATAGCCGCTCTACTAACTTTAGGAGGAGCGGGAGCCAGAACAGGGATAGCTGCGTTAATAAAAGGGAATCGAGATTTTACAAACCTGCAAACGGCTATTGATGAAGACCTGACTAAAATAGAACAATCGATTAACGCTTTAGAAGAATCACTCCGATCCCTCTCAGAGGTGGTACTACAGAATCGAAGGGGTCTGGATTTGCTTTTTCTTAAAGAGGGAGGGTTGTGTGCTGCTTTGAAAGAGGAATGCTGCGTTTACGCGGACCATATGGGAATAGTAAGAGACACTATGACAAAATTGAGAGAAAACCTAGAAAAACGGTGAAGAGAAAAGAGAATCGCAACGCAGCTGGTATGAAAATTCGTTCACCGGTTCGCCGTGGTTAACCACCCTGATATCTACCTTGATAGGGCTGATCACAATGATCATGATCTTTGGACCCTGTATATTGAATAAGCTCATGTCATTTGTCAAGAGTTGGCTAGAGAAGGTTCACATGTTAGTAGAACACCGACAACTGCTTTAAGAATATATCCACTCAGTATTATCCCCAAGTTATCCCAAGGTACACCCTATTCCTATACCGTGGTATTACCTGTCATCCCCTACCTTCTGCGCTTTGTGCCTTATGTTTTTATGTCAAGTTTATGATATATAATTTTAAGATTGTTATAAACGATAAGAATAGAATAAGATAGTAATAAGAATAAGGTAATAATAACAATAAGTAAGAGTAAGATAATAATAAGTGATCACAATAAGATAATAAGATAGTAATAAGAATAAGCTAATAATAAGTAATTAGAATAAGATAAGTAAGAATAAGATAGTTGTATTTTAGCTAATTTTGTTATGCATAGGGAGGGGGGAAATGTTGTAGGTATTTAGGGTCTGGCGGCCGGAAGATATCGCGCTGTACGGAAAGACAGGGCCCCTAATAGCCAATAGCGTTTAGTTTATGATGTAAGCAGACGGATGTGACGTTGTAAACCTTAGCTATATAACACCTTGTTACCCATCAATAAACGCCATTTGCCGTCCACCACATTGGTGTTAGCGAGCTGATGGCCCGAGCGGCCTGGGGGTGGTTGCCGTGCCGTTCCTGAACCAGGTCGCCACGCCTTTGAAAGGCAACAGCGGTGGGAGGCCCCTGTGTGTTCTCAGGCAGCCATTTAGGAGCTGCCTGCAGGCAAACCGTGCAGAGGGCGAGCACAAGTGCCAGTGTGCTGAGCCTGTGGTGGAGGCAGCCACAGGAAGCCTGTCTGCAGGGCCGAGCTTCCAGTGGAGCCTGGGAAGAGTCCAACTGTGAGGGGCTGAGGAGGTGCAAAGGCTGTGTGCCTCAGCTCTGCCTGTCTCTCCCCAGCAGGGATCTCCGCAGGGCACATGTCCTATGTGACTGTGGGAGATGAAAAGGAGCGGTGCTTCCTGATCCTTGGCCAGGCTGTGGATGACGTTTGGCAGGCCCAACATGCTGCCAATGCGAGTGACGTTATCCTGTCAGCCCACTGCTGGGAGCTCTGTGACCAGAGCAGGATCAGGACAAGGAGACTTGATGGATGTGCAGTGAAGGTGGGTGGGATGGCCTCTAGAGCAATTTGGAGGCCCTAGATGTGGGCCTGAGTTTGGAAGGTGTGAAAAGGCTGAGGAGATGAAGGTGGACACAGTTGCAGGTGTTGATGTAGATGGGGAGCTGTAGCTATTGCCCTTCTGTCTCAGGGATAGCACTGGACTCTGCTTACTGGGTTTGAGAATGGGGTCGGGGCACCTGGAAGGCTTTGGCCTTCGTCCTCTGTGGGTCATGGAGATGTTCTTGAGCCCTTTTTGTTCTCTGTGCCTTTAGGTTACAGGCATGGACCAGGTGTCTGAGGGTGAATATGAAGACATCTTGCCTCAAGTGAAACGAGGCTGGCTGAACTCCTCTGTGCCTCAACGGGCAGGTAAGGGCCAACTCTGTGCTCTTCTGAGGTCACCCAGAAAGATAGGGGTGGGCTTCTCCAGGGGCCAGTGAGGAATGCCCTGTGCCCTCTCTCGGTTGCACTTAGTACTTACGCCTGTGAGCTTCATCCAGGGGCTGGCTGCTCCCTCCTCCTTGAAGGGGGCTGCTCTGGCTGAGCACCTGCGAGAGGAACAGAGATGCCAGTGGAGAAGAATTGTTTTCCCTGCATTCCTGTGCCAGCCCCTGCTTCCCAGCACCCTCCTAGGCAGGCCCATGGCACCATGGCACCAGTGACCACGTGGCTCTTCCTCCCTTAGGCATCCTGAGGCCTGCTGTAACCCTGCCCCCTTATAATGTTCTGGGGAAGCAGCTGCACAAGTACATCCCAGCAACTGTTGTGCGGAAGGTAAGCCTGAGCAGCTGGGAGATGCATTTTGGGAGGGGAGGAGGGCTTGTGCACTGCACAGAGGGAGTTCTCGAGGAAGCAGGCAAAGAAAAGGCTGGCTTAGGGAGAGCCTGGGGCTATTGGGCACTGAGTGGCCCGTGCCAGGAGCCTGCCTGCCCGGTGCTCCTGCAGAGAGAGGTGGGTGGTGGGAGGTGGATTTCCCTCTGCGTTTTCCAGTGCTACGGCTCTGGACATGCCTGTAGGCTAACAGGGAGCTTCCCCTGGAGTCCTAAGAGCATCACTGAGGGTGGCCTGTTGTGTCCATACCTGTAGCAAGGTGGTGTGTTCCTGGCAGTCATTTCTCTACTTAGTGATTCATTGCAGGATTGTGTTGCTTGTGCTGATGCTGGCTTTGCCCAGAGGGGAGGATTTATTCCTTGCTCTGATAGCACCTGCTCCTGCCCAGCTGTGTGCTCTCCTCTAGTCACTGCTGCAGGCAGCAGGGGCTCAGGCAGAGGCGGCTGCTGAAACTCTCCTGCTCTTGTCCTCCAGATCAATGACGGACAGACGCTGGACTGCTTATCTGAGCTGCGTCCGGTCAGCTGCCTCTTTGTCAAGCTGCACTTTGCAAGGGACGTCAGCTTAGAGCACAGGGGATTCAGGACAGCAGCGTCATTATGTCGCATATCATCGGTCCTTACAAGGGCAAGATCAACAAAATCTTCCTGTTTGACAAAGTGAGTGTGGGGCAGCCGTGCACCCCACAAAAGTGTGGGCAGCAAAGCAAAGGGAAGTGGCTCTGTGTCTTGAGCAGTGGGCAAAAGCAAAGCAGCTCTGCCTTGGTGCTGGGATCAGCAGCCTTTTGTTTGAGGCTGCCCTGAAGCTCCACTGGGCTCCACGGAGCCTGGAATCGCTTGGGAGGAGCTGTTTGCTGTTGCCCTTGTCCCAGGGTGCGCTGCCTCTGTCCTTGGCAGGGCTGCACGCTGCTGTGTGTGTTTGGACCCCCTGGAGACAAGGTGCCCAGCGAGAGCATCCATGCCTTGGAAAGTGCTCTCCGAATCTCCAAGGTGTTGCAGATAGTTAGGGTCTGGTGGCCGGAAGATATCGCACTGTACGGAAAGATAGGGCCCCTAACAGCCAATAGTGTTTAGTTTATGATGTAAGCAGACGGATGTGACGTTGTAAACCTTAGCTATATAACACCGTGTAACTATCAATAAAGGCCATTTTGCCGTCTACCACATTGGTGTCAACTAGATGATGGCCCGAGTGGCTTGGGGGTGGTCGCCGTGCCGTCCCTGAACCAGGTCGCCGCGCCGTTTGAACGGCAACAAGTGGTGCTGAAACCAGGGAATCATCGCCTGGATGGGTGAACGGTGGCCGGAGCAAGTGGACCAGCCCGGCAGAGAGGACACTACCAGAACAACAAGGAGGATGGAAGCTCTTGTGAAGGTCGTATCGCAATTACATGAGCATTGGGGTATTGATTGTAAGCCAAAAGATTTTACTCTCACTGTTGCGAGGCTTTTACAAATTAAAGTTATAGATCAGCCGGTGGATATTCTCCACCCTGAAGTGTGGGACAAATGTACTAAGGCGTTAGCCGAGGAGACGATGTCCTCAGGTTGTGGGAAACACCTTAAATCTTGGGGAAAAGTTGTACAAGCCTTGCAGAAAGCTATAAAAGAGCAGGAGACCTGGGTGGCAGTGAGGGACTGTTTGTTGGTCACCCCGAAAATGGGAGTTGGGGCAGCCGCACAGACTTTGCACCCCCCAGATGACGGCAATTCTGCTGAGCCTAAAGGTCTGCAAGAGGGTGATACATCCCCTCCATCCCCGAACCCCGTCCCGCTTACAGAGGAGCAGAAATGGCCGAAATCTGTTTGGAGCAAGCTAGCCGAGGAAGCTAGGAACATTGAAAAGAAGTCAGAGCATGATGACAACTGGTCAGGCCACCACCCTATGCCCCTCAAAATGGTGCCCAGCCGCAAGGGGAAGGGCGGGGCGAGGGTGCCCCCGGCGCGAGTGAGGCGCCAAGAACCAATGGGAGTGACCGGACAGGTGAGGGACACGCGAGTGAGGGGCCGAGAACCAATGAGCCTGACCGGACAGGGAAGGGAAGCCCAAGTGAGGGGCGGAGAGCAAGCCCGAGTGAGGGGCCGAGAGAAAGCCCGAGTGAGGGGCTGAGAACCACATCAGAGCGGTCATTTCAAAAACTTAAGGAAGGAGAAAAAGAAGGTAAACAGAACTAAGAGCCAAAATATTCCCATCCGAATTAAAGAAAAACCGGTGGGGGCAGACATGATTAAGCATGTTGCAAAGGAAGAGCATCTGACCCCAATTCAGGTGGCTGTTACCTTCAAAATAAAACTAATGAAAATTGTAAGTTTCTGTTCACAGGACCGGATCATCGGACACCCCCATAACCCGTACGCCCCGGTGACAAGCGTCCCACCCGAGCCTGTGAGTTCCACGCTGACCGAATCCAGAAAACAACAAAACAGCCTCCGCAAGAGGGGGCCGCGATGCCTTTGCGTTATCTTAATTTTGCAGCTTGTCACTATAGGACAGGTAGAGTCACACCAGCCCTTTAAAGGGGTACTTGAACAGATCGAACAATCTCGAGCAATTAGTACAAAAATAACTACAGGGCCACCAGTTTTCAGTGCCATGCCTTGCCAACTAGCACCCATTGAACACTGTTCCAAACGCAGCTGGTACAAAAATTTGTTCACCGGTTCGCCATGGTTAACCACCCTGATATCCACCTTGATAGAGCCGATCACAATGATCATGATGACACTAATCTTTGGACCCTGTATATTGAATAAGCTCATGCCGTTTGTCAAGAATCGGCTAGACAAGGTTAACATCACGTTAGTAGAACACCGACAACTGCTTTAAGAATATATCCACTCAGTATTACCCCCAAGTTATCCCAAGGTACACCCTATTCCTACACCCCGGTATTACCTGTCATCCCCTACCTTCTACGCACCTTCTTCTTTGTGCCTTATGTTTTATGTCAAGTTTATGATATGTAATTTTAAGATTGGTATAACTATAAGAATAGAATAAGATAGTAATAAGAATAGGATAGTTGTATTTTAGCTAGTTTTGTTATGCATAGGGAGGGGGGAAATTGTTGCAGATAGTTAGGGTCCGGCAGCCGGGAAGATATCGTGCTGTACGGAAAGATAGGGCCCCTAATAGCCAATAGTGTTTAGTTTATGATGTAAGCAGACCGATGTGACGTTGTAAACCAAGCTATATAACACCTTGTTACCCATCAATAAACGCCATTTGCCGTCCACCACATTGGTGTCAGTGAGCTGATGGTCCGAGCGGCTTGGGGGTGGTGGCTGTGCCGTTCCTGAACCAGGTCGCCGCACCATTTGAACTGCAACAGGATGAAACACCTTCTTTAAAAATAAGTAAAACAGAAGTCCCCTGCATCTTGGTAGCACAGGAGGAAACATCATTAGACCAAGCAGAACAGACCGTGATCATTCTTTAACCTTGAGCTGCTCAGTACAGTATTTTTATATATATCTACTTTGCATACATGGCAAGAAAACTCACAGTTTATGTTGACTTATGTAGAGTGCCTTCCTATTAATCCTTTGAGTTGGCAGGGGCTGTCAGGGACAGTCAGAAGGGCTCCTTTGAACACATCCAGGGCTCCTGTCTGGAAGGGGGCGCTGTACACAGGAACTGCTGGGGGCTCCATCCTGGCATCTCCCATAGCCTTCCTCTTCTGGCAGGCATTTATTGTTGTACAGCCATGGACGGGCACTTCCTTGAGTGCAAGCTCAAGGTCCTGGGTCCTGGCCCGAGGCATGAAGAAGCGCCTGCACCAGGGCAGCCTGGGAGTTGACCTGCTGCTGGAGATAACTCTGCAGAGAAGGAGCTGGGAGCCCTGCAGGACAACAAGGTAAGTATGGGCCATCAATGATGCGGCAGGCATCAGTGTGGCCCTACACAGCCCTGGGGAGGCAACTTCTGGAGCAGTGTGCCCAGTTCTGAGACCTCCCCAGTACAAGAGAGACATTGCACTGCTGCAGGGAGGCCAGTGGAGAGTCCTGGAGCATCTCTCTTACAAGTAAAGGCTGGGAGAATTGGGCCTCCTTAGCCAAGGGCAGGTGTCAAGAGGATGGGGACAGACTGTTCTTCACTGGTGTCCAGCCACAGCAGAAGAGGCAGTAGGCACAAAATGAAACACAGGAGGTTCATTTGCGTAAGGAAAAAAGCTTGATAACTGTGTGCAAGTGGGTGTGCGCACAATTGTGTGCAACCTGCTCTAGAGGACTACGCCTGCATGGCATGGGTGTGTAGACTAGCTGATCCTTGGAGAGTCAGGGACCACCCTGACTCTTTTGGTGGATGTCTCATAGTGTGAAAAGCCCCTGCCTGAGCCGTGGGAGGGGTCTGCTTGCTGCGCACTGCACTCATTACTGCCTCTCTCACGGGGAGGATGAAGGTGAAGAGAACCAGCAGACAAGGCGAGGGGACACTTGTGTCAAGTGCTCTGTGGCACCATGACTGCTGCTTGCAGATGCAGGTTGGCCAGGGCAAACCTTGAAGAAGCCACGGGTTTCTCTCCCTCGTGCCCCTGTAGAACCAGGGCTGTGTAAAGTCTGTGGCCTTGTGCATGGAGCTGGCCATACCCAGCCCTCCCCATGGCGCTTGGCTCCCAGGCAGGCCCAGCAGAATGCCCAGAGTTGTGTCCTCAGCAAAAAGCAGGGCTCACACTGCAGCACAGGGCTGTGAGGGCAGCGCTGCTGGCTGGGCTGCGGGGAAGCCTGCGCAGAGGCCCCATGGCTGCCCCTGCCCCTGCCCCTGCCCTGGCAGCCTGCCCAGCACCAGCAGCCTGTGCTGCCCCAAGGGCACCCATGTACGTGACAGCAGCACCCTTTGTGACCCCCTTTGTGACAGACCCCACGGACGCAGCGCTGCTGGGCGCCCAGCTGCCCGTGCGGCCTCGGCCCGCAGTGTCCAGCAGGACGGTGCCGGGAGAAGCTGGAAGCGAGCGGAGCTGGTGTAGAAGCAGCCTGAACGCATCCAGTGCTTTCCCTGGCGCGCCCAGGCCCTGTGCAGGGCCCAGGCCTTTTTCCTGCAAGCTCCTGTCTTGGAGGCAGGCAAGAGAAACGGCGCTGGTGCTCGCCGCCCAGCACAGTCCCCCTCTCCCCGCAGCGAGGCGGGCAGGCGCCCTCAGCCCTGCAGCCTCTGTGTGCCGGCCGTGCAAAGAGAGCCCCCGGGCTGCAGCAGGGCTGCCCCCACAGCCGCCCCTTCCTTCAGCGCCTTCCCTCTCGCCCACAGCATGGCGGAGGCACCTCCCGGCTGCTCCAGGCTGCTCCTGAAGGAGCACGGAGGCCCCTCTGTGGCCCGGGAGCACGAGGACAAGGACAGAGGTCTCCGGCAGAGCAGCTCTCTGCCAGGGCCCTCTGAGGTTGGCCCTGTTGAGGTGCTGCAGGCAGGTGCGTGACTTATTCCAAGATCCTTTTTAATACACTTTCATTGCAGGCATCCCAATGGAAAATCATTTACTAAAAAAAAAAAAAAATCTCATAAATGACAGTTTGGTCTAAGTGATGTAAAGAGAATCAGGCCAGTTGATCTGGTCTCAGATTACATTTGCAGGCATTATTCAACAACTTCCAAAATATATATGGTTCTTTTAAACTGTTTCTTTGTTTTCATACAATACTGTATCTCATGTTTTCTTGGTCTAGGAAGGAAAATGTTTTGCTATTGCCATCTCTGAATCCTGCCTTCCTTCCTTCCTGCCTGCCTGCCTGCCTGCCTTCCTTCCTCCCTCCCTCCCTTCCTCCTTCCCTCCCTTCCTCTCTCCCTTCCTTCCTCCCTCCCTCCCTCCCTTCCTCCCTCCCTCCCTCCCTTCCTCCCTCCCTCCCTTCCTTCCTCCCTCCCTTCTTCCTTCCCTTCCTTCCTCCCTTCCTCCTTCCCTTCCTTCCTCCCTTCCTCCTTCCCTCCCTTCCTTCCTCCCTTCCTCCTTCCCTCCCTTCCTTCCTCCCTCCCTCCCTTCCTCCTTCCCTCCCTTCCTCTCTCCCTTCCTTCCTCCCTTCCTTCCTCCCTCCCTTCCTCGCTCCTTTCCTCCCTCCCTCCCTTCCTTCCTTCCTCCCTCCCTCCCTTCCTTCCTTCCTGCCTCCCTCCCCTCCCTCCCTCCCTCCCTCTTTCCATCCCTCCACTCACAGGCACTAGTGCTGCAGCTGGGCAGGCACATTTGTGCCCTGCCTGCAAGAGAGGGGCCAGCGCTGCTGCACCTGGCACAATTCCCTGCCTTGCTGTGCTCCAGCATCGCTCCCATCCTCTGGCCACAGCCCAGGCCTCACGGGCCCTGTGGGGAAGGCTGTGAGGGCCCCGCTTCCCTCCTCCCTCTCAGGCCTTCCTCTCTCCAGGGCAGCCGGCCTGTGGCCACAGGAGGCTCAAGGGGTTGCTCGAGTCTCTGTTGACACGTCCCACAGCTCTCCCTCCTCTCCTTCTTGCCTCCCTGCAGGTTCTTGTGCCTGCAGCCATGTGGGCCTGCCAGGAGAGCAGAAGGCACTTCTGGAGCCCACCCAGGCCTTTCCCAGAGGCACAGAGAAGGTAATCACAGGTGCCACCATCACCTCTCGCCAGCCCCTGTCGTGCTCACGCAGGACTTCTTGGAGGGCTGCTCTGTGAGCAGAGCTGCCCCCCTTCAGGCATCCCACACCACCATGGTATCAATCCCCCGCTGCCTCCCCACCATCCTCCTTCCTTCCCCTTCCTTTGGGCTGCGCCACATGCCAGAGCTCTGCAGCTCTGAGGCCTCCCACGCTGCACTGCAGGGCCACGGCTGTCCCCTTGCCCTCAGGCAGGAGGAACTCAAGGCAATGCCCTCTGCCTAAGGGGCACCCTAAAGGAGTGCGACAACATGCTCTTCTCCTTGCAGACCCAGAGTGCCCTGGACGAGGTGCTACAGCTGGTGGTGGTTGATTCGCCCACCTCCAGCCTCCTGGAGCTGCAGAATTTCTTGCAGGTGGGACATTTACAAAGACTGCGCTTCACAGGGCTGTGAGGATCCCTCACAGGGAAAGCGACTGCTCCACACACAGCATCTGCCCCCCTCCACACACACATGCCATCCTCGCCACATCCTTCCATGCTGCAGGCACAGGCGCTATCTCCATCAGGGCAGTAGGAGGGCTCTCCATCAAGCCAAGGCTTCTTTCAGCTCCCTCCCTATCCAAGGCTTTGCACCTTCCTGTCGAGGGGCCCCTTTGGGAGGCGCGTGTGCAGTGGGGCAGAGGCAGCACTGAGCCTGGGCTCTGGCTGCCTCCCTGGGCACGGCGCGTCGGGCTGGCCATTTGTCCCCCCGAGCCTGGGAGGGTGTCTGCGCGCAGGAAGGCGCTGCCAAGATTTGCTCCTGCTCTGAGGAGGCCTTGCGTGCGTGCGGCCCAAGCGCTGCCAGAGCCTGAGCCGAGCTGCCAAGGCTCCTGCAGAGCTGTGGGGCTCTTGCAAGGCAGAGCGTTGCTTTCCTTCTGCCAGCTGCTGCTGCCCTTCACGGAGAGCATGAGAGCAGCAGAGGTGGAGCGGGCCCTCAGGACGATTGCCAGGCTGAGCAGGGCGCTCCTCAGCTCCTGCTCTGTGCAGGTAAGGACCTCCGCGGCAGGCAGCCTCCACGCGGCCCCCACGCAGCGCTCGGCCGGCCTCGCAGCCTGCCCTGTGCTTGCGCCCTCCCTCAAGGGCAAGCCTGGGCACAGCTTAGGGCACTCAGCGGCCCCTCTGCCCACGGCCCTGCCTTTGCCGCTGCCTCTGGAGGCTGCTCTCTGGGGGCTGCGCTCTCGCCGCAGCTCCCGCGCGCGGCAGCCCTTCCTGCCTCGCCTGCTGCCCGGCTGCTCTGGGAGCGAGGGGCTGCTCTGCAGCGGCCTCTCCTCCTCCCTGCTGCCAGTGCCTGCGTGTCAGCTCGGGGCTGCTCGGGAGGAGGCGAGGGGAGGCCAGTCCCTTGCCCGGGCTCCAGGCCTCGCGCTGTGCTGAGCACGATGCGCTGCCGCACGCACTGCTCCTGCCTTGTGCTCAGCGCTGCGAGAGCCTCTGGCCCAAGGGCCTGCCCGCAGCCCTGTGCCCGCTACTTTCTCCCTCCTCCCGCCAGGCCTGCGGCACCTCCGCTGAAGGGCTCTCCGCAAAGGAGGACTTCCACGTGCTGGGCAAGCTCGTGGCTCGCCTCCTCCTGTGCTCTGCTGCCAAGGAGCAGGGCATCAGCACCGTGGCTGTCGATGGTCTGCACTACGCCTTCCGATTCGCCCTGCAGCGAAAGAGTAAGAGCAAGTGCAATGCAACGGGTGCCTCCAGTCCAAGCAAAGCCTCACGGCACCAAGCCCCTCTGCTCAGCTGTCACGAGCAACAAGAAAGCCTTGCAGTGCAGGAGCAGGGGAGCAGCAGCGCTGCATGAGTGTAGGGCTGCCCACGGAGCCCACTGACAAGCGCGCGAGGAGCAGCACATCCTCACACACCTCTGCCATGCAAGGCCTCCTGTCCTGCCTCGCAGGGGAAAAGGCTGCCGCACTCAACCCCCTCTCTGCAGCTCAGCAAGCAGTTCCCCTTCTCCCTCTAGGAATGGCCATAGATTCTCCCTGGCAATTCTTCAGCTCCCATGTACTCCCCAGGACTCCTTTAAAGCCTGTTTCAGTAGGCGGGAAAGCCCCTTGGTCAGGTGGTCCCTCCTACTGACTCCTCCGTGTTGTTCCTTCCATGCAGGCAGGAAACTGGCAGGCAATAGTGCAGAGCATCCAAGGCTCCAGAGGGAAGGCAAAGCTGAGCACACTCGCTTCTGCCTTTCCTCCACCAAGAGCACCAGCCACATGGCCATGGTAAGGAGCTGCTGCCTTGCTGGCCCTCTGGGCCAGGGAATCAGCAGGACACCTGCAAATGAGCCAATGGATTTCCAGTGCATGGGGTTCTTGTGCCATGCACGAGCCCGATCCCCGCTCTGCTCCCTCCGCCGCATGGCCCTCCCTGCTCCCCCTCCACACGGCAGCCGCTGCAGCTTTGCACACAGCTGCCAGCACGGCCCTGCTCCGGAGCGGTGCTGCCTGCTCGCCTCAGCAGCACTGTCACGCTGCTCTGGGTCACAAGGTCTTCCCTCTCCCCTTGCTGCCCTAGATGTTTGGGAGACACCTCCTGCCCTCGGAGAGAGCGGACATCATCGTAGCGGCTGTTGAGGGCCTGCGGGACTCCAGCCCCTTCGAGCTCCAGGCGGCTGCCGGCATCCTGGACGTGGTCGCCGTGGAGCCCACCTCCTGGCTGCAGAACGTAAGCAGGCCATGGTGGCACTGCCCTGCACCCGAGGGGCAGCACCTCCCTGCCAGGCATCTCTCTTGGGCACCCAGGGCCATGGGAAGCCAGCCAAAAGGGATGGGAAGGCAAGTAGCACTTCCCAGGGCTAGCGGAGCAAATGTCTGCCCCTCTTCTTCCTTGTGCGCCCTCTAGGTGCCAAAGATCGTGCGATGCATCTACGAAAACCTGAGGTGCATCAGCAGAGGTGCAGCGCGGCGCAGCCTGGACATCCTGCTGCTGCTGCTGACGTTCGCGCACCCCAGCGAGGTGGTCAGGAGCCTGCTGAACTGCTCCCCACAGTGTGACAGGTAGAGGTCCCAGGAGCGTGAAGGGCTTGCTCCGTGTGGGGAGGGTGTCCTGGGACACTCTGCTTGCCGGAACCAGGAAAACCTGCAGGGAATCCCGAAGGGCCGGGCAGGGCAGGCCCCGCATCCACACTGCGCTTTCCAGTGCCTTGCTGGCGTCTGGCACAGGCCCTCAGCAGCCAACACTGAGCAAGTGGGTGGCAGGGCCCCACCACCACACTCCCCCCGGCCCCACAGCAACTGTGGACTCAGTCATCTGCTGCTGCCCAGCAGGGCCCACGGCGCCCTCCAAGCGAGGGAGGAGCAGGAAGGGCTACAGGGCTCCTCGGGGCCTTGCCCACCTTTGGGTTTGGAGCCGTGGCCGTGGCAGCCGTGCTAACTGGACGCTCTGGGCCTGCAGCGTTGCCACGGCCATGTGGGAGGTGCTGGCAGGGCTGCCCAGCACTTTGGACCAGGTGCTGAGGAAGGTGCTGGGCATCCTGGACGACCGGCTCCTGCTCAGGCGGCTCCGAGCTCTCTCCGAGGACGCCTGCATCCTCCCCTTCGCCGTGAGTTCCCTGTGGCCCCCGGCCTCGCCGAGTGGCCCCAGTGCTGGGCTTACCTCAGGACAGGGGCTGGGGCAGCAGCCTGGCCTCTGTACACCTGGGGCTGTTTGCAAATCCCAGGAAAGGCCCCCGTTCCCACCGTGCTTTCCAGCCCCAGGCGCTGGCACAGCTGGCTCTTTGCACTGAGCGCTTTCTCTGGCTCTTTGCTGCAGGCAACCAAGGCTCTCTGTGGCATCCTGCAGCGGAGCAGCCACCCGAAGGTGGTGGCAACCCTCTTCCCCCAGCTCCTCATGGCGCTGCTCCTGCAGATTTCAGCTGCTGCAGCATCCATAGGCCAGGAGGAGTCTTCTCCAGCCAGCCCTACCAGGTGCTCTGTCCTGCTTCTCCTGCCTTTTGCATGTGCCCTCAGCCAGGGCCTGGCCTCTGAGTGTAACTGGCCTTTGCTCCGCATGCAGGTCTGCGGTGCAGGCACTGAAAGATCTGCTCTGCTGTGCTGGCTATGAAGAGCAGGTGGAGATCCTGCAGCAGGAGGGTGCCTGGGACCTGCTGCTCAGAGCTGAGACTCAGCCCAGCGGCATGAGCTTGCTGGCCAGGTGAGAGACCCTTTGGCTCATCCCTCCCTCCGCCTTGTGCTCCTGGAGACACTGGGTGCTGGGGACGCTGCGCCTGGAGGAGCCGCCTTCCTGGCACAGGCAGAGGATAAGTGTCAGCCCCAGGAAGCTCCTAAGGACCTGGAGCTTCGTGTGCCTGCCCTGGGGGCTGGCGCACACGCAGGTAGCACCTGCCTGCAGGCAGGGCCCCCACAGCCCTGCAGGTCCCACCACAAGGCTGCTTTGCTAGAGCACAAGGGAAGGTGCAAGGTGCATACGTGGGGCGATGCCATGCGAGGGAGGAGGAGGCTCCAAAGAAGCTATTGGAAGAGCAGGGCTTTAGTGTAGCAAGGGGGTTTGCCCAGTCTTCTCCCTAAGGAGCCTCACAGGGCTGCACACTTTCCCGTGGGCACGCGTGTTGGCCAAAGAAACCTTCTGCATGAGCAGAGGTGGAGGAAGCTGCAGCTGCGTTGTGACCCGTGCGTTCACGGCTGGAGTAGGCCATGCCATGCCAGGTTTGCTTGGCCAGCTCATTCCCACTGGTGCTTTCTTCCCCCATACCAGGCACATGAGGACAGCCCAACTTGAGCAGCGGTCCTGGATCTTCCGCCGCGTGGAAATACTGCTCACCAAAGGGGACAAGCTGCAGGAAATCCCTGCTATGGCCTTCTTTGCTGAGGTAGGCCTGGTGGCAAGCAGCTGTTCTCGGCGATGCCTCTCAGAGCCCGGGCTCTCGTGCAGGCAGGGCCACGAGGCGGCAGGGCAGCCAAGGGAGCTGGGCAGTGGCTGTGCTGCTAGTGCCGGTGCTAGGGCATGAAGTGGGGGAGAGGGGCGTGTGGGCCCTGCACCAGCACCGCCGCCTCCAGCACAGGCCGTGTGTGGGGCTGGAGCCCTGGGCGCAGCTGTCCATGGGGAGCAGGAGCAGCAGGGGCGGGAGTCCTGCAGGCCCTGCCAGGCTCCCACACGCTGCTCTCTGTGCGTTTCAGCTACTCTCCTGTGCAGACCTGAAGGCCGAGGAGTGCTCTGTGCTCTACCTCCTGCAGCACTACCTGAGCTCTCCAGGCCTGGCCATGCGCTTCCTGGTGCTGGGAGGCCTCCTGACCCTTGCCGGGAGAGCGGAGATGGTGAGCATAGTGAGTCACGTGGGGCTGTGTGGGCAGCCTGGGGCTGCTGAGGAGGCCAGGGCTGAATGCAGTGCTTGGCCTTGGCTGCGAATCGGGGCACACGGCGGTTCCTCCATTTTCCTTTGCTGAGCACCCACAAACGCCCGGCCGCCAGGCGAGCCCCTGTGTCCCTCAGGGCAGGCTCTGGGCTGTGCACTGCTGGCCCATCCCAGCTGCAGCCAGCACAAGAAAGTCTCTCCCACCTGCCTTAGCTGAGGGAGCGCTGTTCCCATAAGGAGTGTCCCACTGAGCAGGGCTGGGAAAGTGGAGCCCAGGAGCAGCCCAAGGCAACTGGCTGCCTGTGGCAGCGCGTCCTGTGCCCCGGTGGAGAAGCAGGGCAGGAGGCGGGTGCTGAAGGAGCAGAGCCCTTTGCCCGGCTGGGCTTTCCTCACTCCACAAACAGGAAATTCTCTCTTGCTTGCAGGCCAGAAAGATGCCAGGTCTGCTGCCCGAGCTCATGGAGGCGCTGCAGAGTGCTGACCCGGGTGTGAGCACAAAGGCTCTGCTCGTCACCGCAAAGATCATGCGGGAGATGGAGAGGGCAGCGGTGGGCCCCGTCGCCCTGCAGCTGGTGGAGAAGCTGGTGCCGCTCTTTGATGAGGTGAGGCTGCTGTGGGAGCCTGAGGTCTGTGCGTGGGCACTCTCTAAGGAGAAGCACCTTGTGCCAGCTCAGCCCTGTGGGCAGCACTCGGGCAAGGCCTTCTTCATGCCTGGCTTCTCTGTGCTCTCCTGGCCTCACTTGTGGCCTCTGCAGCCCTCCAGCACTTCTCACTGACCCCCTGATCGCACCGTGTTCCCCCAGTGCCCCATGCAGGGCGCAGGTGCTTCCAAACCCCAGAGAGCTCCTCAGTGGCCACTGCAGGCAGGACCCCACGCTGTCAGCACCCACTGTGGCAGGCGGGCAGAGCCTTCAGCAGGGGCTGCGCATGCTCGGGTGCTGGGCTGGAGGGTCTGCCCGGGCTCCTCCTCCTGCAGGGCCACGGCCTGTGGGAGCTCCTGCCGTGGCTGCCTGGTGTCAGTGGGGCTGGGAGGGGAAGGCACTTTCAGGCCCAGAAGACACCCGTGACTCTGCTCTCTCTGGGCACAGCTTGTTCTGGAAAGCTGGTGCCTCTGCAAAGCTGTTTTGGCCCCGGGGCCCTTTGGCACCAGGGGCACATGGGGCCCACAGCTCCACTGCAGAGGCTTGCAGTGCCAAGCACCCCTCTGCACATCAGCCTCACTACTGCTGATGCTGAGCGTGGGCAGGCAGCAGCCGAGCTCAGGTCCCCCCTCCTCTCTCCTTGCAGGCATCCAGCCAGGTGCGAGAGCTCTCCATCGGTCAGTTCAAAGAGCTGATGGAGCTGGTGGAGGGCAAAGCAAGGAAGGACATGCAGAAGAAGGTGCGCAGGTGCCTTCTGCCGCTCTTCTTCCACCTGCACGATGAGACCCAGAGCGTGGCCAAGGTACCAATTTCCAAAGGGCTGGGAAAGGGATGGAGGGAAGGTGGAGGGGCGAAGCGGGTGCTCCCCAGGCCTCCTCCTCTGGGCTGCGGTGCCACATCCCGCTCTCTGCTGCTCTCTGCAGGCCTCCTGGGAAGCCCTGTCAGCCGCTGCAGTGCTCCTGAAGTGGGCACAGCTCAGGGACATGACCCAGGCTCAGCAGAGCTGGAGGATTGGAGAGTGCTTGGTAAGGAGAGCCTTTGGTGGCGCAGGGCCCCCTCTGCACGAGGCCTGCTCGTGCCCTCACAGCTGTGCATGGGACAGGCGGCTGTGCCGCCCCTGCACTGCTCCAGCACTAAGAGCACCACGTGCTCCTGTGTGCCTGACGCCTTTCCTCAAGTGCGTGGTCCCAGCGGGCTCTTGGGGTGGCCCCTCTGTGAGCTCTGGCCTCGTGCCAGGTTGCTGAAGGAGACCCTGGCCCACGTGGGCCTTGGCACCACTCCGGCTCCTCAGCCGCACCAGGCCACACGCTGCCTGCCGCTCTCTCCAAAGCTCAGCCCCACACAGCTCCTGCCTGGGAGGTGCCCTCCATGTCCTGATGCAGAGGGCAAAGGGAGGTGCAGGGAGCAGGGCCTGCCCTAGCTCTGTGGGGAAGCTCTGTGCCAGGCCCGTGCTCTTGTGCTCTGTGCAGCTGGCGAGAGGCAGGAGCCACGTGGCAGAATATGTGCGGCAGAGCCTGCCCTACCTGGAGGACTCTCAGGCATCCTTGCGGGAGGCGGCCGTGAGGTTCCTTGGTGAGCAAGAGCCCCTGGCGTCCCTCTGTTTGTCCCTTGCTCCTGGACCCAGCTGCCATCGTGGCAGCCAGCGCCGTGGCTGCCAGAGCCCAGCGTGCCTGGCCTTCCAGGAGCCCCGTGTGGCCGGGAGGAAGCCTTGCTGCTTCCCAGCACAGCCCCTGGCCCTGCCTTGGCTCCTCCGCTCCCCTGGGGCCAAGCCTGTGAGCGGGGAGGAGGCTGTGGGGAAGTTGTCCCTGCCCGGGGAATCTGCGCTGCGGGAGCGTTCTGGGCAGGGCCAGGAATGAAGGCTGCTCTCTGCATAGGGTTGGCGGGGCTGCACTGGAAGAACGCCAGGAAGGAGAAGGTGTTGCAGATCTGCAGCGGTGAGTGAGGGCAGCGCTGCGCTGAATCAGGGAGGGGAGGGCTCCGGAGGGAGCTCAGGGAGCTCCAGCAGTGTGCCCTGCTCCAGGGAAAGGTTTCTGTGGTGCAGGAAGAGGTCAGGGGCACTGGAGGACACTGCTGAGCGGCAGCAACTTGCAGCTGATCCCTTTGCCCCACGGGTTCCCTCCTCACCATGACAAGAGCCGTGCAGGGCCAGGACAGCTTGGAGGGTGACACTGGGGGGGTGTCTCTGCAGAGAGCTGCCTAACATTGCTGCTCCCTTCCTTTGTGTGGCAGCCCTCCAGCCCTTGGAGTATGACCTCCAGCCATCCCTGCGTTCCCTGGCCGCCCAGACCAGCCTCCTCCTGAGAGCTGCAAGCAAACGCTCACCATCCAGATGCAGCTTGTCAGCTCTGTGCTGCTGGCCTTGAAGAGCACGGGAGAGCTGAAACGGCCTCTCCTGGAGGAGAACGAGGGCCCCAGGAACCACCTCCATGGACACAATAGTCTGGGTCATTCTGTCCATCTGCTGCGCCTCAACCCTCCTGCTGGATGCCAGAAGGAAATGAATGCCAGAAGTTTCCCAGCAGAAATTTGTACAGACATTATTATAAAATTCCTCATGTTGTACTCTGGCCTGTGTCTTTTCCCCATATATTTTCTTTTCATTATCTATTTCCCGTTATTTCTTTATTCTATTCTCTTCTTCCTCTTCCTCTTCATCTTCGTCTTTCTTTGTATTTTGGTTAGTTCCTCCAAGCGTGGTTGTAAGGGGAAAATCAGGAAAGAAAACAGAGTATAGGACATCATTGTGCTGAAGAGCATTCCCCAAGGCAGCAGGACCTCAGCTCTGCTAAACACTGAGGTGTTCCCTGCTGAACGCCTACACTCAGGCAGTGGCAAGAGAGGACAAGTGATCCTCAGGAGAGCGCGCATTGCTCTCTGGAAAGTCAGGAAGCTTCCAAGGCCGTGCCTGGAAAGCAGCAATCTCACCAATGTTTCTTTTGTAGCAATGTGTATGCGTTTGAATGAGAGGCGGTAGCATGACTTGCTCAGTTAGGGAGAAGAGAGGGAGTGTGTGGTGCACGGTAAAACGGGACAAGCAAGGAAGGAGACCAGGAGGCTCTTGGTAGATGAGCTCTAAACCAGCACTGCCGGGCCCACCGGGAGCTGCACGGCAAACATGGACCAGCTACATGCGCGGAACCGCCTGTGTCATTCCCATTGTGCCCATTCTTCCCTAAAAAGAGTCAGTCTTAAATTAAGGACAACAGCAAGTCCTCAATACCTTTTACTCCTGGGAGGGGACTAACACAACTTTCTAGTGCAACTAATGTAACTAATCTCCCCCTTCAATTTATAAGATTCTTGTAATCAAATGAGGTCCTTGATCAGAAGGTAGCTCTGGGGTACCCTTCTGGTACCCCAGATTTTGCTCTAGTTCCTTAAGAAACAACACTTTTACCACCTCCCTTGCCTTATTGGTGTGACATGGAAAGGCTTCAGGGCACCTTGAAAATGTGTCCAGTTAAGTGCTTAAATTCCCTGTGCTTTTCTCCTTGCACTCGGTGCTGGTGAGGCTGCAGCTCGAATGATGTGTTCAGTTTTGGGCCTCTCTCTACAACAAAGACATGGCAGTGCTGGAGCATGTTCAAAGAGGGCAGCAAAGCTGGGGAAGGGGCTGGAGGACTGAGCTTATGAGGAGTGTCTGAGGGAGCTGGGGTTATCTAGTGTGCAGAAGAGGAGGCTCAGGGGAGGCCTCATCACTCTATACAGCCACCTGAAAGGAGGTTGTAGCGAGGCAGATGTCAGTCTCTTCTCCAGAATAACTACTGATAGGACAAGAGGAAATGGCCTCAAGTTGGACCAGGGGAGGTTCAGGTTAGACATCAGAGGGAATTTCTACTTGGATAGAGTGGGGAAGCGTTGGAACAGCCTGCCCATGGAAGATGTGGAGTCACCGTCCCTGGCAGTGCTCAAGAAGCACGTAGGTGAGACGCTTAGAGACATGGTTTGGCAGGTATGGTGTTGAAGGGTTTGCAGTTGGACTTGGTGATCTTAAAGGTCTTTTCCAACCACAAGACTCTGTGATCCATGACAATAAAAAATCATCCCTGCTCTCCCCTTGCAGAGCAGCGCTGGGCCAGGTCCGTGTACACACACAGCCTGCACAGCTCTGCCCAAGGAGCATGCAAGCTCGGCACACACGGGCAAGGGCTGCTCTAACGTACCCGGGACGATCCCCGCTCCAGACGGGCTAAGCCCGCTCGGGAAGCAGAGGTTTCCTGCTGCTCCCTCCCCAGGCCCATCTGTGCCCAGAGAGCTGAGCATGTCATGGCCGCTGCGGGACATGGCCCATGGCCGGCTCCAGACTCCCAGCACCATTCACTTGCCTGGGATGACCATCCTGTGTGCGGGCCTTGTCCCAGCCCAGGGTGCTGGCAGGGATGTGAGGACTGGGGACAGGCCAACACGGGCACCTGTGGGGCAGCAAGTGCCACGTGCCCTGGGGAGGGGGATTTCTGTCAGGGGTGAATGGGAGCTGCCAGGCAGCAGGGACACCTGCGCTGATGGTGGGACCAATCCAATTTCTCCCTTTCAGGCTCCAGAGAGGGCCAGGAGGGCTGAGGTGGACGCTGACCGAGAGCAGGTCCAAGAGAGTGGTGACATCACTGCACAGGTATCCCCAAATACACGAGCCAAGCCATGGGCTTTGGCAGGGCTCCTTTTCCTGGTGCTCCGACGCTGGGGCAGGGAGGGCAGTGCCAGGCTTGGTTCCTGCTCCAGGGGACAGGGATTAAGCGCAGCCCACGGCTGACGGGAAGCACCGCTGCAGCCCGCACAGAGCAGGAGAGCCTCTTGCCTGCCCTGTGTCAGCCCCACCAAGCCCTGCTCCTTTTCCCCTCCCCACGGCCTCACGCTGACCACACTGACACCGTTGGTCCTTGCAGGGCTTTGCAGCCCCCCTGCTCTTGGGTCCTCCTGCTGACATCCAGGACTGCCACCCCCAAGCAGGACGGAAAATGAGGAGCGCGCGAGGCCACTGCCAGGCCAAGGAGAATGAGCAGGTGAGAGCCTCTGCGTGGCAGCCCCTGGGCACCCATGGGGGTCCCGGCCTCCCCTACCTCTTCCCCGAGCTCGGCGGACAACCTTGCCACTTGTGGGCAGGGCACAGCCTGCCTTTGCAGTGGGGATGACGTGGCCATCCTGCCCAGCACTTGCAGCCAGGACAGGCCTTGTGCATGAGCTGTCGCTGTCCAGGTCCCAGGGAGGCCTGCTCTTGGCATGTCCCATCTCCTGCGCACGTGTGGGGTGGCAGCCTGGCCGTGCCCCTCCAGTGCCCCGTGCTGAGGCACACGGCGGGTCGCTCTGGGCCCCAGAACGCATCCTGCGTGTGTGTCCACAGCAGCCGCTGCTCGGCCTGGCCCACATCCGCCTGGAGATCAGCTCGCTGCCGCCTTCCCGTGAGTGCAGCCAGGTCGGCCAAGGCCCCGCGTGCTCCATCAGCACCTTGTGCAGACAGCTTGGGAGCAGCTCCACAACCTCCCCAGGGGCTCAGGCACCCTCAGAGTAAAGAAGTTTTTCTGGATGTTCAGGCGCAGGTTGCTCTCTTTCCATTTGAGCCTCTTGTCTCATCCTGCCACTGGGCAACACTGAGAAGGGGCTGCCTCCTCCTCCTGACAGCCTCTTTTCAGTATTTCACTGCCTTAGGATGCACCGAGGCACTTCATTTGCATTTGGCTTTGCCCCAGAGGCCTGTGTTTCCCCTCTCAGGTCCTCTTCCCCTCAATTCACACTCTGTGCTGTCCCCAACCACTCTGTGTTGCTCCATCCCCTTTGCAGGGATGGAGGTGAGGCCAAGCATCCTGCAGTTTCCGGGTCCTCCTTCTTGCCCCTTTTGAAGACTGGAGCGATGTTGGCTTTCTTCCAGTCCTCAGGCAGCTCTCCTGTTCTTCATGACCTCTCAAAGATGGAAGAGATTGGCTGAACATTAACGCCTGCCAGTTCCCTCTGCAATCTTGGGTGCATCCCATCGGGGGCCATCGGTCTGTGGGTGTCTGCTTTGCCTAAATAATCTCTAACCCAATCTTCCTCAACCAGGAGAAAGTCTTCCCCTCTCCAGGCTTCCTCTTCTGTCCCCTGGCTCTGTAGTTCATGTGTGCCTGGACACATTGGCACAAATGCTTTGTCTGCAGCACTCTGCAGATACGAGGTGGCAAGGAAGGTGTCCACAGCACCCTGAGCTCTCAAATGCTGTCTCTGCCTTTCCCTGCACTGCCTTAGCGTCCACCTCCAGGCCCAGGCCATCTCCCTCACTTTGCCCGCTTGTCCCCTGTGCACTCTTTGCCATCTCTTAGACAGCATGATGAGGCCTGTGATCACCATCTCATACATCACCAACCTCTGGTTGTGCAGAGGCAATTGCAGGAAACCCAGGACACCCTCATCAATCTCCTGCTCAAAGTCTGCGCAGATGTGAGGTGTTCCATCGATGAGGGGTGGTATGTTCAAAATTGGTGAAGGTTTAAGAGCTTGTCCCAGTGCTAATGGGTCTGTTTTTACAGGCATCCGTGATTTGGAAACCTTAGTATGCCCTTCAGTTAGCTGCATACTTTCTGCAGCTCCTGTTAGGTAGGCATACAATTTTGTGGCAGTGTGGTTTGGTTCAATTCCTTCTGGGGGAGCAGTTCCCTTTAGGATTGCTTCTAGTAAATGAAACAGTCCTCTACTTTGCACAGGTTGTCCTTGATGTATTTTCTCAAGCTGTTTAACTGCTTGGACTAAGGATAAAAGTCCTTTTTCTCCCGTTCAGATTATTGTAGTTCCCTTTCTTTAAATACAGTCAAGCTAAACAATAAATATCTTTTTGTTCCATCAGGGTCAGCTTCTAAGTAAGTTACAGTAAGTAACAGTAAGTTGCTGTACCTTAGTAACAGTCAGTTATTTACTGTCAGTTACAGTAAGCAGCATGTTCAGTGAAACCCCATTCAGCTGTAAGAGGGTCATGGGGGTGTTCTGGTCCCAGTGACTGAAATGTTTCTAATTCTTCAGTCAGAGTTTTGACTGACTCTTTGTGTTCTAATTCCCACTTCCAAGGTTTGTCTTTCCTTAAGAGTGAATATAATGGACGAGCAGTGATAGAAAATTCAGGTAGGTGCTTTCTCCAATATCCTAAATTTCCCATCAATCCTTGTAATTCTTCCCTTGAGCGAGGCATTTGCAGCTCTACGATTTTTCTTAAGGTATCTGCAGGAATCCCTGCACTGCCAGCTATCCACCAAGTCCCTAGGAATTTTACCTCTTTGCTTGGTCCCTGGCATTCCTCAGGTGGTACCTCAATGTCAGCTTCAAGTAGGATTTGCCATACTGCTGTGGCTACTTTCCCAAACCTTTTGGGAAAATCACCCCCTATTAGGATGTCATCTATGTACTGCCATATGCATTGGCATATGTATATGCATTATAAATGTAAATTGTCACATACTACTCTGCCAGGGCCAATAACTGAAGGAAATATTATGGCAGACAAATTGATGATGGCAGCAGTACAGCCGCACAGTTTTGAGCAAACCCAATTTTCTCATAAGTTCTTTCATCAAAATGCCTCTTCCTTACGTAAGCAACTTGCTCTGTCCTGAGAACAAGCCACAGAAATTGTCAGTGGATGCCCTGATTGTCAATGTGTTACACCAGTAACATCATACACAGAAGTGAACCCTCAGTGTTTACGAACTAATGAATTGTGGCACAGTGATGTTACACATATATCAGCATTTGGCTGACTGCGTTACATGCATGTTAGTGCGGATACCTTCCCAGGGTTTCTGGTAGCCACCGCACATACTGCAGAAAAGGCACGTGATGTGAAATGCCCCTGGTTAAGATGTTTTGCCATATGGGCATTCCGAAAGGAATTAAAACTGATACTGGTCCTGCTGACGTTTCACAAAAATTCTGTCTTCCTACAAGACTGGGGTATACAACAGGTTACAGGTACACCACATTCCCCCACCGGACAAGCCATTGCTGAACGTGTCCATGGGACTCTCAAGGGAGCAGCGCACGCGGCAGCACCGTGAGAGCCCGGGGCGGCCGTCCCGCCTTTTCTGCTGCCCATGAAGCTGGCCCTGAGCGCTGCCCTTCGGGACGCTGCCCGGCACACACGGCTTGCTCCTCCAGCACCAAAGCTGCAACTGGGTGGCTGCAGAAAGCACCTGGCAGCAGAGCCACATCGCCGCAAGGGCAGAGAGCAGCACCCACTGCGGCACATGCAGCCGCGGCTCCTGCCCCACGGGACGCGCCAAACAAGAACTTGCTCAGAAATCAGCCCACGGCAAGCTCATGCCTGCCTTGACCCACGAAACCACCTCGATGGGGACAACCCAACGGCCACAGGGCACAGAGAGTCCTGCGAGTCGCTCCTGCACCAGGAGGCTTCTGCCTAAAACACTCACATTAAAGCAGGGTGGAAAACAAAAAAACTAAAGGGGGTGTTTATTACTTTTTCAATTAAGTGCTTGGGGGTTCACGTAGACACGTGTGCTTTGATTTCCCTAATTCAGCCAGCAACATGGGGAGACTCTGATTTCCTTGTGTGCCATCCTTGTTTGTCCTCCTCCACTGTGCTGGCCAGAGCACAGACAGGAGGAGGTGGAAAGAGCCCAAAAAGGTACCGCACAGCCCAAAAAGGCCCCTGTGGGTATCAGAGAAGAGCAAGAAGATCCCAGCAGACCCTTCTATCTTCAGGGTTTCGGTATTTGTACAACCTTCTTACCTGGGGTGCCAATAACCCAGTGACCAATCCCTGGGAAGGGCACTCCCTAATTTTCTGCAGGTGACCTCTATATCCCCACATCTCTTTATCTTCACCACGTGATCCTTACTAACCTTTCCTCCTAGCTATTCTCATAACGGTTGGCCTCAGAAAATCCTTTATCCCTCAAGCAAAGCAGACAACTGTTTTCATCCTTGGCCATATTAATCTTTCATCTATATATTCCCATACCAGCAGTTTAACCTTTTCACCCTTCGTTCCTGTCCTAGTCCTAAGCCCCAAATTTTTAGGCCTATTGCTTGAGCTCTTTACTACCAGCTATTTAGCTCTAGACCTTAAGCCGCAAAGCTAGTGCACTAAGCTCTAACCCTTTAGCCCTGGGTCTTTAGCCCTGTTGTTGTTCAAACGGCGCGGCGACCTCGTTCAGGAATGGCATGGCGACCACCCCCAGGCCGCTCGGGCCATCAGCTCGCTGACACCAATGTGGTGGACGGCAAATGGCGTTTATTGATGGGTAACAAGGTGCTATATAGCTAAGGTTTACAACGTCACATCCGTCTTCTTACATCATAAACTAAACGCTATTGGGTATTAGGGGCCCTATCTTTCCGTACAGCGCGATATCTTCCGGCCGCCGGACCCTAACTATCTGCAACATTTTCCCCCCTCCCTATGCATAACAAAACTAGCTAAAATACAACTATCTTATTCTTTCTTATTCTTATTACTATCATATTCTATTCTTACAGTTTATAACAATCTTAAAATTATATATCATAAACTTGACATAAAAACATAAGGCACAAAGAAGAAGGCACGTAGAAGGTAGGGGATAACAGATAATACCGGGGTGTAGGAATAGGGTGTACCTTGGGATAACTTGGGGATAATACTGAGTGGATATATTCTTAAAGCAGTTGTCGGCGTTCTGCTAACATATTAACCTTTTCTAGCCGACTCTTGACAAAAGGTATGAGCTTATTCAATATACAGGATCCAAAGATCAGTGCCATAATGATCATTGCTATCGGCCCTACCAAGGTAGATATCAGGGTGGTTAACCACGGCGAACCGGTGAACGAATTTTCATACCAGCCGCGTTTGGAACAGGGTTCAATGGGTGCTGGTTGGCAAGGCATGGCACTGAAAACTGGTGGCCCTGTAGTTATTTTTGTACTAATTACTCGAGATTGCTCGATCTGTTCAAGTACCCCTTTAAAGGGCTGGTGTGACTCTACCTGTCCTATAGTGACAAGCACCAAAATTAAGATAACGCAAAGGCATCGCGGCCCCCTCTTGTTGTTTTCTGGATTCGGTTGGCGTGGAACTCACAGGCTCAGGCAGGACGCTTGTCACTGGGGCGTACGGATTACGGGGGCGTCCAATGATCTGGTCCTGTGCACAGAAACTCACAATTTTCATTAGTTTTTGCCTTTTGCCTCAGTAGGCAGGGACGAAGAGTCGACCGCTGCTTGGAGACGATCTACAAATTGTATAAAGCTCTCACTTTCACTTTGCTTTATTGAGGACCATGGCGATGGTTTGGCAACAACTCTAGAGGCTGTGCGAACAGCTTTCCTGGCCGCACAAGTAGTTGTCATAACCTCATGGGCCCGCAGGCTGCGGGCCTGTGCCTGGGGGGTGATCATTGTTGGGTCTGTACCCATTAACCGCTGCAGGCTGGAGCCATGTAATGGATGATCTGCCCCAGTTACTTGGGCTAAATACTTCGTACAGTTGTCTTCCCATTCTTGTTTGAAAACGATCATCCCTGCTCCACCAAAGATCAGCCTACAAGTTTGTTTTATATCGAACGGGAGCATATCGTCCCCCCCAAAGATACCATCTATGAGGGTTGAGACCATGGCAGAATTAGTCCCTTTATCTGCAATTGCTTTAACAATCCCTTGTACGTCCTTAGATTTTATCGGCGAGTGGACCCTCTGTCCCCCCTCCGTGACCCGGACTGGGAACGCTAGCGCGGCTGATGGGCCCCAGTCGGCACATGCGATCTTTATTTCCTTCCAGCCTGTGAGAGGGGTTTCTCCCCTTCACGGTTTTTCTTTAATTTGGATGGGAATATTTTGGCTCTTAGTTATGTTTACCTTGTTTTTCTCCTCCCTTAAGTTTGAATCATTTGTGACCCACTCGCCCTGACTAGTGTCTGATTCGGAGTTGGAACTCAACTGACCAGTTACTTCCGGGCTCCGGCCCTTTTTCGTTGGGCTCACTTCCGTTGCGGGCGGGCTGTTCCCCCTCTCTTGGCTCGCCCCGCCTTGTACCAGCGGAGGCGCGTTTTTTGAAACGGCCGCTCTGATCGGTCCTCAGCCCCTCACTCGCGCTTCCCTTACCTGTCCGGACACCCCCACCACCTTTCTCCTCCTCGTTCTCCTCCCCCTCCCGTTTGCATGCACTTGTTATTTCTAACAGTTCCCATCTGTTCCCACCGGAGGCATCCTCGCCCCGCTCTTCCCCTTGCAGCTCGGCGCCATTTTGGGGCGCATAGGGTGGTGGCCCGGCCTAGACGTCCCCAAGCTCTGACTTTCTTTCAATGTTCCTAGCTTCCTCAGCTAGCTCGTCCCAAACAGATTTCGGCTGTTTCTGCTCCTCTGTAAGCGGGACGGGTTTCAGGGATGCAGGGGACGTATCGCCCTCTTGCAGATCTTTAGGCTCAGCAGAATCGCCATCATCTGGGGGGTGCAAAGTCTGTGTGGCTGCCCTGACTCCCATTTTCGGGGTGGCCAACAAACAGTCCCTTACTGCCACCCAGGTCTCCTGCTCTTTTATAGCTTTCTGCAAGGCTTGTACAACTTTTCCCCAAGACTTAAGGTGTTTCCCACAACCCAAAGACATCGTCTCCTTGGCTAACGCCTTGGTACATTTGTCCCACACTTCAGGGTGGAGAATATCCACCGGCTGGTCTATAACCTTAATTTGTAAAAGCCTCGCAACAGCGAGAGTACACACTGGCACTTCTGCTCGCCCTGTGCACGGTTTGCCTGCAGGCAGCTCCTAAATGGCTGCCTGAGAACACACAGGGGCCTCCCACCGCTGTTGCCTTTCAAAGGCGTGGCGACCTGGTTCAGGAACGGCACGGCAACCACCCCCAGGCCGCTCGGGCCATCAGCTCGCTAACACCAATGTGGTGGACGGCAAATGGCGTTTATTGATGGTAACAAGGTGTTATATAGCTAAGGTTTACAACATCACATCCGTCTGCTTACATCATAAACTAAACGCTATTGGCTATTAGGGGCCCTATCTTTCCGTACAGCGCGATATCTTCCAGCCGCCAGACCCTAAATACCTACAACATTTCCCCCCTCCCTATGCATAACAAAATTAGCTAAAATACAACCATCTTATTCTTACTTATTGTTATCTTATTCTAATTACTTATTCTTATTATCTTATTCCTATTACTATCTTATTATCTTATTGTGATCACTTATTATTATCTTACTCTTACTTATTGTTATTATTACCTTATTCTTATTACTATCTTATTCTATTCTTATCGTTTATAACAATCTTAAAATTATATATCATAAACTTGACATAAAAACATAAGGCACAAAGCGCAGAAGGTAGGGGATGACAGGTAATACCACGGTATAGGAATAGGGTGTACCTTGGGATAACTTGGGGATAATACTGAGTGGATATATTCTTAAAGCAGTTGTCGGTGTTCTACTAACATGTGAACCTTCTCTAGCCAACTCTTGACAAATGACATGAGCTTATTCAATATACAGGGTCCAAAGATCATGATCATTGTGATCAGCCCTATCAAGGTAGATATCAGGGTGGTTAACCACGGCGAACCGGTGAACGAATTTTCATACCAGCTGCGTTGCGATTCTCTTTTCTCTTCGCCGTTTTTCTAGGTTTTCTCTCAATTTTGTCATAGTGTCTCTAACTATTCCCGTATGGTCCGCATAAACGCAGCATTCCTCTTTCAAAGGAGCACACAACCCTCCCTCTTTAAGAAAAAGCAAATCCAGACCCCTTCGATTCTGTAGTCCCACCTCTGAGAGGGATCGGAGTGATTCTTCTAAAGCGTTAATCGATTGTTCTATTTTAGTCAGGTCTTCATCAATAGCCATTTGCAGGTTTGTAAAATCTCGATTCCCTTTTATTAACGCAGCTATCCCTGTTCTGGCTCCCGCTCCTCCTAAAGTTAGTAGAGCAGCTCTCGTTAAGGCTGTAATTGGTTCCCTTTTCATTAGGTAATATTCTGGCCGAATTTCTTTGAACTCATACACATAATTTTTTGGATGGTAGATTATCCTGGGGATTTTAAAGTCAAGTTGGTTTTTGATCTTTTAGTCTGTATGTCCCTGGTTTTGTCTAGAGCCAAATTGGTTTTTGGTCTTTTGATCTGTATTTCATCAGTTAATACTGTATTGGGCCCTACGGGCTCCCTATCAGATGGAGCTATTTCTTTTCTAATGCGGAAAAGTCCCCCCCTATCCTTTCCTGGTTCATAATATCTTACACCCCAGGTTCGTCCTATCACACAGCCGTTATCCTCCGGTGATTTCATGGTGAGATTTAGATATTTGCAAGTTTCTTTCTCAAATGTTCCGCGGTACTTAAATGTTCCACGGTAGTTCAATTGGGAGAATTTACAACCGCTAGGTCCTGCTGTAATATTTAAGAATTTGTCTGTTTGCAGTTTCCATGCCGTGGCAATAGTTTCACAGCCCCAATATGCACAATAGTATTGCCCGGGGCGATTACAGTAGGCTTTTCCCGGGTTGGATGCTGGACCACAATAATTTCCAACCGACTCTGGACAGGCTTCAATGGGTGCTAGTTGGCAAGGCGAAGCACTGAAAACTGGTGACCCTGTAGTTATTTTTGTACTAATTACTCGAGATTGTTCGATCCGTTCAAGTACCCATTTAAAGGGCTGGTGTGACTCTACTTCTCCTATAGTGACAAGCTTCAAAATTAAGATAACACAAAGGCATCGCGGCCCCCTCTTGCGGAGGCTGTTTTGTTGTTTTCTGGATTCGGTCAGCGTGGAACTCACAGGCTCAGGCGGGACACTTGTCACGGGGGCGCACGGGTTACGGGGGCATCTGATGGTCCAGTCCGCAAGCCACTCATCCCGGCTGGTGCCTGATCTAGAGGCAGAACTCGACTGACTGGTCACTTCCAGGCTCCGACCCTGCCCACTTTCCTTGCGGGTGGGCTGTTCCCCCCCTCTTGGCTCGCCCCGCCTTCTACATTTTTTCAGATGGCCGCTCTGATCGGTTCTCAGCCCCTCACTCGCGCTTCCCTCCCCTGTCCGGTCACCCCCACCACATTTCTCCTCCTCGTTCTCCGCCCCCTCCTGTTTGCATGCGCTTGTTAGTTCTAGTGCTTCCTCCCTGTTCCCACCGGGGGCATCTTCGCCCCGCCCTTCCCCTTGCAGCTCGGCGCCATTTTGGGGCGCATAGGGTGGTGGCCTGGCCCAGACGTCCGCAAGCTCTGACTTTCTTTCGATGTTCCTAGCTTCCTCGGCTACCTCGTCCCAAACAGATTTCGGCTGTTTCTGCTCCTCTGTAAGCGGGACGGGGTTCGGGGAGGCAGGGGACGTATCGCCCTCTCACAGATCTTTAGGCCCAGCAGAATCGCCATCGTCTGGGGGGTGCAAAGTCTCTGTGGCTGCCCCAACTCCCATTTTCGGGGTGGCCAACAAACAGTCCCTCACCGCCACGCAGGGCTCCTGCTCTGTTATAGCTTTCTGCAAAGCCTGTACAACTTTTCCCCAAGACTTAAGGTGTTTCCCACAACCTGAGGACATCGTCTCCTCGGCTAACGCCTTAGTACATTTGTCCCACACTTCAGGGTGGAGAATATCCACCGGCTGGTCTATAACCATAATTTGTAAAAGCCTCGCAACAGCGAGAGTAAAATCTTTTGCCTTACAATCAATACCCCAATGCTTATGTGATACAATCCTCACAAGGGCTTCCATCCTCCTTGTTGCTCCGGGAGCATCCTCCCCGCCGGGCTGGTCCAGCCACTCCGGCCGCCGTTCACCCGTCCAGGCGATGATTCCCAGGTTTCGGCACCACTTGTTGCCGTTCAAACGGTGTGGCGACCTGGTTCAGGAACGGCACGGCGACCACCCCCAGGCCGCGCTGACCATCAGCTCACTGACACCAATGTGGTAGACGGCAAATGGCCTTTATTGGTAGTTACACGGTGTTATATAGCTAAGGTTTACAACATCACATCCATCTGCTTACATCATAAACTAAACGCTATTGGCTATTAGGGGCCCTATCTTTCCGTACAGCGCGATACCTTCCGGCCACCGGACCCTAACTATCTGCAACACCTTGGAGATTCGGAGAGCACTTTCCAAGGCGTGGATGCTCTCGCTGGGCACCTTGTCTGCAGGGAGTCCAAACACACACAGCAGCGTGCAGCCCTGCCAAGGACAGAGGCAGCACACCTTGAGACAAGGGCGACAGCAATCGGCTCTTTCCAAGCGATTCCAGGCTCCGTGGAGCCCAGTGGAGCTTCAGGGCAGCCTCAAGCAAAAGGCTGCTGATCCCAGCACCAAGGCAGAGCTGCTTTGCTTTTGCCCACTGCTCAAGACACAGAGTCACTTCCCTTTGCTTTGCTGCCCACACTTTTGTGGGGTGCACGGCTCCCCCACGCTCACTTTGTCAAACAGGCAGATTTTGTTGATTTTGCCCTTGTAAGGACAGATGATATCCGATATAATGACGCTGCTGTCCTGGATCCACTTGCACATGTGCTCTAAGCTGATGTCCCTTGCAAAGTGCAGCTTGACAAAGAGGCAGCTGACCGGACGCAGCTCAGATAAGCAGTCCAGCGTCTGTCCGTCATTGATCTGGAGGACAAGAGCAGGAGAGTTTCAGCAGCCGCCTCTGCCTGAGCTCCTGCTGCCTGCAGCAGTGACTAGAGGAGAGCACACAGCTGGGCAGGAGCAGGTGCTCTCAGAGCAAGGAATAAATCCTCCCCTCTGGGCAAAGCCAGCATCAGCACATGCAACACAATCCTGCAATGAATCACTAAGCAGAGAAATGACTGCCAGGAACGCACCACCTTGCTACAGGTATGGACACAACAGACCACCCTCAGTGATGCTCTTAGGACTCCAGGGGAAGCTCCCTGTTAGCCTACAGGCATGTCCAGAGCCGTAGCACTGGAAAACGCAGAGGGAAATCCACCTCCCACCACCTACCTCTCTCTGCAGGAGCATTGGGCGGACAGGCTTCTGGCATGGGCCACTCGGTGCCCAATAGCACCAGGGTCTCCATAAGCCAGCCTTTTCTTTGCCTGCTTCCTCGAGAACTCCCTCTGTGCAGTGCACAAGCCCTCCTCCCCTCCCAAAATGCATCTCCCAGCTGCTCAGGCTTACCATCTCCCAGCTGTGCTCAGGCACAACAGTTGCTGGGATGTACTTGTGCAGCTGCTTCCCCAGAACATTATAAGGGGGCAGGGTTACAGCAGGCCTCAGGATGCCTAAGGGAAGAAGAGCCACGTGGTCACTGGTGCCATGGTGCCATGGGCCTGCCTAGGAGGGTGCTGGGAAGCAGGGGCTGGCACGGGAATGCAGGGAAAACAATTCTTCTCCACCAGCACCTCTGTTCCTCTTGCAGGTGCTCAGCCAGAGCAGCCCCTTCAAGGAGGAGGGAGCAGCCAGCCCCTGGCTGAAGCTCACAGGCGTGAGCACTAAGTGCAAGCGAGAGAGGGCACGGGGCATTCCTCGCTGACCCCTGGAGAAGCCTGCCCCTATCTTTCTGGGTGGCCCCAGAAGAGCACAGAGTTGGCCGTTACCTGCCGGTTGAGGCACAGAGGAGTTCAGCCGGCCTCGCTTCACTTGGGGCAAGATGTCTTCCTATTCACCCTCAGACACCTGGTCCATGCCTGTAACCTAAAGGCACAGAGAACAAAAAGGGCTCAAGAACATCTCCATGACCCACAGAGGACGAGCCCACAGGTGCCCCGACCCCCTCCTCAAACCCAGTAAGCAGAGTCCAGTGCTATCCCTGAGACAGAAGGGCAATAGCCACAGCTCCCCATCTACATCAACACCTGCAGCTGTGTCCACCTTCATCTTCTCAGCCTTCTCACACCTTCCAAACTCAGGCCCACATCTAGGGCCTCCAAATTGCTCTAGAGGCCATCCCACCCACCTTCACTGCACATCCATCAAGTCTCTTTGTCCTGATCCTCCTCTGGTCACAGAGCTCCCAGCAGCGGGCTGACAGGATAACGTCGCTTGCATTGGCAGCATGTTGGGCCTGCCAAACGTCATCCACAGCCTGGCCAAGGATCAGGAAGCACCGCTCCTTTTCATCTCCCACAGTCACATAGGACATGTACCCTGCGGAGATCCCTGCTGGGGAGAGACAGGCAGAGCTGAGGCACACAGCCTTTGCACCTCCTCAGCCCCTCACAGTTGGACTCTTCCCAGGCTCCACTGGAAGCTCGGCCCTGCAGACAGGCTTCCTGTGGCTGCCTCCACCACAGGCTCAGCACACTGGCACTTGTGCTCGCCCTCTGCACAGTTTGCCTGCAGGCAGCTCCTAAATGGCTGCCTGAGAACACACAGGGGCCTCCCACCGCTGTTGCCTTTCAAAGGCGTGGCGACCTGGTTCAGGAACGGCACGGCAACCACCCCCAGGCCGCTCGGGCCATCAGCTCGCTAACACCAATGTGGTGGACGGCAAATGGCGTTTATTGATGGGTAACAAGGTGTTATATAGCTAAGGTTTACAACGTCACATCCGTCTGCTTACATCATAAACTAAACGCTATTGGCTATTAGGGGCCCTATCTTTCCGTACAGCGCGATATCTTCCGGCCGCCAGACCCTAAATACCTACAACATTTCCCCCCTCCCTATGCATAACAAAATTAGCTAAAATACAACTATCTTATTCTTACTTATTCTTATCTTATTCTAATTACTTATTCTTATTATTATCTTATTCCTATTACTATCTTATTATCTTATTGTGATCACTTATTATTATCTTACTCTTACTTATTGTTATTATTACCTTATTCTTATTACTATCTTATTCTATTCTTATCGTTTATAACAATCTTAAAATTATATATCATAAACTTGACATAAAAACATAAGGCACAAAGCGCAGAAGGTAGGGGATGACAGGTAATACCACGGTATAGGAATAGGGTGTACCTTGGGATAACTTGGGGATAATACTGAGTGGATATATTCTTAAAGCAGTTGTCGGTGTTCTACTAACATGTGAACCTTCTCTAGCCAACTCTTGACAAATGACATGAGCTTATTCAATATACAGGGTCCAAAGATCATGATCATTGTGATCAGCCCTATCAAGGTAGATATCAGGGTGGTTAACCACGGCGAACCGGTGAACGAATTTTCATACCAGCTGCGTTGCGATTCTCTTTTCTCTTCGCCGTTTTTCTAGGTTTTCTCTCAATTTTGTCATAGTGTCTCTAACTATTCCCGTATGGTCCGCATAAACGCAGCATTCCTCTTTCAAAGGAGCACACAACCCTCCCTCTTTAAGAAAAAGCAAATCCAGACCCCTTCGATTCTGTAGTCCCACCTCTGAGAGGGATCGGAGTGATTCTTCTAAAGCGTTAATCGATTGTTCTATTTTAGTCAGGTCTTCATCAATAGCCATTTGCAGGTTTGTAAAATCTCGATTCCCTTTTATTAACGCAGCTATCCCTGTTCTGGCTCCCGCTCCTCCTAAAGTTAGTAGAGCGGCTCTCGTTAAGGCTGTAATTGGTTCCCTTTTCGTTAGGTAATATTCTGGCCGAATTTCTTTGAACTCATACACATAATTTTTTGGATGGTAGATTATCCTGGGGATTTTAAAGTCAAGTTGGTTTTTGATCTTTTAGTCTGTATGTCCCTGGTTTTGTCTAGAGCCAAATTGGTTTTTGGTCTTTTGATCTGTATTTCATCAGTTAATACTGTATTGGGCCCTACGGGCTCCCTATCAGATGGAGCTATTTCTTTTCTAATGCGGAAAAGTCCCCCCCTATCCTTTCCTGGTTCATAATATCTTACACCCCAGGTTCGTCCTATCACACAGCCGTTATCCTCCGGTGATTTCATGGTGAGATTTAGATATTTGCAAGTTTCTTTCTCAAATGTTCCGCGGTACTTAAATGTTCCACGGTAGTTCAATTGGGAGAATTTACAACCGCTAGGTCCTGCTGTAATATTTAAGAATTTGTCTGTTTGCAGTTTCCATGCCGTGGCAATAGTTTCACAGCCCCAATATGCACAATAGTATTGCCCGGGGCGATTACAGTAGGCTTTTCCCGGGTTGGATGCTGGACCACAATAATTTCCAACCGACTCTGGACAGGCTTCAATGGGTGCTAGTTGGCAAGGCGAAGCACTGAAAACTGGTGACCCTGTAGTTATTTTTGTACTAATTACTCGAGATTGTTCGATCCGTTCAAGTACCCATTTAAAGGGCTGGTGTGACTCTACTTCTCCTATAGTGACAAGCTTCAAAATTAAGATAACACAAAGGCATCGCGGCCCCCTCTTGCGGAGGCTGTTTTGTTGTTTTCTGGATTCGGTCAGCGTGGAACTCACAGGCTCGGGCGGGACACTTGTCACGGGGGCGCACGGGTTACGGGGGCATCTGATGGTCCAGTCCGCAAGCCACTCATCCCGGCTGGTGCCTGATCTAGAGGCAGAACTCGACTGACTGGTCACTTCCAGGCTCCGACCCTGCCCACTTTCCTTGCGGGTGGGCTGTTCCCCCCCTCTTGGCTCGCCCCGCCTTCTACATTTTTTCAGATGGCCGCTCTGATCGGTTCTCAGCCCCTCACTCGCGCTTCCCTCCCCTGTCCGGTCACCCCCACCACATTTCTCCTCCTCGTTCTCCGCCCCCTCCTGTTTGCATGCGCTTGTTAGTTCTAGTGCTTCCTCCCTGTTCCCACCGGGGGCATCTTCGCCCCGCCCTTCCCCTTGCAGCTCGGCGCCATTTTGGGGCGCATAGGGTGGTGGCCTGGCCCAGACGTCCCCAAGCTCTGACTTTCTTTCAATGTTCCTAGCTTCCTCGGCTACCTCGTCCCAAACAGATTTCGGTTGTTTCTGCTCCTCTGTAAGCGGGACGGGGTTCGGGGAGGCAGGGGACGTATCGCCCTCTCACAGATCTTTAGGCCCAGCAGAATCGCCATCGTCTGGGGGGTGCAAAGTCTCTGTGGCTGCCCCAACTCCCATTTTCGGGGTGGCCAACAAACAGTCCCTCACCGCCACGCAGGGCTCCTGCTCTGTTATAGCTTTCTGCAAAGCCTGTACAACTTTTCCCCAAGACTTAAGGTGTTTCCCACAACCTGAGGACATCGTCTCCTCGGCTAACGCCTTAGTACATTTGTCCCACACTTCAGGGTGGAGAATATCCACCGGCTGGTCTATAACCATAATTTGTAAAAGCCTCGCAACAGCGAGAGTAAAATCTTTTGCCTTACAATCAATACCCCAATGCTTATGTGATACAATCCTCACAAGGGCTTCCATCCTCCTTGTTGCTCCGGGAGCATCCTCCCCGCCGGGCTGGTCCAGCCACTCCGGCCGCCGTTCACCCGTCCAGGCGATGATTCCCAGGTTTCGGCACCACTTGTTGCCGTTCAAACGGTGTGGCGACCTGGTTCAGGAACGGCACGGCGACCACCCCCAGGCCGCGCTGACCATCAGCTCACTGACACCAATGTGGTAGACGGCAAATGGCCTTTATTGGTAGTTACACGGTGTTATATAGCTAAGGTTTACAACATCACATCCATCTGCTTACATCATAAACTAAACGCTATTGGCTATTAGGGGCCCTAGCTTTCCGTACAGCGCGATACCTTCCGGCCACCGGACCCTAACTATCTGCAACACCTTGGAGATTCGGAGAGCACTTTCCAAGGCGTGGATGCTCTCGCTGGGCACCTTGTCTGCAGGGAGTCCAAACACACACAGCAGCGTGCAGCCCTGCCAAGGACAGAGGCAGCACACCTTGAGACAAGGGCGACAGCAATCGGCTCTTTCCAAGCGATTCCAGGCTCCGTGGAGCCCAGTGGAGCTTCAGGGCAGCCTCAAGCAAAAGGCTGCTGATCCCAGCACCAAGGCAGAGCTGCTTTGCTTTTGCCCACTGCTCAAGACACAGAGTCACTTCCCTTTGCTTTGCTGCCCACACTTTTGTGGGGTGCACGGCTCCCCCACGCTCACTTTGTCAAACAGGCAGATTTTGTTGATTTTGCCCTTGTAAGGACAGATGATATCCGATATAATGACGCTGCTGTCCTGGATCCACTTGCACATGTGCTCTAAGCTGATGTCCCTTGCAAAGTGCAGCTTGACAAAGAGGCAGCTGACCGGACGCAGCTCAGATAAGCAGTCCAGCGTCTGTCCGTCATTGATCTGGAGGACAAGAGCAGGAGAGTTTCAGCAGCCGCCTCTGCCTGAGCTCCTGCTGCCTGCAGCAGTGACTAGAGGAGAGCACACAGCTGGGCAGGAGCAGGTGCTCTCAGAGCAAGGAATAAATCCTCCCCTCTGGGCAAAGCCAGCATCAGCACATGCAACACAATCCTGCAATGAATCACTAAGCAGAGAAATGACTGCCAGGAACGCACCACCTTGCTACAGGTATGGACACAACAGACCACCCTCAGTGATGCTCTTAGGACTCCAGGGGAAGCTCCCTGTTAGCCTACAGGCATGTCCAGAGCCGTAGCACTGGAAAACGCAGAGGGAAATCCACCTCCCACCACCTACCTCTCTCTGCAGGAGCATTGGGCGGACAGGCTTCTGGCATGGGCCACTCGGTGCCCAATAGCACCAGGGTCTCCATAAGCCAGCCTTTTCTTTGCCTGCTTCCTCGAGAACTCCCTCTGTGCAGTGCACAAGCCCTCCTCCCCTCCCAAAATGCATCTCCCAGCTGCTCAGGCTTACCTTCTGCACAACAGTTGCTGGGATGTACTTGTGCAGCTGCTTCCCCAGAACATTATAAGGGGGCAGGGTTACAGCAGGCCTCAGGATGCCTAAGGGAAGAAGAGCCACGTGGTCACTGGTGCCATGGTGCCATGGGCCTGCCTAGGAGGGTGCTGGGAAGCAGGGGCTGGCACGGGAATGCAGGGAAAACAATTCTTCTCCACCAGCACCTCTGTTCCTCTTGCAGGTGCTCAGCCAGAGCAGCCCCTTCAAGGAGGAGGGAGCAGCCAGCTCCTGGCTGAAGCTCACAGGCGTGAGCACTAAGTGCAAGCGAGAGAGGGCACGGGGCATTCCTCGCTGGCCCCTGGAGAAGCCTGCCCCTATCTTTCTGGGTGGCCCCAGAAGAGCACAGAGTTGGCCGTTACCTGCCGGTTGAGGCACAGAGGAGTTCAGCCGGCCTCGCTTCACTTGGGGCAAGATGTCTTCCTATTCACCCTCAGACACCTGGTCCATGCCTGTAACCTAAAGGCACAGAGAACAAAAAGGGCTCAAGAACATCTCCATGACCCACAGAGGACGAGCCCACAGGTGCCCCGACCCCCTCCTCAAACCCAGTAAGCAGAGTCCAGTGCTATCCCTGAGACAGAAGGGCAATAGCCACAGCTCCCCATCTACATCAACACCTGCAGCTGTGTCCACCTTCATCTTCTCAGCCTTCTCACACCTTCCAAACTCAGGCCCACATCTAGGGCCTCCAAATTGCTCTAGAGGCCATCCCACCCACCTTCACTGCACATCCATCAAGTCTCTTTGTCCTGATCCTCCTCTGGTCACAGAGCTCCCAGCAGCGGGCTGACAGGATAACGTCGCTTGCATTGGCAGCATGTTGGGCCTGCCAAACGTCATCCACAGCCTGGCCAAGGATCAGGAAGCACCGCTCCTTTTCATCTCCCACAGTCACATAGGACATGTGCCCTGCGGAGATCCCTGCTGGGGAGAGACAGGCAGAGCTGAGGCACACAGCCTTTGCACCTCCTCAGCCCCTCACAGTTGGACTCTTCCCAGGCTCCACTGGAAGCTCGGCCCTGCAGACAGGCTTCCTGTGGCTGCCTCCACCACAGGCTCAGCACACTGGCACTTGTGCTCGCCCTCTGCACGGTTTGCCTGCAGGCAGCTCCTAAATGGCTGCCTGAGAACACACAGGGGCCTCCCACCGCTGTTGCCTTTCAAAGGCGTGGCGACCTGGTTCAGGAACGGCACGGCAACCACCCCCAGGCCGCTCGGGCCATCAGCTCGCTAACACCAATGTGGTGGACGGCAAATGGCGTTTATTGATGGGTAACAAGGTGTTATATAGCTAAGGTTTACAACGTCACATCCGTCTGCTTACATCATAAACTAAACGCTATTGGCTATTAGGGGCCCTATCTTTCCGTACAGCGCGATATCTTCCGGCCGCCAGACCCTAAATACCTACAACATTTCCCCCCTCCCTATGCATAACAAAATTAGCTAAAATACAACTATCTTATTCTTACTTATTCTTATCTTATTCTAATTACTTATTCTTATTATTATCTTATTCCTATTACTATCTTATTATCTTATTGTGATCACTTATTATTATCTTACTCTTACTTATTGTTATTATTACCTTATTCTTATTACTATCTTATTCTATTCTTATCGTTTATAACAATCTTAAAATTATATATCATAAACTTGACATAAAAACATAAGGCACAAAGCGCAGAAGGTAGGGGATGACAGGTAATACCACGGTATAGGAATAGGGTGTACCTTGGGATAACTTGGGGATAATACTGAGTGGATATATTCTTAAAGCAGTTGTCGGTGTTCTACTAACATGTGAACCTTCTCTAGCCAACTCTTGACAAATGACATGAGCTTATTCAATATACAGGGTCCAAAGATCATGATCATTGTGATCAGCCCTATCAAGGTAGATATCAGGGTGGTTAACCACGGCGAACCGGTGAACGAATTTTCATACCAGCTGCGTTGCGATTCTCTTTTCTCTTCGCCGTTTTTCTAGGTTTTCTCTCAATTTTGTCATAGTGTCTCTAACTATTCCCGTATGGTCCGCATAAACGCAGCATTCCTCTTTCAAAGGAGCACACAACCCTCCCTCTTTAAGAAAAAGCAAATCCAGACCCCTTCGATTCTGTAGTCCCACCTCTGAGAGGGATCGGAGTGATTCTTCTAAAGCGTTAATCGATTGTTCTATTTTAGTCAGGTCTTCATCAATAGCCATTTGCAGGTTTGTAAAATCTCGATTCCCTTTTATTAACGCAGCTATCCCTGTTCTGGCTCCCGCTCCTCCTAAAGTTAGTAGAGCGGCTCTCGTTAAGGCTGTAATTGGTTCCCTTTTCGTTAGGTAATATTCTGGCCGAATTTCTTTGAACTCATACACATAATTTTTTGGATGGTAGATTATCCTGGGGATTATAAAGTCAAGTTTGTTTTTGATCTTTTAGTCTGTATGTCCCTGGTTTTGTCTAGAGCCAAATTGGTTTTTGGTCTTTTGATCTGTATTTCATCAGTTAATACTGTATTGGGCCCTACGGGCTCCCTATCAGATGGAGCTATTTCTTTTCTAATGCGGAAAAGTCCCCCCCTATCCTTTCCTGGTTCATAATATCTTACACCCCAGGTTCGTCCTATCACACAGCCGTTATCCTCCGGTGATTTCATGGTGAGATTTAGATATTTGCAAGTTTCTTTCTCAAATGTTCCGCGGTACTTAAATGTTCCACGGTAGTTCAATTGGGAGAATTTACAACCGCTAGGTCCTGCTGTAATATTTAAGAATTTGTCTGTTTGCAGTTTCCATGCCGTGGCAATAGTTTCACAGCCCCAATATGCACAATAGTATTGCCCGGGGCGATTACAGTAGGCTTTTCCCGGGTTGGATGCTGGACCACAATAATTTCCAACCGACTCTGGACAGGCTTCAATGGGTGCTAGTTGGCAAGGCGAAGCACTGAAAACTGGTGACCCTGTAGTTATTTTTGTACTAATTACTCGAGATTGTTCGATCCGTTCAAGTACCCATTTAAAGGGCTGGTGTGACTCTACTTCTCCTATAGTGACAAGCTTCAAAATTAAGATAACACAAAGGCATCGCGGCCCCCTCTTGCGGAGGCTGTTTTGTTGTTTTCTGGATTCAGTCAGCGTGGAACTCACAGGCTCGGGCGGGACACTTGTCACGGGGGCGCACGGGTTACGGGGGCATCCGATGGTCCAGTCCGCAAGCCACTCATCCCGGCTGGTGCTTGATCTAGAGGCAGAACTCGACTGACTGGTCACTTCCAGGCTCCGGCCCTTTTTCGTTAGGCTCCGACCCTGCCCACTTTCCTTGCGGGTGGGCTGTTCCCCCCCTCTTGGCTCGCCCCGCCTTCGACATTTTTTCAGATGGCCGCTCTGATCGGTTCTCAGCCGCTCACTCGCGCTTCCCTCCCCTGTCCGGTCACCCCCACCACATTTCTCCTCCTCGTTCTCCGCCCCCTCCTGTTTGCATGCGCTTGTTAGTTCTAGTGCTTCCTCCCTGTTCCCGCCGGGGGCATCCTCGTCCCGTCCTTCCCCTTGCAGCTCGGCGCCATTTTGGGTCGCATAGGGTGGTGGCCTGGCCCAGACGTCCCCAAGCTCTGACTTTCTTTCAATGTTCCTAGCTTCCTCGGCTACCTCGTCCCAAACAGATTTCGGTTGTTTCTGCTCCTCTGTAAGCGGGACGGGGTTTGGGGATGCAGGGGACGTATCGCCCTCTCACAGATCTTTAGGCCCAGCAGAATCGCCATCGTCTGGGGGGTGCAAAGTCTCTGTGGCTGCCCCAACTCCCATTTTCGGGGTGGCCAACAGTCCCTTACCGCCACGCAGGTCTCCTGCTCTTTTATAGCTTTCTGCAAAGCCTGTACAACTTTTCCCCAAGACTTAAGGTGTTTCCCACAACCTGAGGACATCGTCTCCTCGGCTAACACCTTAGTACATTTGTCCCACACTTCAGGGTGGAGAATATCCACCGGCTGGTCTATAACCATAATTTGTAAAAGCCTCGCAACAGCGAGAGTAAAATCTTTTGCCTTACAATCAATACCCCAATGCTTATGCGATACAATCTTCACAAGGGCTTCCATCCTCCTTGTTGCTCCGGGAGCATCCTCCCCGCCGGGTTGGTCCAGCCACTCCGGCCACCGTTTACCTGTCCAGGCGATGATCCCCGGGTTTTGGCACCACTTGTTGCTTCTCAAAGGCGTGGCGACCTGGTTCAGGAACGGCACGGCGACGACCCCCAGGCCGCTCGGACCATCAGCTCGCTGACACGAATGTGGTGGATGGCAAATGGCGTTTATTGATGGGTAACAAGGTGTTATATAGCTAAGGTTTACAACGTCACATCCTTCTGCTTACATCATAAACTAAACACTATTGGCTATTAGGGGCCCTATCTTTCCGTACAGCGCAATATCTTCCGGCCGCCAGACCCTAATTACCTACAACACACAGCAAAGACCTGCAGCCGCCCGAGCAGGGAGGGATCAGCACCTCTCCCCGACGCTGCAAAGCGCCCTGCGTCTCTGCTCAGCCCCACGCACGCCTCTGCACCCGCTGCAGCCAGCCCACCACTCCTCATACCTATCTTGAGGTGCAGCTTCAGGCCCACATCTGTCTTCTGCACCCTGTACATCTGTTGGATCTGCTGGCTACACTGCAGCACCAGGCTGATGGTGTCGCTCAGCTGGGCTTCATTTACTCGCCACAGCACTAGTACAGCATCCCCTAGGGAAAGCAAGGGCACAGGGAAGGCTCACATCAGACACAGTCCTCCCGCAGCTGCACCCTGCTGCTGCTGCGACAGCAGGAGCCAGCAGGCACGCGGAGGAAACAGTGTTTGGGTGAAGATCTGCTCCCAAACTGCAGCACCCTGGGCATGGGGACACCCTCCCCGCGTCCTGGCCAGCTGCAGCAGCAGCCACATGGGCAGAGGAAGAGGGTGCCCCGGGCGGCTGGATGAACATGGGCCTCCCTCCTAGACGGTGCCATGCAGCACAGACGCAAGGACTCTCCCCACCCCTCCTCTCCCACGGGCTGCCCCGACCCCCACGCTCCCAGGGTGCCCTGACAGCTGCTGCCATCGTTGCCGTCCCACTGCAGTTCCGGCCTGGGGCCCGCACAGAGCTCCCCCTGAGCACGACAGGGCCACGAGAGGCACCCTTGCGGGCCCTGCCACCCCGCGCCTCCGGCCCCCTTTCCCCCAGCGCTCCTCTGCAGCTGCAGCACAATGTGCTGAGTCTCTTTTACCAGCAGACTTCAGGATGTCCCCTCCAAAAGTCAGCATCTCTGCACACAAAAGAAAGCAGGAGAAGCATTGCCCAGCTGCCCTCGCTGGCCCTCAGGGCCACAGAAAGGCCCAGCCCGCTCAAGGAGGCAGCAGCAGCTGCCCAGCACCGTCATCTCCTCATGGCCCAATCCCACACACGCCTGCAGAGCAGCACTTACCTTCCAAGATGTCACCCATATAGTGGTTGAGGGTCTGCGTCACCTCTTCCGCACCCTGGTCGAGGCTGGTGCTCTGACTGAACTTCTCTGTCAGAGCAGTGAAGCCCAAAACAAGGACACAGTGGCACAGAGAAATCAGCAAATGTCTCCATGGACCAAGGACATGGCACTTCCTACATCACTTGCACGTACTCAAGAGAGAGACACAAGCCAGGAGAACAGGCAGGGGCCTCTGGCAGCAGGCACAGCTGCCTCATTCCACCTGTGCTCATGAGCACACGGCTTGCCCCTTCTCACCTCTAGACATCATAAGCAAGCGCCAGCCCTTGGCTGGGGCTCTCCATCATGTTCCACAGCCACCTCACCTCATGCCTATGGCCAGGCAATATCCAAGTGGTACTTCTCCCAAAGGGAAGACCTCAGCAGCAAAGAGATCACCTTTGAGCCATTTGCTACGATCCGTGGGACGACAGTGCTTCGAAAGGTCCGCTAAATCCCAGTGGCACGGGCCGCTGACTTCTCCTCAATGCCTGCCCCTCATAACACTTGCACCCACCTGAGACATCCGCAAAGAGCAGGACTCCATGGAAGCTCTGAGCAAGGCAGATCTCGTGCTTCAAGTCCTCAGCCCCCAAGGTCGGGGACGAAAGCAACTACTTCCCCCAGCAGCGAGCAGCGCTTTGAGCGTCGCTTCCAAGCACAAGCCATCGTCAGCGCCCTGTGGTACCTGCGGTACCTCAGAAGAAGACGACCGTGCCAAGTAGGAAGGACAACCAGACAGCGCTGTGCAGACTCGCGCACTGAGCCCGGGCCCTTGTGAGGCACAGCCAGCCCTCTGCCACCAACGCAGGGTCACAAGCGGCTCACAGCGACATCGGCCACGTGTCAGCAGTTACCCATAAGCTGACACCGCGCTACAGGTCCGGCTAACAGAGATCACCTGTGCAAGCCAGCGCTTTGCCAGCTCGTGCCGCGGAGCTGCCCAACTCCCTCCTTACTCCTCTGCGCCCAGTGCAATGCCGCCATCTCCCTTACGGAGCTGGAGGGAGGCTCGCACGCTCACTGATGTCCGCCTGTGCCTGAAGCAGCTGCTTCCTGCATTCCCAAGCACAAATACTGGCCTAGTCAGTGTCCTAAGAGGGGGCACTCCAGGCGTCCCCTTGAGAAGGGAGCACAGGGCACAGCACACGCTCCGCACTGGCCACAGGGTCAAGAGCACAAGGAGCAAGGCTCCTTCCCAGAATCCCAGAATCACGGAATGGTTGAGGTCGGAAAGGGCCACTAGAGATCACCTAGTCCAACACGCCCTGCTCTAGCAGGGACACCATAGAGCACGTGGCACAGGGTCAAAACCAGGCAGGTTTTGAATATCTCCAGAGAAGGGGAATCCACAACCTCTCTGGGCAGCGTGTTCCAGGGCTCTGTCACCCTCATGGTAGTAAAAGTTCTTCCTCACATAGAGATGAAACTTCCTGTGTTTCAGTTTGTACCCATTACCCTCATGAGCTTCCTCTTTGAGCAACTCTTCAACGTGTCTAGGTCCTTCTGAAGGACAGTACAGCTTCCTGGAGTGTCAACCACTCCATCCAGTTTGGTATCACCTGCAAACTTGCTGAGGGGCCACTCTGTCCACACCTCCAAGTCATTGGTGAAGAAATTGCACAGCATTGATGAATATATTGTACAGTACTGGGCCCAGTACTGACCCCTTGGGGACACCACTGGCCACAGGCCTCTAACTAGACTAGGCACCGTTTATCACAACCCTCTGAGCGCTGCTGTCCAGCCAGTTCTCCATCCACCTCACTGTGCACTCGTCTAACCCACACTTAACTGAGCTTGCCCACATGGATGTTGTGCGAGACGATGTTGAAAGCCTTGCTGAAGTCAAAGTAGACAACATCCACTGCTCTCCTCTCATCCAGCCAGCCAGTCACAACTTCCCTTTGGGGAATCCACACGGACTACTCCTGAACACCCTCTTTTCCTTCATGTGCCTGGAGATGGTCTCTGGGATGAGCTGTTTGTCATCTTCTCTTGCATTCTACATTTCCATATTGCTAACAGCAATAGGAAGGTCAAGAAGTCCTAAATGGTACGGCAACAATGTCGAGACAAACACAATCCAAAACAGTCCCTTACACCTTATTCATGTGCACACGCACCACTGGCTCATATGGCCTCGCTCCTAACACCCAGGCTCTTCTCCTCAGGCCAGTCCCCACTTCCTCACATTCCAGTCTGTCCTGATAGGCAGGGTTATATTGTTCCCAACACTGTGGGATGGCCAAGAGATTTCCTTGATAGTGGGAAGCAGTTTGGAAAATGTCTGGAAAAAAAATAATAAAACAGCTTGGAAATTTCAGACTGAACATTACGATGAAGAAATGTCACTTGAAGGCTAGTACTGTGGTGCAACACGCTGCCCTGGAGGAGTCAACACCTGACTTTGAATTCTTGAATGTTTTGTTCATTCTCCTCTCAGCAAGAGAGGTTCATGGACTCAGCATAAAATATGCCATAGGGCTCATTAAAAAGCAAAAAAGCTCTGACAAACTGTGTTTCCTCCTATCATGTTCTTCAAGTCTTGCACGGCTAATTGGAAAGGTTTAGGGAGGGTAGATGAAAGGTGATGTTAGAATTTGTCAGCTTAAGTAGGACATATGTGACTGGGAGAGCCACCAGCTCCTGGGAGTCCTGGGCCCTGATGTGGGCAAATGCTCTTCATGGGGATCCTGGAGTCACCTGCGCTTCTGTGCAAAAGAAGGGAGAAACCTCTGATGTAGGACCCTAGAGAAGAAAGATTTCCTTGGCTGCTCAGAGTGACCCAGGCAGGACTTGGGGATGTCAAAGGAAACCCAACCAACAAACACCAAAAGTTCTGCTCTTCCTGGAGACCTTTTGGAGCTCTCAGACTGGGAGCAGGAGGGAGCATGTGTAAACAGCCATGTGCCAGAATTCCCTCCATGAGGCCTTCAGCTCCACAACTTGTCACAGCTTCAAGGAAACTCGCCCAAACCAGTATTTCCCATGATCCTGGTGCACAGAGGAAACTGAGCACACACACAGGAGAAAGGGGAGAGAATGGGGAGAGACCCCAGGTGTAAAGTGCAGCCCCCTGTGCCATAGCCAGGGTGCTAGAGGCCAAATAAGCAACCCAAAGAAATGAGCAAAGGTCCTGCTGCCCTTTGCAGTGGCTGCAAAGCTGCAGCTCTGACAGCATTCAAGGAGGACAGGGTCTCCCTTCTGCACGATTTGCCCCTGGTCTGTGCAAGGACATGGAGGAGAGGGATGTTGCTTGTGGGGATGCTCACAAGCTTCAGTAGCTGGGGAGCTGGGAGACGGTCATCTCCCCAACTTGTGACCAAGCCGAAATGCAGCTCCTGAGGCCCCCAGTGCCTGGGGTCAAAGTGGGGCAGATCCAGGGTGCCGGGGCTCTACAGATCCCAAAGACAGGCAGGGTGCCAGGAGAATCCAGGGTGCCTGGAACCATATCCAAGAGACAAACACAACCTGGAGGTGTCAAGGAGAATTCCCGGGATCAGCTAAGGCCCAAGCTGAGAAACGGCTTTCCTCGGGATCAGATGAAGGAAAGCTGGGAAATATTCATGGGATACAAAAATCCTGGCATGAGTCACAGTTTTAGAGCCTGGCAAGGACAAGGCTTCCAGCTAAAGCCCTCCGGAAGGAAGGAAGGTGTTAAGGGCATGTCTGCTCTTTCCTGACAGAGCATCTCTAGCTCAGGTAGCACAGACCAAGGAACCTTGCTGAGCACGTTTAAAAGCACAGGGTCTGTGGAGCCTGCCTCAGGAGAGCAGATTCCTTGAGCCTGCAATACGGTGTCCAGTGCCCTGCGCAAGGCAGCTCCCAGCACAGGAACCATCTTGGAGCCTTTTCCAGGCAAGTCTGGGTTATCTCCAATGAGGGAACTCTGAGCATCTCTCTGTGTCTCTGGGCAACAGTTTGGCCCCACTCATGGAAAAGAAGCTCCTGTTCTCAGCCTCTAGGAAGTGTTTCCCACTGCCTGTTGTTCCCCTGGTGCCCGTGGTGCCATCAGGGCGCCTCTCCTTGCAGAGGGCACATGTGGCTGCTCCCAACCCGGCAGCTGCCCCGATGGGATGGAGGAGAACTCCATAGCGGGTGCCAAGCCCATCACATCCCTGCTGCTGCCTGTGGCCGCCAGAGCCAGGAGTCTCCTCCAAACACCTCCCGCAGCCAAGAGCCACCGCTGCCCTCGCGGGCGCTCTGGCCCCTGTGAGGGGCCTCTCTGTCGCCTGCCTTTTCAAAGGGCTGCTGGAAGCTGTCCCACTGCCCAAGCGTCGCAAAAATACAGAGAAACAGGCACACGTTGAGTAGAGACAGAAAGGAATTGGCTCTCTTCTGGGCCCTCTCCTGGCCACCTTGCTCCCAGTGCACAGCCTCTCCCCACCAGTCCCTTTCATCCCCAGGGACAGCCGCCTTGTTGGACGCAGGACGAGGGCCATGAAAAACCCACAGCTCCCACCTCCCCCACGAGAATCACTCACTGCTGGGGGCCTCTTGCCACTCCACTAAGACCAAGTGTGTAACGTAGCAAAGAGCCAGGGATGAATACAGCCGCAGCAGGATGCTATTCTGAGACTTGAGGGTGCAGTTGCCTTCATTCTCCTCTATGAATCTCCTGCACTCCTCAAATGACTTGTACTCCCAGCCTGTGTAATACAAATGTATCTCAGAGAAGCAGCACTGCCCTCCACTGCCTTGTTTTTTCTCAGACCTTCACAGTAGGAGAAAGCTCAAGCAGAGCTGGCCCATTTTAGGCACCGGGAAGCACTCAGAGGGCAGGCAAAAACTAAGGGGAGTGATGCAAGGTTATTCAATCTTCACATCCGTGTCCTTTTATGGAGCAGCTTGCTAGCACCACCCAAGAGCTGCTGCCATTGATCAGCAAACGAGAGCGACTGCACACATGGGCTCCAAGGGACCTCCTGGTCAGGCACACACGAACACAGCTGTGCCCGCTTCCGCAGGAGCCAGAGTAGAGGGGGCCTGAGAAGAGCTTTCAGAAGGGGGAACCTCCCAAAATACAGCAAGCGCAGATGGGAATTGCAAGCATTTTGAGCTTACTCTGGGATCATCTGTAGACAATGCAGAAAAAGAGAGAGGAGGCAGGAGAGGGAAGGAAAGAGAGACACCCACAGAGACAAATGGGCAAGCACTCTGCTGAAGGAGCCAAAGGATTGCTGGAGTCTTTGGGCTCAGTGTTGCATGAGGAGAAAAGCCATTTCTGCAAGCCTCCTGCCTCTCTGCAGACCTCCTCACTGAGCACTTACCAGCATAAAGCAGGAGGTCAAGGCAGCAGGAGAAGAAGCAGGCCTGCTGAGCAATCATGTGCTCTCCAGCCACCTGCTTCTCCAGCCTGGAGAACACTTCTGCACACTCTGGTTACCTGCGGAGGAACACAACGAGCCTCCATGGAGCACCTCCTCGGTGTGGCAACCAAGCCAGCAGCTCCAGATACTTCCCTCTCCCCTTCCCATCTTCCGTCTCTTTCCCTCCTTTGCTCTTTCTGCCAACTCCATTGGCCTTTGCAGTGACCCCCTGACACCACGCAAGGGCAGGGTGTACAGCAGCAGGATTACCTCATCTGCAGAAAGAGCGCGGTGAAGAGCGGGGTGAGGACCTTGGAGTCCAGGTCGGGCTTCTCCAGCTCCATGCTCAGGCTCATGGCGCGATAGCCTGGCAAGACAGAAGCAGACTCACACAGGTTCTCTCTGCAGAGAGCTCTTCTCACAGGGAGTGCGGGCACTACCTACCGACGGTGACAGAGAGGGGCAGATTTCCCAGGCTGAGGTTCAGATGGGACAGGGCCTGGGCCCTTTCCGCAGCACTGAGCACCCCTCCTTCAAAAGGCTCCACGTCAGCGCTGAGCCGCACGGCCGCCCACCCGTACTGCAGCCACTCATCCAGGCTGCCCAGCTCCTGGCAGTGCTGCGCGTGCTCCATGTAGGACCACAGGATCTGAAATGGTCCAAAGAGGTGAGTGTGCAAAACACTAAATCTTCCCAAGGGGATTCTCTGGCCTAGGGAACACAGGCCATGAACCCAATGGGCGCTTTCCCTCTTCTCTTTTACTCACAAGCCTCTCACCCAAGAGTTGGTCTCAGATGACCAACTCTTCTTATGCTCTTCTGATTGTGGCCATGTCACGACAAGGGCCACAGAGTGCTTCTAAAGAAGAGGTTTATAAAAATGGTTACAAGGAAATCCCACAGTATAGAAACAGGTTACAATCAGGAAAGCAATCCCATGGGAGGAGCAACCCAAACCAACAACACCCATGCCTCCTAAAGGCTTGCAAAGAAAAGCTCAAGCATGTGACCATCCCTGTGGCATTTGGCCTCCTCTTGCCAGCCAGGGCAAAGGAGCTGTGTCAGAAACGCGTCTTCTGCTGCTGCAGAGAGCAGGCACTCACGTGACTCGCGTGCGCAGACTCCACGTCCGCGCGGAGCTTCATGCGCGCTGCCAGGCGCGAGAGCCTCTGCCCGCTGGATGTGTTCCGCTGGCTGAAGAGCTGCCGCAGGAGAGCAAGGCAGCGGCTCTGCCGGAACAGCCAGGGGAGCCTCTCCCTCCTGCCGCACAGGAGAAGCTGCTGGGCCCAGCCACGAGCTACAGGGGGCTGAGTGAGGGGGCCAGGGGCAGCCGGGGAGCGCAGGAGGCTGCTCAGGCAGGCAGGGCTCGTGGGACAGGGGCAAGAAGCAGCACCAGGGAAAGATGACTGCTCACAAGGACGTGCTGGCAGCACAGCCCAGGGAGCAAAAGGGCTGCTGCATGGCAGCCTGGTCACTGGCTGCTGCCTTTACAGCCTCCACGCCCGCTAACAGCTCCCTGCTCTCACCCACACCATCCCGAACACCCAGCACAGGCCACCTCACCATTCATCAGCCTCCAGGGCCTTCTGCACCTTTCCCCGTGCTAAGAGCTACGCTCTGCAGTGAAGCTGAGGCAGGTGTGGGCCAAGGGCCTCAGGCCAGCACGGAAATGGCTCGTTCTTGCCTTCCCTTTCCCGTCAGGGTCTTACCCTGCTTCTTGAGAGCTGGAGGAGTCTCTGCTCTTCCTGTAAGAGCCATGGGGCGACTTCTCCAGCAGAAACTTGAAAAAGACACCAGCTGAGGTAACTGGGAATTTCCTCTTCAGCAGGCTCAGTGCCTTTCTGATGGTCTTCTCTGCCAGGTCCATGCACCCCATATTGTAGCAGACCTGCATGGCAGAAGGGCTGTAAAGGCAGTCCCAAAGGGCTCCCACTGAGGACATACCAAATTTCAAGTCTCTGACTGATTCAGGGCCACGGGCCTTGACGGCCTTTGGCTGGAGGGCAAAGGGCTCACAGAAGACACTGCGCAGAGCAGCCATCCGTGCCTCCAAATGCCAGGAATGTCCCCACAACCGCCCCAGGGCCCCCAGGAGACTGTGCAAGTCCTCCCGCCAACAGAGCCCTCAGGTCCTCCCTGTCACTTTACCTCCCCTTTCAGGCTGAGGAAGGCGGCTTCTTCAAAGCTGGCCAGCCCCTTGCCTTCCTTACTCAAGGAGCTCCTCAGGGCCTCAGCTTTCTTCAGGCTGGTGAAGGCCTTTGGACAAGCACACGGAGAGCAGGTGAGCGTCGGTGCAGATCCTGCATGAAGCCCACCACTGCCACCCGCTTGCCTCCCGCATCACTCTGAGGATAGGTCACCTCTGCCCCAGCAATGCCCACCCTCACACACAGCACAGCACTCCTTGCAGGTGCACCTCGTGCCGATGTTCTGCTTCTCTTGCTACAGGAGAGGCAAGCAGGAGGAAGAGCCTGGGCCTGAGCACAGTCGTTCATGCCCAAGTGCCACAGAGGCCTGTCCTTTCTCAAGGGGGAAATGGGCTTGCCCAGGCAAGGCAACTGGGAGGACTCCATGTGCAGGGGGCTCTGGCAAGCAGGCCGGCTCACCAGGTAGTTGTTGGAGACGTGCAAGTAGCCAGCTGCACTCTCCAGCAGGTAATAAATTGCCCTGGCATCATTGCCCATTTCCAGGTGGTGGTGAGCCAAGGGCACCAGCACCAAGTCCACAGTGGCCTTGCATTCACAGGAGCAGGTGGGACCGGGCATCCCTTTGGTCTTGTTGGGCACCGTCTGCTCTGTCCTGGCCATAAACTGTTCTGTGGCTCTGTTTGGAGACAAGATCACAGAGGAAGAGGAGACACGCTAGCATCATCTGCCCTGCTCTGCCTGCCTCGAGGAAGAGCACCTCCTAGCGCACCTGGCACTCGCATTCTAGCACTGCAATGCCCAGCTTGCAGCAGGGCTCTCTTACAGCCAGAAAGCCCTAGCATGCCAGGGCTGCTGCACCGCAATGGGACAGTCCTCACTGTGATCCCCCTGGCTTCCTCAAGCCATCGCATCCCAGCTCCCACCCAGCAGGCCGGCCCTTTCCTCGGCTGGGGTCACAGGCAGTAGGCAAACCTGGGAACTCCAATGCCCCGCTGGAGACCCTGAGGCCACTGACTTCCACTAATAATCAAATGCTTCTCTCCTCACCGTAAGGTCTCAATCCAGAAGCTCATTTTATTCTGCTTGGCTTCTGCAGGATCTGCAAACAAAGCATGAGCGTTGCCGGCCGCTGTCTCCGGTCTCAGCTAGTAGCCATCTTCGGGCTCCAGCAACAAAACGTGTTCACCCAGAGGCCAGGCTCTCCGGGGCCATCCTACCCCGCTAGGGGACAAACCCCGTAACACCAATATGGTTGGAGTGCCATTTGTTGTTTACTGCTCACTACATTTATACTCCTTTCGAATGCGGAAGCTTGCTCTGCCACCAATCAGCAACAATGCCACCCCACATGGCTAGGTACTGATTCTTCAAAGTAAGACAACTGACTCGCCTTAATTTCTGTTAACCCTTTGCTTTCCGTAACATCACGAGATCTTCCGAGCGCCAGGCCCTAAGCCTAAGTCACTTCAAGTCAGCTTATGTCAAGCACGAAGCCATATTGCTGTATCTATAGAACCGACCACACATCAGTTAAATATCCCCTCAGTTCTCAAGGGGCATAAGTTGCATCTTGCATACTCTGTCAGCAAGACAGCAGGGCCAAGGCATGGGCGGCACCTCTTTTCCTGGCCGTTTTTCCCCAAGATCTCCCTTCTCTGAAGGTGTGTTATGTTTTGGGCAAGGGTAGCGCACCCACCAGGAAATGCACCTTGACCTGCTGGGCTGCAGGATGCACCCCAAGGCTCTCGTCACTGCCGGGAGAGGGGCTTCTCTCTGGTGATTCCAGGGAAAGGCAGGAAGGTGCTCAAGGGGACAGACGCTCTATGCTCTGTGCACAGCATGCCTCAAGCTGTGCAGCTATGCTCAGGGGAGGACTCAGCTTCTCTTGGGAAAGCATCTGCACTGCACTGAAAGCACCCCTGGGTTTTCAGGGAACTGCTTCTGCAGACAGGGCTGGAGACAGAGGAGCACCCCCAGGAATAGTGCAAGCACCGTGGGAAGGCCCAGGCTGCAGAGCACGGCAGGCAGCCTACCCGTAGTGGCAAGGAGCTCATCCCCCATGGTCTCCGTGTTTGTCCAGCTGGCAGGGCAGCCTTCGCCAGCATCGTTGTCCCAGGTCTCTCCCTCCTGGGTGCTGCTGACGGCCAAGCAGTGGAAGGCCACAAAGTCCCCTCCGCCGCAGCACTGGCACTTGTGCGCCTGCTCCTCCAGGAAGGCTGCGCACTTGCGGTGCATGGCCGCCATCTACGCCTTGGGCCACAGCTCGTAGGCGGCCTCCCGCAGCAGCGGCGCGCGGAAGGCCAGGACGTCGGCCTGCAGCTCCTCGCTCTGCTGCTCCTCTGAAAGGCAATGGGGTGCTGCAACAGCCAGAGCTGGGGCCACGGCTCAGGGCCATCACAGCCAGCGCATGAAGGACGGGGAGCCCTTGGCAGGGATCCTTGGTAGGAAAGCAGCGCTCCTGCACTCAGAGCCTCGCCGCACTCGAGCAAAAGGGCCCCTTTGCCTCACTGAGACTAGCATGGCCCATGCAACAGGCTGCTGCTCTGCTCTGCATCCCAACAGACAGCAGTCAGCTGCACTGCAACCGGCAGCACAAGGAAGCCACAGCCAGCTCCTGCTTTGCAGTCTCTGAAGGGCAGTCCCTACCTACTACGCTCCCCATCCCAACCCAACCCCAACGGTGAGGCTGCCCTACCCATTACACACGGCCACAGGCGCAGTGCACCGTGCCCTGGGGAGCCCCAGCAGCAGCAGCACCAGGAGCAGCAGAAGCCCACCGTTCTTCAAGCCTTGCACAGCTATTTGCAAAGGTTTATGGAGCACAGATAAAAGGCTATGTTAGAATTTGTCAGCTTAAGCAGGGGCCTGGGAGAGCCACGAGCTCCTGGGAGTCCTGGGCCCTGATGTGGGCAAATGCTCTTCATGGGGATCCTGGACTCACCTGCGCTTCTGTGCAAAAGTAGGGAGAATCCTCTGATACGGGACTCTAGAGAAGAGGAATTTCCTTGGCTGCTCACAGTGACCCAAGCAGAACTTGGGGATGTCAAAGGAAACCCAAGCCACCAACACCGAAAGTTCTGCCCTTCCTGGAGACCTTCTGGAGCCCTCAGGCTGGGAGCAGAAGGGAGCGTGGGGAAACAGCCATGTGCCCGACTTCCCTCCATGAGGCCTTCAGCTCCACAACTTGTCACAGCTTCAAGGAAACTCGCCCAAACCAGTATTTCCCATGATCCTGGTGCAGAGGAAACTGAGCACACACACAGGAGAAAGGGGAGAGAAAGGGGAGAGAACCCAGGTGTGAAGTGCAGCCCCCTGTGACATAGCCAGGGTGCTAGAGGCCAAATAAACAACCCAAAGAAATGAGCAAAGGTCCTGGTGCCCTTTGCAGTGGCTTGCAAAGCTTCAGCTCTGACAGCATTCAAGGGGGATGGGGTCTCCCTTCTGCACGATTTGCCCCTGGACTGTGCAAGGATACAGAGTAGAAGGACGTTGCTTGTGGAGATGCTCACAAGCTTCAGTAGTTGGGGAGCTGGGAGACGGTAATCTCCCCAACTTGTGACCAAGCCGAAATGCAGCTCCTGAGGCCAGCAGTGCCTCACGGGCTCCGTGCAGGAGGCTGCACAGCAGCACTGCAGTGTGGGGGCCTGTCCTGAGGTGCCCAGGGTCAAAGTGGGGCAGATCCAGGGTGCCGGGGCTCTACAGATCCCGAAGACAGGCAGGGTGCCAGGAGAATCCAGGGTGCCTGGAACTATATCCAGGAACAAACACGACCTAGAGGTGTCAAGGAGAATTCCCGGGATCAGGTAAGGCCCAAGCTGAGAAATGGCTTTCCTCGGGATCAGATGAAGGAAAGCTGGGAAATATTCATGGGATACAAAAATCCTGGCATGAGTCACGGTTTTGGAGCCTGGCAAGGACAAGGCTCCCAGCTGAAGCCCTTCGGAAGGAAGGAAGGTGTTAAGGGCACGTCTGCTCTTTCCTGACAGAGCATCTCTAGCTCAGGTAGCACAGACCAAGGAACCTTGCTGAGCACGTTTAAAGGCACAGGGCCTGTGGAGCCTGTCTCAGGAGAGCAGATTCCTTGAGCCTGCAATAGGACATCCAGTGCCCTGCGCAAGGCAGCTCCCAGCACAGGAACCGTCTTGGAGCCTTTTCCAGGCAAGTCTGGGTTATCTCCAAGGAAGGACCTCTGAGCATCTCTCTATGTCTCTGGGCCACAGTTTGGCCACGCTCATGGAGAAGAAGCTCCTGTTCTCAGCCTCTAGGAAGTGTTTCCCACTGCCTGTTGTTCCCCTGGTGCCCGTGGTGCCATCAGGACGCCTCTCCTTGCAGAGGGCACATGTGGCTGCTCCCAACCCAGCAGCTGCCCCGATGGGATGGAGGAGAGCTCCATGGTGGGTGCCAAGCCCAGCACATCCCTGCTGCTGCCTGTGGCCGTCAGAGCCAGGAGTCTCCTCCAAACGCCTCCCACAGCCAAGAGCCGCTGCCCTCGCGGGTGCTCTGGCAGGAGAGCCCTCGTGGCCGGCGCTCAGCCCTGCCTGCCTGCTCCCGGCCTGCCCGGCGCTCCGAGCACACGAGCTCCTGCCGGCCGCGCGGCTCCTGCCAGCCCTGCTCGGAGCCTGCTCCTCCCGCGGCCCCGCTCACAGGGACAGCGGGGACCTCCCTGCCCGCCCGGCCACGAGGCTGCTGCCGCCCCCAGCGGCCCTGCCCGCCCCACGCCTGAGCCCGCCCCGGAGCGGCCGCCACCGCCCGCCTCGCGGCTCTCATTGGCTGGTGCAGCCATCAGTAGGAGCCAGCCCGGCCCTCAACCCCAGGCCCAGCCAATGGGAGGGCCGAACCGGGCGCTGCCATGGCAACACTGCACCCTGCCGCGGTACCGGCAGCCCTGGCCCAGCCCTGCTGTTGGCGGTGCCATCTTGTGGGGGCTGCATGGGGCGTCGCAGGGCTGGGGGCAGCCGGGCCCGGCGTGCGGGGCCGTGCGGGGCTGCGGGGTCTGGGGCCGCCCTGCCAGGGCTGGGGCTGCGCAACCGGAAGGGCCCTGCAAGGCTCTGGGCTGTGCTGGGGCCTGCACGGGGCAGCCCTGGCACTGAAGCTGGTGCTCGCCCTGCTGCTGACCCCTGAGGGATAAAGGATTTTCTGAGGCTAACCATTACGGGAATAGCTAGGAGGAAAGATGAATAAGGATCACCTGGTGAAGGTAAAGAGATGTGGGGATATAGATGTCACCTGTAGAAGATTAGGGAGTGCCCTTCTCTGGGACTGGTCACTGGGTAATTGGCACCCCTGGTGGGAAGGTTGTATAAGTACCGAAACACAGAAGTTAGAAAGGGCTGCTGGGATCTCCTTCTCCATGGCCTGTGAGGGGCCTCTTTGTTGCCTGCGTTTTCAAAGGGCTGCTGGAAGCTGTCCCACTGCTCAAGCCTCGCAAAAATACAGCGAAACAGGCACACATTGTGTAGAGACAAGCAGGAATTGGCTCTCTTCTGGGCCCTCTCCTGGCCACCTTGCTCCCAGTGCACAGCCTCTCCCCACCAGTCCCTTTCATCCCCAGGGACAGCCGCCTTGTTGGACGCAGGACGAGGGCCATGAAAAACCCACAGCTCCCACCTCCCCCACAAGAATCACTCACTGCTGGGGGCCTCTTGCCACTCCACTAAGACCAAGTGTGTAACGTAGCAAAGAGCCAGGGACGAATACAGCCGCAGCAGGATGCTATTCTGAGACTTGAGGGTGCAGTTGCCTTCATTCTCCTCTATGAATCTCCTGCACTCCTCAAATGACTTGTACTCCCAGCCTGTGTAATACAAATGTATCTCAGAGAAGCAGCACTGCCCTCCACTGCCTTGTTCTTTCTCAGACCTTCACAGTAGGAGAAAGCTCAAGCAGAGCTGGCCAATTTTGGCACCAGGAAGCACTCAGAGGGCAGGCAAAAACTAAGGGGAGTGATGCAAGGTTATTCAATCTTCACATCAGTGTCCTTTTATGGAGCAGCTTGCTAGCACCACCCAAGAGCTGCTGCCATTGATCAGCAAACGACAGTGACTGCAGCGCATGGGCTCCAAGGGACCTCCTGGTCAGGCACACACGAACACAGCTGTGCCCGCTTCCGCAGGAGCCAGAGCAGAGGGAGCCTGAGAAGAGCTTTCAGAAGGGGGAACCTCCCAAAACACAGCAAGCACAGATGGGAATTGCAAGCATTTTGAGCTTACTCTGGGATCACCTGTAGACAATGCAGAAAAAGAGGGAGAAGGCAGGAGAGGGAAGGAGAGAGAGACACCCACAGAGCCAGATGGGCAAGCACACTGCTGAAGGAGCCAAAGGATTGCTTGGAGCCTTTGGGCTCAGTGTTGTATCAGGAGAGAAGCCATCTCTGCAAGCCTCCTGCCTCTCTGTGGCCCTCCTCACTGAGCACTTACCAGCATAAAGCAGGAGGTCGAGGCAGCAGGCAAAGAAGCAGGCCTGCCCAGTGATCCTGTGCTCTCCAGCCACCTGCTTCTCCAGCCTGGAGAGCACTTCTGCACACTCTGGGTACCTGCAGAGGAACACAACGAGCCTCCATAGAGCACCTCCTCGGTGTGGCATCCAAGCCAGCAGCTCCAGATACTTCCCACTCCCCTTCCCATCTTCCGTCTCTTTCCCTCCTTTGCTCTTTCTGCCAACTCCATTGGCCTTTACAGTGACCCCCTGACACCGCGCAAGGGCAGGGTGTGCAGCAGCAGGATTACCTCATCTGCAGAAAGAGCGCGGTGAAGAGCGGGGTGAGGACCTTGGAGTTCAGGTCGGGCTTCTCCAGCTCCATGCTCGGGCTCATGGCGCGATAGCCTGGCAAGACAGAAGCAGACTCACACAGGTTCTCTCTGCAGAGAGCTCTTCTCACAGGGAGTGTGGGCACTACCTACCGACGGTGACAGAGAGGGGCAGATTTTCCAGGCTGAGGTTCAGATGGGACAGGGCCTGGGCCCTTTCCGCAGCACTGAGCACCCCTCCTTCAAAAGGCTCCACGTCAGCGCTGAGCCGCACGGCCGCCCGCCCGTACTGCAGCCACTCATCCAGGCTGCCCAGCTCCTGGCAGTGCTGCGCATGCTCCATGTAGGACCACAGGATCTGAAATGGTCCAAAGAGGTGAGTGTGCAAAACACTAAATCTCCCCAAGGGGATTCTCTGGCCTAGGCAACACAGGCCATGAACCCAATGGGCGCTTTCCCTCTTCTCTTTTACTTGCAAGCCTCTCACCCAAGAGTTGGTCTCAGATGACCAACTCTTCTTATGCTCTTCTGATTGTGGCCATGTCACGACAAGGGCCACAGAGTGCTTCTAAAGAAGAGGTTTATAAAAATGGTCACAAGGAAATCCCACAGTACAGAAACTGGTCACAATCAGGAAAGCAATCCCATGGGAGGAGCAACCCAAACCAACAACACCCATGCCTCCCAAACACTTGCAAGGAAAAGCTCAAGCATGTGACCATCCCTGTGGCATTTGGCCTCCTCTTGCCAGCCAGGGCAAAGGAGCTGTGTCAGAAACACATCTGCTACTGCTGCAGAGAGCAGGCACTCACGTGACTCGCGTGCGCAGACTCCACGTCCGCGCGGAGCTTCATGCGCGCTGCCAGGCGCGAGAGCCTCTGCCCGCTGGACGTGTTCCGCTGGCTGAAGAGCTGCCGCAGGAGGGCAAGGCAGCGGCTCTGCCGGAACAGCCAGGGGAGCCTCTCCCTCCTGCCGCACAAGAGAAGCTGCTGGGCCCAGCCACGAGCTACAGGGGGCTGAGTGAGGGGGCCAGGGGCAGCCGGGGAGCACAGGAGGCTGCTCAGGCAGGCAGGGCTCGTGGGACGGGGGCGAGAAGCAGCACCGGGGAAAGATGACTGCTCACAAGGACGTGCTGGCAGCACAGCCCAGGGAGCAAAAGGGCTGTTGCATGGCAGCCTGGTCACTGGCTACTGCCTTCGCAGCCTCCACGCCCGCTAACAGCTCCCTGCTCTCACCCACACCATCCCGAACACCCAGTACAGGCCACCCCACCATCCATCAGCCTCCAGGGCCTTCCGCATCTTTCCCGTGCTAAGAGCTACGCTCTGCAGTGAAGCTGAGGCAGGTGTGGGCCAAGGGCCTCAGGCCAGCACGGAAATGGCTCGTTCTTGCCTTCCCTTTCCCGTCAGGGTCTTACCCTGCTTCTTGAGAGCTGGAGGAGTCTCTGCTCTTCCTGTAAGAGCCATGGGGCGACTTCTCCAGCAGGGACTTGAAGGAGACACAAGCCGAGGTGATTGGGAATTTCCTCTTCAGCAGGCTCAGTGCCTTTCTGATGGTCTTCTCTGCCAGGTCCATGCACCCCATATTGTAGCAGACCTGCAAGGGATAGAGAGCTGTAAGAGCAGTCCAAAAGGGCTCCCGCTGAGGACACACCAAATTTCAAGTCTCTGTTCGATTCAGGGCCACGGGTCTTGACGGCCTTTGGCTGGTGGGCAAAGGGCTCACAGAAGACGCTGTGCAGAGCAGCCATCCGTGCCTCCAAATGCCAGGAATGTCCCCACAACCACCCCAGGAACCCCAAGAGGCCGTGCACGTCCTCCCGCCAACAGAGCCCTCAGGTCCTCCCTGTCACTTTACCTCCCTTTTCAGGCTGAGGAAGGTAGCTTCTTCAAAGCTGGCCAGCCCCTTGCCTTCCTTACTCAAGGAGCTCCTCAGGGCCTCAGCTTTCTTCAGGCTGGTGAAGGCCTTTGGACAAGCACATGGAGAGCAGGTGAGCGTCGGTGCGGATCCTGCATGAAGCCCCACCACTGCCACCCGCTTGCCTCCCGCATCTCTCTGAGGACGGGTCACCTCTACCACGGCAATGCCCACCCTCACACACAGCACAGCACTCCTTGCAGGTGCACCTCGTGCCAAGTTTGTGCTTCTCTTGCCACAGGAGAGGCAAGCAGGAGGAAGAGCCTGGGTCTGAGCACAGTCGTTCATGCCCAGGTGCCACAGAGGACTGTCCTTTCTCAAGGGGGAAATGGGCTTGCCCAGGCAAGGCAACTGGGAGGACTCCATGTGCAGGGGGCTCTGGCAAGCAGGCCGGCTCACCAGGTAGTTGTTGGAGACGTGCAAGTAGCCAGCTGCACTCTCCAGCAGGTAATAAATTGCCCTGGCATCATTGCCCATTTCCAGGTGGTGGTGAGCCAAGGGCACCAGCACCAAGTCCACAGTGGCCTTGCATTCACAGGAGCAGGCGGGACCGGGCATCCCTTTGGTCTTGTTGGGCACCGTCTGCTCTGTCCTGGCCATAAACTGTTCTGTGGCTCTGTTTGGAGACAAGATCACAGAGGAAGAGGAGACACACTAGCATCATCTGCCCTGCTCTGCCTGCCTCGAGGAAGAGCACCTCCTAGCGCACCTGGCACTCGCATTCTAGCACTGCAATGCCCAGCTTGCAGCAGGGCTCTCTTACAGCCAGAAAGCCCTAGCATGCCAGGGCTGCTGCGCCACAATGGGACAGTCCTCACTGTGATCCCCCTGGCTTCCATCACATCCCAGCTCCCACCCAGCAGACCGGCCCTTTCCTCGGCTGGGGTCACAGCCAGTAGGCAAAGCTGGGAACTCCACTTGCACCCCCAGAGACCCTGAGCCCGCTGACTTCCACTAATAATCAAATGCTGCTCTCCTCACTGTAAGGTCTCATCTCAGAAGCTCATTTTATTCTGCTTGGCTCCTGCAGGATCTGCAAACAAAGCATGAGTTAAATATCCC